>NW_022900929.1:74765233-74808345 GCF_012274545.1 Fukomys damarensis
GGCCTGGGGCGGACTCCCTCCTAGCAGGTGGCGCTCGGCGGCTCTCTCCCGGACTCGCTGCCCGCCGTACGAGTTGGTGGCGTCGGCCGCGCGGGGCTGGGAGATCCAGTCCGTATTTCGGGACCGGCTGCGGGCCCAGGACTGTTCCTAGCACCGTCCTCTGCCCACTTTGCTACAAGGTAGACGAGACGCGTTCAAACCGAGCCCAGGACAGCCATCCGGCAGAAGGATCCGTTTGGCCTCCTAACCCTAAAATTGAAAAGCATGACGTTCTGATTGATTTCTGATGTAAGCCTAATTTTTTTTTGATAGGGTCTCACTGTGTAGTTGAGGCTGACCTGAAACTCACTGTAGCCGAGGCTGGTCTTGAACTCACAGCGATCCTCCTGCCTCAGCCTCCTGAGTGCTGAGTTTAAAGGTGTGCACCACTACGCCCGGCTAAGCCTAAATTTTAATGGCAGAATGGGATGACAGTAACGCTGCCCCCAAAGCCTTAAAGATTCCTGGTTGGGTTTAGGGGGTCTGTGGCGGCCCAGCGTCACAACACGAATGTACCTGAGCTGGGGAGTGAGGATTGAGAAAGGACAGCACACTCAATAGTGTGGAGACAAGAGGTCTGATTTCACAGAAACAGCTCCTTTTAAAGGCAGGCCAACAGGAAGCACCAACCAACTATTAGGGAGATCAGATCTTTGGCTATCTGAGTTCCTCCCATCACAAGGTCAAACTTAACAAAGTCCTTGAGCCGGGCGTGGTGGTGCACGCCTGTGATCCCATAAAACCAGTCTGGATTACAGGGAGCTCCAGGTCAAGGCCCGTAATCCAGTCTGGATTACACAGTGAGTTCCAGGTCAATCTCATGTGCATAGCTGAGACCCTTGTCTCAGAAAAGCCAAATAAACAAACAGATAGAGTCATAGATTAACTTTCCAATGTCAAATGCCAGTGGGCTCCCACATTTCCCCCTTTTTATTATATTTAGAGCAGGGAGTTTCCCAGCTCAGCAGAAAGACTGTGCCTGTCTTAGGTGAGAAATGTCTACAATTCTCTGACGTCTTTGACTACCAGCCTCTGCAGGGGTATACCATGGGTTGTGAAGGCTTGACATGTAGCTTTCTCTACTTCTATCAACGTTTGTAAACCTTGATCTTCATACCAGGACTCATTAATTTTTACAGGCATCATTACAAAGGGAGGTTGTCTCAAAACTATCACAGAATGAAAGGAAGTCATCATTTCTGAAAATATACAATTAGTCAATTTACAGTTAAAACAGCTGTTGTCATATTCATTATCAGTTTCATTTACAATCTCTATACTTTTTACTAATAACATATAAGGAGCGTTAACACAAGACATTATATTAGAGGCCCCTATGCCAACAATATTGAAACTAAGGCTAGTAACTTTGACATCTGACCCTAAGCATATTTCTCCCATTGCAGCAGGTTTCCAAATGTTGGTTTGAGGAAAATGTGAATCTGTCCACCAAAGTCCAGCAGAAAGGCTAAGACCAGCAGATGAACTCTTTGATGTAGTGTTGGTTAAAGATCAATCGAGGAATGTCTTTTTTGTCCCAGAAAAACTTCTCAATGTAGCAGTCTCAATTTTCTTTATAACATAGAAACACTACTTTACAAATGACCAAGTATATTTGTATCATTCACCAGTACTGGTACTTCACATGAATCAGATGAGACAGGATGTGCAAGGAGAGGGTCTGGCATATAAGTCCAATGTCCTTGAGGATTGGCATCACATCTTGCAGGAATTAACATCAGCAGGAGTATCCACATGACGAATCAGCCTTTGTGGTAGCCATCGAGCTCCATCATGTTCCTGCGAGAAAACACAAACATATCCTCGGCCCCATATTAAAATGGGGTTGGGTCCATACCATTGGCTGGTTAAAGGATCTCTCCATTTTACCAAGGCATATGGAAAACCTTGTGGATGCCAAAATCTTTCTGCTGCTGAATGGCCATTCTTATAGACCTTTGATTAGGGCTATATAAATAAACTCCCATCTGTTGCATGACATCTCTTCCCCATAAATTAACCAGGAGGCCAGGAACAACATAAGGCTGAAAAGTCCCACAATGTCCTTCAGAATCACTCCCAATTTAACATCAGTACTTTGTTTAGGATTTTTACTTTGACCAATGCCTTGTAATTGAGAGACAATCTCCTGCAAAGGCCATGTGGAAGGCCACTGATCAGCAGTTATAACAGAGACATCAGCACCAGTATCTAATAACCCACAATAAAATATTTTCCTTGAATTAACAATTTTATCTCTGGCCTATTGGCTCCAATAGATTGCACCCAATAGACATCTGAGGATCCAAAGCCTTTATCCCCTCTAATGGCTTTTTTATATTTTCCTGAGGTAACTATCCTGGGTAAAAGAATCAATTGAGCTATGCGCTGTCCAGGCTGAATAACAGAAATTTGAGAAGGAGAACAAACCATAATTTTAATTTCTCCAGTATAGTCCTCATCAATAATTCCTGAGGAAATCATAAGCCCTTTCATAGTAGAGGAACTCCTACCCAAGAAGAAACCCAAAGTATCTTTAGGTAGTGGCCCAAAAATTTTGATATGGGGCCTGAGGCTGTCCCCCCACCCGTTTCCTGACTGGATAGGATTACCCATAATATCTTTTCTAGATCTGCATTCATTGGCCCAATGATTTCCTCTTTTACATTTAGAACATAAACCAGGTCCTTTAGGAGGCTTTGAAAAAGGTCCATTTGTTTTACGTTGTGGGCAGTCTCATATTAAATGTCCTGCCTGACCACAGACAAAGTAATTTCCATTATTTACCTTTTTTGGAGGGCCCCTTCTATGTTGTTGATATAAAACCTCTTTTACAGTTTTTCCTTGTAAAGCTGCAGCCATGGCAAGGCCCTGGATGTAAGAAGGACCTATATCCGCACACAACCGAACATAATCTGATAAATCCAGCTTTCTTCCTAAAAGGACAAAGGGCGGCCTGACAAATGGAGTTAGCATTTTCATAAGCCAACTGTTTAACTAAGATAATTTCTGCTTCTGACTCTCCAATTACTCTACTAGCTGTTTGCAACAAACGATCTAAAAAATTTTGAAAAGGTTCATCTGGCCCTTGTCTGATTTTAGAAATATCTTCTGTAGCCCTTCCAGAGGAAGACAATTTTCTCCAAGACGTTTTAGCAGCTGCATTAATTTGAGTATACACTCCAGGAGGGAACATTAATTGTTAATTGTTGAGCAACATCTATATAATGTCCTTCTCCTGCGAGCATATCATAAATGGCATCTAATCCACCTTGAGCTTGATTCAAATCAGCTGTTTTCTGACCTTGTTCAGCATATTCAGATTTCCACAATAAATAATCTCCTCCAGCTAGGCAGGCCTTAACAATCTGTTTCCAATCAGAAGGTGGCAAAGCCTCAGTTACAAGAGAATCTAGCATGGCTAAAGTAAAAGGGGCAGTTGGCCCATATTGGGCACAAGCCATTTTCAATTCTTTTAATTGCTTAAAAGGAATTGGAGCATGTTGACGAACAAGGTTTCCTTGAGCATCCTGAGCCTCAAAAACTGGGCAGGCCAGAGAAAATGCAGATACATCCTCACCCTCTTTAAGGGCTTGTTGTAAACCCTGTTGAACTGGGGACTTAAGGAGTCGGGAGTTTATTCTCACGGGCTTCCAGCCTTCACAAGTTCCTGAAGCCAAAGCAATCAAAGGTTCCTTTTCTAACCGATTGTCACAAGGGGAAGGATTAAGATCTGCCACTGGGCTAGGCATGTTTTTATGAGGTTTATGACTAGTCCATTGAGCTTCCATTTGTTGTGACAGATTTTCTATCAGTTTTTCTTTTTCCATCACTTTTTCTAGTTTTTCAATCCTGTCTTCCAACTGAATTTTATGCATATCTTTAGTATGGGCTGCTGCCATTGAAGGCTGCCATACATTTTCATAATATTTAGCAGCTTCTTCCTCAGGGCCTAGGGGTTCCAGCAGAGCCGTTGGAACAATAGTTTCACTTTTAGTTATATAATCATCATAAGATTCAGGTTCCTCTACACTCAATAATTTTTTAAAAATATGTACAAAAAACATGTAACTAATGCTGGCTCCCATTTTTAATATTTACAAGAAAATTCACCGCTCCTTACCTTTTTGTTGAGGCCTCCTTCTTCTCTGCGGTGTCCTTCACTGGATCCCTCGAAACTCAGGCCCCACGTTGGGCGCCACCTGTGGCGGCCCAACCGTCACAACACAAACGTACCTGAGTTGGGGAGTGAGGATTGAGAAAGGACAGCACACTCAATAGTGTGGAGACAAGAGGTCCGATTTATTTCACAGAAACAGCTCCTTTTAAAGGCAGGCCAACAGGAAGCACCAACCAACTATTAGGGAGGAGATCAGATCTTTAGCTATCTGAGTTCCTCCCATCACAAGGACAAATTTAACAAAGTCCTTGAGCTGGGCATGGTGGTGCATGCCTGTAATCCCATAAAACCAGTCTGGATTACACAGTGAGCTCCAGGTCAAGGCCTGTAATCCAGTCTGGATTACACAGTGAGTTCCAGGTCAATCTCATGTGCATAGCTGAGACCCTTGTCTCAGAAAAGCCAAATAAACAAACAGATAGAGTCATAGATTAAGAAGTTACTTTTCCAATGTCAAATGCCAGTGGGCTCCCACAGGGGTCCAGTGAACTTGAAACTTGGTTCACCATTTTTTGAGTGCGTTTCCTTAGTTTTCACCATATTCTCAAATGGCTCCAAACTCAAGACTAAAAAAAAGTCCAGCGCCGCCTGGAGAGCTACAGCTCCTCTACTCCTGGCTTCTGCTTGGAGGTGCGGTGCCCACTCCTGTTTATCTGCCCTTCGTGAATGCTGCGCTTTTACAACAGCCTCTGCATCTTGCTCTTGCCCAGAAGGCGAGTCACAGAAAGGTCACGCGAAGCAGCATTTTCTTCTGCGAATTCAGGCGACACTTTAGAGTCTTCTGGCTCAGGTGCAGAGAAATGCGACTGTGTTTGGACTCTGGGCGGTCCCTTCATTTTGAATTCCCTCTGCACCCCTGTCTGCAGGCATCCGAGCGAGTTAGAACCGGATCACAGGCCCCTGGTTCCCAAACTCTGAAGGGAAGACTGACCCTGATGCCCTGTTTGTCCTCAGGCGAAGACTGTGCTTACCTGGGGTTGTTTTCCTAGCCCCCAAATATCTCAGTCCACAGTGTGTGTGTGAGAGAGAGAATTTTTAATTTCTACTTATTTCTCCTGAAATTCTACTAGACAGGAATAAGGCATATATTTCAGGACTGCTGTCAGAGTCTCTTGACTGTAACTTCTTCAAATAATGTTTCATTTAAGAGAAGGGAATGGACATTTTCCAGCAAAATCGAGAGCAGGGTTATCCTCGGATATTCACAGTAAGCTTTGGTGGAAAGGAGGGTCTGTGTTCTGTGTCCCAGCCTTTGCGATTTGTCTCAATGGGTGCTGGAACAGTTCCGGGTGCACAGTGAAATTGCAGAGGGTGATTTTGAGATAGACCCACAATTTCTGTCCCAACTCAAGGGCAGCTTGGCCGTGCATTTAGCTCAGTGGTGCCACGCCTGCCTGGCAAGCTCAAAGTCCTGTACCAAAAAAACAAAACAAAGCAGAAAACCCTTAATTCCCTTCCTGCTGCTTCTTTGCACAATTTAATAACAAGTGATCCATACACAAACTGAGTTATGAGACCCAACTGTGCAAGGCACTGTAGCTCCCTCCTTGTTCCTGCTCTAGGAGCCCTTGAACTTGGGGAGCAGCACCTCATGAGGGTCTTGAGCAGCCCCACAAGAGGGCCCACGTGAGCTGGAGCTGGAGCCTTTGGCCAACAGCTGTAAATCCACGCCAGGAGGGAGGGGACCCTCTGGCCTCGAAAAGCCTTTCCGTGACTACACTTTCGGCAGTGTTGGCTGAAACCTGGAAAGATATCCCGGGCTGAACTTCTGAGCTGAGCTACTCTCAGATGAACCAGAGAGCCTGCATGATACAAATGCTGATCTGCCTAGGGATGGTCAGGGTGGCTCACACCTGTCAGCCCCGCACTCAGGAGGCTGAGGTGGGACAATTGCTACGCATTCAAGACTGGGCTACACATTGAGACCTTGTCTCTAAAAACTAAAACTAAAAGAAATAAATGCTGGTTGCTTTAAGATGGTAGATTTTGGGATGATGTATTACGCTGCAATACATAGCTAATGCACTGTATGTTAATTATCCTTTACACCAGGACAGATGCTTTCTTCTTTCTCTCCTTCTCCTCCTTTCCTTCCTCTTCCTCCTTTTCTCACACAGGCTTTGTTCCTTGCCCGCCCTCACTGAGCTTTGAAATGGGTCAGGTAGGCTTCCCTCCATCTGCTTGGAATGTAACCACCTTTTGCAACCTTATTTCCATGCATTCCGCTCACAACAATAGACAAAGGAAGTTCAGAAGCGTGACCCACTTCTATCTGTGCATAACCTGGCTCGGCTAGCTATTGCTTAGTATCCTCTTCGGAAAGGGCGGCACACTCTCCTGTATTCTGAGGAGTTTATGTGCAGGCAAAGGTGGAGATGTGCTCTGAGCCAGGCCCCCTGGGGTGGGCAGAGCTCGGCTGGTCCTGCTGACAGCTGCCCACCTGCTACCGCCGAGCTTGTCCAGGTCTGTTTCCTAGGCTGCGTTGCTCTTGGGGGAAAATGACAGCGCTGGTCTCTGCACCACACTTTCCTAAGGCTCTCGTGTACATGCCTGGCACCATGCAGGGACCTGAAAAGGTAGTAAGTAAAACCGCTTGGAGGTCTTGGAAACAGACTGCTTGGCCTCTTTGTGCTTCAATTTCTTCTTTCTCCCCCGCCCCCAATACCGGATTGAACTCGGGACATTTTGCTTGAGGCACCACTGAGCTAAATTCCCAGCTCTTCCTTTCTTTTTTCTTTACTTGTGGCACCTGAGATTTAACTCAGGATCTTGCGCTTGCAAGGCAGGCGGTGGAACCAATGAGCCAAATCCCCTTCCTTCTTTATTTTTTCGGTGTTTTTTTGTTTGTTTTTTTGTTCTGGGGATCGAACTTGGGGCCTTGTGCTTGTAAGGCAGGCGGTGGAACCACTGAGCCAAATCCCCGTCCCTCCCTTGGATTTTAAAGTAAGCATGCCTATAGATTTCTCTAACCATGCCTGGCTACAATTAAGGAGAAGAAAGTTCCTTTCTTTCCTTTCAGAGCTGGTATGTAAGAATATTTCTAAGACGTTTTTACTGGTGAGGTTAATATGTCCAAAATGAACAGTGATTATTAACTTACTAATAGTTTAGGATTATCCTAGATCTATTTCAAAGGACATTATAACATTTATGAATTAAACCAAGACAAAGAAACAACTGAAAACAAAGTGAATCTTTTGAACACTCTTGAGTTGATCCTTTAAACAATGAAGGCCTTTGTATAGTTGTCTAAACACACTCAAGCGTTACTGTGAGGATTAATGAGATTAAAATCTGCAAAATGCTTTGAGCTTTTCCTAGAATCCTTTTATAAATAAAGATTGCGTTAAATTTTTTTTTTCAGTAGAGTATCTTTATGTTGGTCCTCCCAGAATCCAATTAACCAGCTCACCAGCTGTTTAACTCTGGCACAGAACAAAACAAAACAAATGGAAACAAGAAAACAGCCCAGCAAACTACCCAGGACAAACCAAACCAAAGTTTCCTTTAGTGGTTTTAGACGGCTGCAAGAATCCCCATGACCAGGCAGAATTTAATATGCTACTCACAAAGATCTTGGTGTGTGACTTACACTACACGATCATGCCTTGGAATCACCACGCCAGGTAGTAATTAGACATAAATTACTGTAATTATTACAGCTATTTTATACTGACCAACAAAGTTTTACTCGGCTCTATGTGGTTAATGACTTACATTCTGCTCGCTTACAAATAAGGTTTAAGGCAGCTGGACATGCTGACGTTTTCTGAGACAGGGGCTGACAAATCCCCTGTGGTAGGCACAGAAACAGACAGGCATAGAGGCTACAACTGGGATCCCACCGAGCGGCTGCCTGGGAAGCCCTTCTCCTGCCCCTCTGCTCACAGCTGATTCTGACTCCATCCGCAGTGACCCTCCAGGCTCTGAACACTCCAGGCAGCGGTGGAGGATAAAAGGCCCATTGTGTTTAGGATGGGACCTGTCTGGCAGGTGCCAGCCCGGGCAGTGGATGGCTGACAGGTTTTCCTGGGACTCAGGGCTTTCCCTTTCCTGGGATGAGTTCACCTGGCAATAGGCAGAGGCTCTGCAACAATGGTATGGGGCGATCTCTCCAGACGGGAGAAAAAGTCATCTATTGTTCTTTTGGGCCTGCAGCAGGAAGGGCTGGGTGTACTTGGGAAACTGCAATGATTCTTGTTACTCTGAAGTGGCTGGCAGTGGTGGCCCAGGCCTGGAATCCTTGCACTCAAGAAGCTGAGGCGGGAGGACTGCCACAAGTTCAGACCCTATCTCACAAAACAAAACATCTTTAGAGGACTTTAGGTGTGATGGGCCTAGAAGAATTATAAACAAACCCAGGAACAGATATGGAAACCTTTGGGTAACTTTGTGTTCTGAAGTTGCCATCTTCTTTGAAGTGCAATTTTTAAATTATAATTTTATTTTATTTTCTTTTTTCGAGACAGGGTCTCACTATGTAGTTGAAACTGTCCTGGAACTCACTGTGCAGCCCAGGCTGGTCTCAAACTCACAGCGATCCTCCTGCCTCAGCCTCCCAAGTGCTGGGATTACAGGCTTGCGCAACTAAGCCTGCCCTAAATTACAAATTTTTAAAACCCCTATTTTATTTGTGCAGAAGAGTGACTTCATTTTCTCCCTTAGTTTTTGTTGTTCCTGTTTTGTTTTAGTGAGAGGTCTCACTACATATTTCATGAGGAAATTTTGTGGGGTTTTTGGGTACTGAGGATTGAACTCAGGACCTTGTGCTTGCGAGGCAGGAGGCGGCACCGCTGAGATGACTCCCCAGGTCTTGCTACATATTTCAGCCAGGTCTTGAACTCACTATGTAGCCTAGTGTAGCCTCGAAATCATGACAGTCCTCCTGCCTCAGCCTCCCCAGTGCTGGGATGCCAGATACGCACCTCTATGCCTGGCTTCTCCTTTACTTTTGTACATTTGTGTTGGTGTGTGCAGTGTGTGCATCTGCACATGAGTGTGTGCAGACTTGTCTATGTGAAGAGTGAGGGACCCAGTATTGCTGTGACTCAAGCATTCAAACACGTTTAGGTAGAGGAGCTCTGCTAACCAGAAGATCTCACACATAGTGGGTTTTTTGGTTTTGTTTTGTTTTTTTGGGACAGGGTCTCACTATGTAGTCCAAGTTGGCCTCAAACTCACTGTGCATTCCAGGCTGGGTTCAAACTCACAGCAATCCTCCTGCCTCGGCCTCCCGAGTGCTGAAATTACAGGCATGGGCCACGATGCTGGGCCCCAGATTGGGTGATTTGTAAAGTGTAAGACCTAAGGCCTTACTACCACTCCAAGGAGCTCAACAGCCACTGAGGGCTTTCAAAATGTAAGACCAAGGGCCTTACTACCACTCCAAGGAGCTCGACTCTACCACTCCGAGGCGCTAGACAGCCACGAGATTCACCTGGGATGGAACACACCGGGCACATTGGAAAGGGAACAGACCCTTACTAGTCTGGCCAGACGGCACCCCCAGAGCCAAGCAGCTCAGGGAGGCGCCAGCTCAGGAGCGGAGGTCCTTTATAAGGGGATAGGCAGGTGGGGGTCTATACTTAAAATGCTTACAGAATGTCAAGGTTTTCAAAACATTCTTTCTGGACAGACGAGGACTGAAACAATCTTTATCTATTTACCCAGAACTACTAAATGTTCACCTGTTAATTTACATCACACTTGAGACTAGGATTTAAGATTACAAAATTATGCAGTCTCACAAAAGAACAGGTTTCTTTCTCATAGTCCTAGAGACTGGAAGGGTGAAGGCAAAGTTCTGGCAGGCTTGGTTGTCTGGGGAGGGTAGTGTCCGTGTGGGAATTGGGCAGTGCTCTGTCTACTCATAATGGAAGAACAGCTAACTGGACACAGTCCGAGTTTCTTTTAAATTTTATTTTATTTTATTTGTTTATTTTTGACACAGGGCCTTACTATGTATCCTAGGCTGGCCTCTAACTCAAGGTGATCCTCCTGCCTCAGCCTCCTGAGTGCTGGGATCACAGGCGTGTGCCACTGGGCCTGTTTTAGGAATGCTTCTTCTTGGGATACATGAGAGAGTTGGATCCAGCAGACAGCTTGGAGGAGAGAAATGAAAGCCCAGGCACAGAGAGGCCTGGGAATGTTTCCAGGGTCACAGGGCTGTTGGCAGGAGGGCCGTGGTGTGGAGTGAGGTGTGCCACCTGCTGGGGGAGCCCTGTGAATCCAAACCCAAGTTATCACCAAAATGCCCCACTAGTGTAACTAAAATATTTTTAGCAGTCATTTTGCTACTGCAACAAATGACTCATTGACAGCACTTGGAGACCGGGCCAGATGAAGCGACACATACAGTCCAGTGTTGATCTTGCCAATTTAATCCCAGATACCTCTGATTTCTCATTGTAGTGAGTCCACAGACAGATATGATTTACAAGGAGCAAGACGAGAAAGATTTGTAAAGTGGGCATGGTGGCGCAGCCTGTGATCCAAGCACTCGGGAGGCTGAGGCAGGAGGATCAAATCTTGGAGTTCAAGGTCATCCTGAACTACTCAGGGAGACCTTATCTCAAAACAAAACAGACTAACAAAAGAATGATGTGGTTAGGTTAATACAGTTTATTTCAAATAATGTGGTGTGAGCCGGGTGTGGAGGCACATACCTGTAATCCCAGCACTCGGGAGGCTGAGGCAGGAGGGTTGCTGTGAGTTCGAGACCCACCTGGGCTACATAGTGAGTTTCAGGTCAGTCTCAACTACATAGTGAGACCCTGTCTCAAAAGACAAAAAACCAAACAACAAATCAAATGTGTGTGTGTGTGTGTGCGCGCACTGGCACACTCACAGACCAGACTAGAAGGACACACACCAGTGTAGTGATGAGAGGCAGACAGGAGAGCAAGGATTTATTTCTTTTCTACCTCTCTGTGTATGATTTGAGCTTCAAATGGGCCTGCACAGAATATAAATGTGTCAGAAGTATCCTGCAGGTTCAAAGCTAAGCGAGTGTGAGTGCTTCCTGTTTGTTTGGTTTTTTTGCCCAAGTGTGATTATATCTCGCGTGACTGTGCTGCTAGGGAGGGTCCGGCTCTTCTTACCCACGGCAAGGTCTTTCCCCAGCTCTCTGCTGCTCGGTGTTGTTGTGAAAGGGAAGGGTGTGAGCTGACTCATCCACTCCTGTGCCCGACGTCACACCCAGTGACACAAAGCCTGACTCGTACTCCTCTGTAGGCTGAGGATCTCCTGCAGTTTGGCCCTGGGCATGTGTCACCAAGGGTGTGCAGACCCAGTGTTTGTGATGCCGAGGTGGTGCGTCTCCTGCACTCTGCGGTTCTGGGCTTAGGGTCCCGAGGGTTAGGGACCCTGACCCTGTTCAGAACCCTCCCAGGACCTCGGCAGGCAGTTAAGTCACTGACTCTGAAGCACAGTATCCGTGGCTATCTGGCAGGGACACTTATAATTATCCTGCAGGGTTATTATCAAAATCAAACGAGAGCCCAGGAGAAAGCTTTTGAAAACTGCAGACACTGAACACATGAATATAAAAGATGATTGTTCCGGGAACAAGATACTTGCCGCCCACTAACTACAGGCTTAGAAACAGAGACTCTCTGCCTGACTCCCACCGCTCCATCCCTTGCAAACCGTGCCTCCTCTCTCCCCCAGAAAAGGTTTTCTTGGCAGGACCGCTTCAACTGTTTATAGTGTTTTCACAGCAACACGCTGGGATTCACAGGCAAGTCTAGGCACTTGGAGGAAAACACTTCCTTCTTCTACCTCCAGCCCGGATTCATCCCTAGCGAGATCAAGTCATTCGTACCCTTTGTTCTTTTAAATTTGGCTCCTAAGAGAGCTGGGGCCCCATGGCCTATACAGTGTTTACTAAAGGGTTTCCCAACTGTAGTGGTTTTCAAGGGTAATCACAGTTTGTGACACTTGTCCGCGACAGGGGGGTCTCCTATTCCTGTCCTTCGTGATGGTCTTCCCAGTGACACTGGGGGAAGAGATGCAACTCCCTAGCCTGCTAGATACCTGGAGAGTGAGCTCATGTTCTCGACAGTCGAGCAATGAATTCTAGAACAACAGAGGTTAAGAGGGGGAAACGTGTAGGAGAGAAAGAGAGCTTCTGTCTAAGACAGACAGAAGGGGGACCAGAAAGTGGGTTACCCACCCATCCCCTTCTCAAAGATGTCTTATGGGACACAGCCACAAGGTGAGGAGGGGTTCGAGGTGGGACAAAACTACAGTCAACTAGTAAGCTTGCAAGTAGAGTCGCTTAGGTAATATTGGTCCAATGAGACATCACAAAGTGGACATGAGGTGGGACAAAGCTATGATCAACCAATAAGACAATGACAAGGTAATATTGATTAGATGGGGTTCCAATGGGAAAGCAAGTCACATAGCAAATGTATAAGGAACAAGTAAGGATTTTTGGTAAGGGGTGGGTCAGGGGTCTTTTCAGGAAGATCCTGATCCACCACCCAGGTGATGGATACCTATGTAGAATATCTGTGAGTGCTATTCATTCTTAGGGGAAGCACACGAGTGTGGTAGTTCCTCTCCTTTTACAACGCTGGCCTTTAGTGAATGTGTCTCCTCTGCCCTCATGTTGGCTTCTCCAGGGCCAGCCCTGTCTGACTGCCTACACGATATCTAATTAAGTCACCTAGGTAGTAGGTACACAGGGTGGAAGTGTGGCTGTGTAGATTTCAAGGCTGAGTTGTAGAAGGCCCTGCAGCCTCTGCCCTGCTACCTGGGACTTTTGCTTGTGGCGTTACCCCATTGCCATGCAAGAGGACCCACCGTCGGCTCAGCATCCCCGCGTGGCCCAGGCTTCCAGCCGCGATGCCGGGAACACGGGGGAGGCCAGCGTTCCCCACCGCCGGTGAAGGCCGGGCCCCCACCAGCGCCGCACGGACAGGTCGCCCAGCCACGCGTCCGTTCACAACCCGCAGAACGAGGGCGGACCCGTCACACAGCAGGCGACCACGAATCCCATTCAGCTCAAGTTTTGGGGACATTAAGTGTAATTTTGGGATCAGCGTTCCTTCCTTTATTCTTTGCATTGGCGCTTAGCCACGAGAAAGAATTCTCAATCTCAGCTGCGTCCACACTCATGTTTTCACCTGGTTCTGATTCTTCTCCTTCATCGTTAGCTGTGTTTGGTGTGTTCGCCCATCCTGCAGCTCTGCAGTCCGCTTTTAACAGCGGCGTCCGAGTCCAGCTTTCCTGGCAGGGTCAGCGCCCCTCTTCGGTTGGGTTTTCAGCCCTGACCCCTGGCTCCCGTTTCCTCCGGGGGCCCCTCCTGGTCCGTACCTTCCCCCTCGTCTTCCTCCATCCTCTTCCTGGGTCAGGTGAGGATCCCGGCTGAGTTCTGGGCACTAAGACATCGGCGTGGTAGAGCGCCGTGTTACAATAAATGGTAGCACCTCAGTAAGAAACCGTGTCAGACGACGCAAACGTCCACCAAGGGGGGACGCCTCACCGCAGGCACATTTTAATTATAAAACATAAGAACGGACGAAACCCTGAAACGGGGAGGATCTAAGACCAGCGAGGGCTCCATGAGCCTGGCTAGGGGAGGACGGGGTCGAAACCTAGGGCCGCTGCCAAAGCCCCAGACACCCGGCAGGCTGGTTGTGCCTCATCGTCTTCCTGGGGTTTCCTGGGGTTTAGTAGTAGTTTAGTTAGTTTCACTCCTTGTCTGCCAGAAGGAATGTTTTGAAAACCTTGGGACATTCTGTAAGCATCTTGAGTATAGACCCCCACCCTGCCTATCCCCTTATAAAAACCCTCAGGCCCTCCCTTATAAAAACAGCCTAAGCCCCTGAGCCGATGCCTCTCTGAGCTACTTGGTTCCGGGAGTGCCATGTGGCCAGACTAATCAAGGTCTGTTTTCCAACTTGTACGGTGTGTTCCTTCCTGGGCGATTCTTGCTGCTCATCGAGCTCCTGGAGCAGTCGCTGGGCTATAGGTCCAGCATCTTGGAGGCCCTTATGGCTGTTCAAGTTCCTGGAAGTAAGGCCCTACGTCTTACACCTGGAGCAATCGCTGGTCTATAGGCCCAGCATCTTGGAGGCCCTTTTGGCTGTTCAAGCTCACGGAGTGGAAGTAAGGCCTTAGGTCTTACAGTTGTAACTCTCCGAACCCCAAATGCCGGCTTGCATTTCTTGGGACTCGGTCTCCTGGAGAACCATTGGCCCCATCTCTTGTGTGCAGCAACCGGGCTCTCCTTGAACGAGGGCTTCTTGTCCGCTTAGCCTGCAGGTAGCACACCGGCGACCCCATGGCCAGGGATTTTATCCCAGGGCACCACCTGTTGCAGGCTGGGCTTCACTGAGTTTCCACTGAATCAAGTGTTAACTGAAGACTTCCAGGACAGGAGCGGCAGCAGAGACCGTGACCGCTAAGAATGACGGTCCCCACAACTGTGACGAGAAGCTGCGGGCGCCAGAATTCTGAAAGCGTTTCTTTATTTCACGCGAGTGCGTCAAGAACGTCCGCTACCACACTCAATGGATTGAATTCGGAAGATTCGCCCTACACACAGCCGCGTCCGTTCCTTGTCAAGTGTGCACCCATTCGTGCGTGGTTTTAGGGTTTAGGTTCTGTGCTCCAGTGGGTCATTCAGCAGCGAGTCTCAGCAGGGGTTTACCTCTCGTCCAAAGGCACCTGCTTGGGTATTGACAGATATTTATAATTTGTATTATCAGTTAAGTATTAATGTCAATAAGATTATTCATTTACCTTATATATGAATACTCTTATTATTGTTATTATTGTTTGGTACCGGGGATTAAACTCAGGACCTTGCACTTGTGAGGCAGGTGTGATGCCACTGAGCTATATCCCTGGCCTGAATACTGTTATTCTGTAAGTAACACACCCGTCATGTGTGGCAAAGAACATGCTAAATTTGTCCATTCGGCTAACGGACGGGGCTCCTTTTGGGGTAGGGCTTATATGAGGAGAAGCCTGAAAAGTCATGCTAGGGCTTATGTTCTGACCAGGTCTTAATTCTGGGGAAATACAGTAACTATAGCACAGGCAGACTGTGGCAATGGCTTTATTTCAGATATAAACAAAGCCCGGAGAAAGAGAATTTTTTTGATTCTTTTTGGTTAGGATTAAATGTGATTATGGTATTAGGAGAGACTTCCTAAATCAGGTGATGGCTGACCTGGGATTTGGGCAGTGAACTGGGTTCTCATCAGCAGGAGAGGATGAGCAGGGGTGGCAGGCAGGAGCAGTGTGTGTGCGGACACAGACACGGGAGTGTGCGGTGTGTCAGAGGCCCGCAGAGAAAGCATCGAGCTGCTGATGCAGAGGAGGACTCGCCCGGGAGGTCAGGAGGGACCAGCTGGGCTGGCCCTGCAATGTCCCTTCCGGAAGTTGGTTTAGGGTGAGCCACCTCCTAGGTGCTTCTGGGAAGGGTGGTCCGCAGGTGTCCAGATGTCACATTCTGAGCTCAGAAGCTGGGGATGTAGCTCTGCTTGTCCTTCAGACCTCCGGACTATGGGAAACGAGGACAAAAGTGCAGCATGAGAAGAGCAGAGGAGGACGCAGAGGAAACCCTTCGGGGTGCGGGAAGGGGCAGACGGCAGAAGAGGGGTTCGGGAGGGAACCAGGAAGTGACCAGAAAGGAAGCGGCTCAGCGAAAGTGGTGGTCAGGAAAGGAAAAAAGTCCTCAATGGCCTCAATTTGCTTCCTTGAGTGTTGAAATGATTCTTTTAAAACTGGCCTGTCATTTCCCCAGACTTCCCGACTTAGAAGCAGTGTCCAGAACACATCAGGGAGGCAGTCTCGTTTGGACCTCTTTGTCCGCCCTCCTCCCGGGTTGCCGGTCCGGTTGAGTGACAGAGCCAGAATCTGCAGGCTGTGGGTAGAACCCCAGCGTGGAGGTGCCACCCTCTGTGATGCAAAGATAGGACATGGCTGGCCCCTGCTCCATGCCAGACAATGGCCTCTGCAGCTCCAGGACTCTCTGTGGGTCAGCCACGGGTGGATGCAACTCCAAAACAGCTCAACTCTTCCCTCCCTGTACTTCCTCCACCTCCTGGTGGGTGCTGTTCCCCAGTGACCCCCCCAGGAACCTTCTGTGTGTAAACCTCTGTCTGCCAGGGGATCCCATCCAGTGCAGTGGGCCCCTGCCGTACTACCTAGGACAGCCCCTGGCTGGCGGCGATCGTGTCCCCTCCCTGGGAGCAGTGGGTACTAGCAGTGCCCAGCACACGGTAGCTGGGCAGGTGTGCGAACTCTCTGGCCGGAAGTGGGGGAGAGTGCTAGGGGAAGGAGTGGTGTGATAACCCAGGTTCTTGAAGTGTCTGGGGGAGGTAGTAATATTAGGGCCACGGAATTGCATGGCTCTTGCTGTATGTTGTTGAAGCACTGGAAAAACAAAACAAAAACAAACCAAAAACACAATAAAAGGCAGAAGGTTATTAGGCTCTAACTCAAGATGAAATGTGAAAGTCAGAGGGCCTCTTTGGGATGCATAAATAGACTCTCAAATCCCGCAGCCGCAGGAAGGAGACCAAAAGATGGGGTGGGGGGATACTGAGGTGTGTTATGTACCTGTATGAACTCCCCACAGTGAATGTGATTGTTATGTGTCACAAACACGTGCTCAAAAATAAATAGAAATGCAGGAAGGGGATCTAGAGATGGGCGGAGGGAGGAGGGAGGAGAAGGGAATAAAAAGTTAAGGTATGGGACGGGAGGACATGCACTCATTCCCTAAGACGCACATGAACAGTACGTACTGCCAGCATCTACTAATAAAAAATAGATTAAATACAAACAAATCCTGCAGCCAGATGGCAACTCAAGTTGAGAGTCAGGCCCAAGATTATAATGGCTGCAAAGTTCCACAGAACAGTGGATTCTCAGCCCCAGATCTGCTTGCTCCGTGGTGATCAGGGTCTTGACTGGGGCAGAGTGGGACCCTGAACTGCCACTCACGTACTGAGTAACCGGAAGGCCTCCTGGAGCAGGACTGGGCTATGCAGCAGGTACTGTCCATGCTACAGTCAGCACTATTGCTTGGGTCAAATTAGTGGGGGAGAAGATGTTCTGTGTAGTTTATGACAGGTCCAAGCATGATGTAGGCCCTAGGATTTAGAACAAGGCTCACCATCTGCAACAGATTTTCAGACCTTTCGAAAATGACTTCCTGCTGTGCTCCTGGGTTTCGATAAGAAAAAACAAATAACTGATTATGTGACTGCATGTACCCATAGGGCCCAAACTGCCTAGAATGACCTGGCTTTTGGGTTCTGTAAAGCCCACGGAGTCCTAAGGCCAAGGAGGTCCAACAGCAACTCACTATAGTGTGGAGGTGTGCACCGGGATTTGGGTATAAGCAGGGCAGAGGACACCAGCAGGTAGTTTAGGCCCTGTTAATTAATGATGCCACTGTTAGGGTTTAGCCAGTGTTAAAAGACACCCGCAAAACTCTGTCTTAGGAAAGGGCTAACTAGGAAACCGTTCTCAGTATTTGAATCAAAGAATTTCTCACAGGGAATTGGAGTTGGTAATGAAAGAGCCCAAGCCCAACAGGGATGGTGAAGCAATCAGAGGTCAGTGATGGAGAGGGGGTGGCACCCCCAGAACCCGGGCCAGCTGGTGTGCCAGGTGTCAGGGAGCTGTCTCCACGGCTCATCCCTGCTGTCCGTACTGTCTGTGCGCCCTTCCTCTGGAGCAGGTGAAGCTGTGAACAGGTTCGGTTCCTGTGATTAGGGTTATATCAGTCACCAAAGGGTGATTTCCCTGGGTGGGACTGGCTGAGGGAGGTGCTCCTTTAATTGGAGCTGGCTCCTCCCTCAGAGAGGAGACTCAGCGTTTAAGGGGGCCTGTCGAGGGCCCCGCGTGGAAACAGGCCTCCAGTGGACAGGGGTACCCAAGGCGACTGCCAGAAAGAAGAAAATCCCTTCAGCTCTACCCCGCAGGGACAACTAGATTCAGCCTATGGTCTCCAGGACAAAATGCGCCCGATGCCTAGCCACAGACGCCGTGAGATACCACGTTTGTGTTGTTTTAAATCACCGAGTTTGCAGAAATTTGTCACAGGGCATAAAAGCAACCCAGGCCCCGCGCTGCCATTTATTTTGCCAGTTGGCGTGATATTGTGTTTGGGCGGCAGAGGGCGCTGCGGAGAGGGGGGGCTCATCTCTCCTGGTCTCCCGCGCAGTTTCTGCAGGGACCCTAGCGCGGGGCGCACCTGGTCTTTCTGGGCATTCCGGGGCGTCACCCAGAGGTGCCTGGCTTCACAGAGTGCGCTGGCATCTTCTTGGACACCGCACCCCTCGTACCAGGGCGGCCTCTTCCTGCCGCTCACCCCACTCCCGGGGACGCCCTACCTGCTCCACTTCCCACCTCTATGCGCACAGTAGACTTTTCTGAAACCAAAGAAGGAAAAATGACATTCTGGAATCTTGAGCTAATAGAATTAATGCATATTTTTTCATCTAGTAAATTAAATAAACAGATTCTTAAAGATAAGATGAGCTGGCACACATGTATAGTCTCAGCACTGGGGAGGCTGAGGCGGGAGGATTGCTGTGAGCTGGAGGCCAGCCTGGGCTACATAGTGTGTTCAAGGCCAGCCCAGACTACATAGGAGACCTTATCTCAAAAAAGCAAACAAAACAAAAATTAAAAAAAAAAAAGGAATGTAAGCAAATAATTAATTTTAAAGGTAGAACTTTCCTAAGATAATTTGAAAGATGTTGCCAAGGAATTTATAGGAGGTCAGCGACTAGGACAATGATTTAGAAATTACTTGGTCTACTGGCATTTTTAAATCAAAACAGAAACTGGAGCTTCTGAATTCAGCATTATGGGCCTCATCATGCAATAAAGAAATTGAATTTTTATACAGCGTGTTGAAGTCGATGATGGGGTTACCTCGCTCCTAGCATTCGCAAGTCTGTTTTTCACTGCTCCTGTCTTGCCTAAGTCTCCGTGCCTCACTGCCCAGATGATTAACCGATTCAGTCAGCCCTGCCTAGAAAGAACAAGGGAGAAGATCCAAGAACAACGTGATGCACGTCACCTCCTACTCAGCAATCTCTCGCCGGGTTAGGGGGCCAGTGACACCTGGTGGCCTGTGGGCCACATCAAAACCATGTCAGAGAATTGCTTCCCACAAGAACCAGTGGCCATTCCAGTGCCGCTGGTGACCCAGCTATGGGCCAACCAGACTCCTCAGAAACCCTCTGTATGCCATGGTTGCAAACCTACGAAACGCGTGCCACAGCAGGCTGGTGGTTCCCACCGAGAGCTCTAAAAGGCTCGCCACCCCTGCTCTATAGGCTTTCGTGCTTGTGACCCCTGGAAAGGTGGAACTTGGGTCAAAGCCCACATCATCTGCCCGTGCGCTTGTTGCCAACAGACAGAGTACCCCCCCTCTCCTCCTTGTCCCCGCCCCCATCATTGGCTTCATGGGGTGGCAGTGGGACTGGATTTTCCACAGTCACAGTTTCACCTTTCCATCTGGAGAACCTCTGGAAATTACTCCTATTGAGCAACTAAGTCACTCGGAAGAGAGCGTTTGGAGTAAGAGATAAGGACTGTTTTGCAAAGCACTACTTTTAGCAATTTTAATGAAGCACGATTAATATGTCCTAGCTGATTTAAGGACACTAAAAGGAAAGCCAAGTGCTGGAATAATGTATGAAGCCTTCAGTCAGTAGAAATCATATTTTCTGCATGACAAAGAAAGAATAAGCACTACTAATGGGTGGCTACTTTGATATCTGTGCATAAATTCAACAAGCGACTTTTGTGAAAACCCCAGGTGGAAGGAATCATTGTCTTCTGGACAATATCAACACATGAAAAGAGAGTTTTAAGGCTTAACATTCTCTGAATAAACATCTCCCACTGGTTTCCCTAAGAGCCCCCAGTCACAGATGACTTTTCAGATGATCCTCACTGAGCATTAGGACGATCAACTCACTGTCAGACACACAAAAACCAAAAGAGAGACCGACAACAAAACAAAACGAAACAAAACAGGAGCCAAGAAGACACACTAACCTTTGGCAGAGGTGAAGAAAGCCTGGCTGTTCTCCTCCCTTCATGACCTGATCTCACTCTGAAGTCTGGAGCCTCAGGTGCCAACCCAGCCAGTGGAGACTTAACCCCCAAACCAGCTCTCTGTGTGAGATCATTTGTGCAGAATAAGGGCAGATGTAGAAAAACAGAATTTTCAGGTCTTTTCGTACTTACTGAAGCCATTTGGGCTCTCTTATCCCAACAGGAAAGTCTACTTAAGAAAAAGAAATTAAGATTGAGAGGCTACTTAAAAAACCTTGTCTGTTTAGGGAATCACATTAAGGTTGATAAACATATGTAACCAAAGCACTAACAACAGAAATACTTCTTCTGGCACATAGTAAGTGCTCAGTTAGAGGCTGTTATTATTTGCAGTTTATATACTATTTACTATTAGTGCTTTACAGTTTATATATTATTTTCATATGTTTTATTGGGTACTTGATTCTCACAAGAACTAGAGTATGTAAACTAATGAACATGGCATCAGCATTACTGTACCTTCCCATCCCCAGTACCACACACACACACACACACACACACACACACACACGTGTGCACACACGCTCACACACATGCATGCACAGGCTCAGAAAGCGTGACTTGATTAAAATGTCATAGGCTATCAGACCCGCTTCCCTGGCCTTGGCGGGACCGGGTGCTCCACCACACGGGTTGCCCACGGCTGCGAATGCTCCTGTGGCCTCCCTTGGCCACACCAGGGCCGCGGCACAGCCTGACACCCGCACCGCCTGGCGTTCCAGCTGGAGGGAGGGTTTCATACACCCGAAAGGAGAGAATGGCACGACACAGTAGCTGTTCACAAGCTAAGCAGCGTGGCCAGCCCAGCCAGCCAGACTCTCCCCAAGAAGCCCAGATAATCCAGCCACAGCAAAGGATGTCAAAAAAAGAAAAGAAGACAAAGTCACCAGGAAGCATCGATATGAGATATGGGATTGCTGGCCACCTGTGCTCTCTGGGGGAGTCAGTCCTTGCACTCTCATCGAAACACCCCACAGAGACATAGGAGCGAGTGCCTTGTCTAGATTTACAAACTACAGATGTAAAAATGGCTTTATAAGTCCTTCACCTTGGCCGGATTTAAGCTGGGCATGGTCCAAGGAGGTTTGGCTAAACATGTTAAAAAGGAAAAGCACGCACACGCGTGACAAGGATTTCGAAGGTCTGCACTGTGACCTAGGGCCACAGAAGAGGTCCACGCTTGTGGCCTGGCGCTTACAGCTATGTGAGGTATACGCACTTCATAGGGCAACACTTTATCTGGCTCAGGACTCTTTGGATAGACTCATGTTGACACAAAAGGGTAGAAATAAAAATATGCTTCCACTTATTGGAATTAACTCATTATCCACTGCTTCCGAACTTGAGGAAATCGATGCTCCCAAGAGTTTGCTTCTGTCACTCCCGGTGCTTGCAGTGAGGAGGACGGAGCGAGGATGGAACCCATTATATCAAAGGTTTTAAAGTGGGAACTTCGTCTCCTCACAGCCGTCTCCCGGTGACGCCTCTTTCTCCAAGTTGATGATATCTTAAGGCTGTTCCTAAGGTCCTTCTACCTCAGCGTTCTCAGGAATTCTTCACCCACACAGCCCAGCGTTTGGATCTGTGGATTCTAGCCTCGGGCTCATTAGAATCTCAGTACAGAACACTGGCTGCCGCTGCCCTGTGCCATTTTTCCTCCACTGAAGTGTTAAGGAAAGCCTCGGGTTTGGCACAGGACAACCTCTCAGCATGTGTAGCCTGGACGGGCCTTTTGTCAGTGTAGCACAAAGTGCTCTTCCAGTGAAGCTGTAGACTTTTAAGAGGATACCTATGGAAGACGGACCTAACATCCAGATGCGTACAAATGTTTGGCCGTGCTGGATAGAGTCAGTTATGTAAACACCTTCCGGAAAGGGGGGCAGCTGTCACCAGTTTGCGATGGAGGCATTGCGATACCACCGAAGAGCACAGAAAAACCACTGGGAGGGATGGGGATTTAGCTCAGTGGTTCCACTGCCTGCCTCGGAAGCTCAAGGTCCCCAGTTGATCCCTGACACGGGGGGTGGGGTCCGCTAAGCAACCAAATTGGAAGTGAGCAATGTCAGGTTGACTCTACTAAAGTTTCACAAGAGGGCCGGGGATTTAGCTCAGTGGTTCCGCCTCCTACCTTGCAAGTGTAAGGACCCGAGTTCGAGCCCCAGAAAATAGCTTTGATCACCAGCCAACTCAGATGCCACGCTGCCATTCTTTGATTTTTAGAAAAACACTTAAAATGGGCACTAAATATACTTATTTCCTATATTAGCTGCTAAAGAAATGGCAGGACATGTTTACAAAGATGACCTCATTTCGAAGGTTACTGGAAGTAGCCACCCATGATTTATGCCATGGAAACTTTTCTTTTTTTTTTTTTTAATGCAGTGTTACTGTCTCGATAAAGTGGGAACTTTGTCATTGGCTTTTTGGACTAGGTAAGTGCTACCTTAGAGGGTACAGTAAGTGATCCAGTACTTTGAATCTAACTTTTAGATTCTTAGAATTCCTGTACTCTAGGGCAATCTGGTTTTTGCAAATAAAATTTAAACTTGTTTACAAAGATTTAGTTTTGTAATAAGGTGACTAATTTATCTAAAGCTACTGTAGGAAGCTCTTATAAAGCTTGAATTTCTACAAATGGTGAAATTACATTTGAGGACAGTGTCAAAATTGGAAGTTTAACGGTTGACCTGAATTTCTATTTTCTTACAGCAGAGAAATATTAAATGTATGCTGTGTTGGGGGGGGGCTCGAAGGAAGAGGGACTTATTTAGAAAAGAAAGACACGAAACAGTGAGGCACAGGGGCCCAGAGCTTTAAGGAGCTAAGACAAACTTTATTTTTTTAGCCAGCTTTTAAGCAATTAGAAGCAGGGAGTCTGTGTATTCTTCTACATGTTAGAACAGTATATTTTTAAACTGTTAACAGAGTTTTTATGGGAACAGCAAGATATCATCTGCTAAGGACAGTAAACATCTGGGATCCTGTATGTGTAAATCCGGGAGGTCATCTTTAACCTCTCTCCTCTAGGTCTTTTGAATAATACTGCGTAATGTGTGTGCACAGGTTCAACCAGAGTTCACAGGTCCAGAGACAGTTCCTTCAGTACTGACTCCTAGAAATCTACTTATTAAAAAGAAACTTGACATAGAACCTGCCGTATATATGCTAGCTACTTCTACATATTTTAAGTCAGCCTTTTTAAGAGATAAATTCAGGCTCGAAAAGTAGATTTAATTAGAAAGTTGTACCAGGCTGCTAGTTTTGTTATCAGACATGTGAATCTCTTCTACCTTTGAAGAAATCGTAACGAAAGCTATTGTTAGTCTTCTATATAGTTTTTGTTTTTAAATTGATGTTTTGGTATTTTTTCTGAAAAGAAAACACCACTAACTGTGTATATATGTATTATATAAACATTTTTAAATACTATTTTTAGCCCATTTCTAAAAAAATAAAAGGTACACTTTTTTTTTTCTTTTTCTTTTCTTTTTTTTGGTACCGGGGATCGAACTCAGGACCTTGCGCTTGTGAGGCCGGTGGCGGCACCACTGAGCTAAATCCTCGGCTCAAAGCTGCACATTTTTAACTGCTTAAAAAATAAAGTAAAATGTCATATAATGAAACTATGTTGTTCTGATTAGGCAAACTCCCTCCTTTTGGTAATAAGGTTTGGAGTTTCCTTTAAGGAACAAGTAAGTGTATTAGTTACCTTCTCATTGCTGAGTCAAAATACCTGACACCTGCAAATTAAAGAAGGGGAAATTTACTTGGCTTGTGGATTTAGAGGGCACAGTCCGTAGTCTTTTGGTCCTAGGTAAAAAGGGCATGGTGGAAGGGCCTCGTGGAGGAAAGCTGTTCAACCTACAGCATCCAGGAAGGGGGGGGTTGCTATACCACCAGGGGGACAGCTGTACGGCCAGCTACTCCACAGGACATGGTCCTGAGACCTCCCTCCTCTAACCACCCCCTAACAGCACATTCAACTTGGAGCTCATCAAGGGATTAACCCAGAGATGAAGACAGCACCGCAGGACCCAATCACCCTCCAGAGCCTCCTCACCTCCCACCCTTGAGGACTTTGTGGGGCATTTTAGATCTAAACAATAACAGCAAGTATGTGACCCAAGTAACTTGAGAGTTCCCTTTTTTATTTAAAGCTAGGAATGAGCAGGTCTCACTTAGGGCTAAAAGGTCCAAGAAAACTGCGGCCGTGTTGCTATCATCCTGAGAGAGACAGGCCAGCAAAGTCTGCCAACAGGAAAGCAGAGTGGGGAACTGAAGAGAGAGAGAGGGGCGGTTCCCTGATGTTACCAGGGGAAACATGCAGAACAGTCTCTGATTAACTCCTGGACTTTTAAATGCAGTGACTTAATACAGTCCTTGATTTGCTTAGGGGGCTCGAACTTTTCTGCTCGCAACCAAAAAAATCCTAATTGATGTGGCTAGAGGTTATCTAAACTGGGCTTGAAACAGATCTTTTGTCCTCAAGCCTTCAATCTTACGACGATTGGTGCACCCAACTACAAGTGTCAAAATTTATCAGTTGCTTTTGTGGGAGATTTGAGAATCTTCTTCTTTTTTTTTTTTTTTGGTACTGGAGATCGAACTTGGGAACTTGCACTTGTGAGGCAGGTGGTGAAACCAATGAGCTAAATCCCTGGTCGTGAGAATCTTCTTTCTTAATGGAGACACAGTCTAAGTTCCCTTCAAAATTTTTTATTTAAAAATTTCTATTGAGCTGGGCATGGTAGAATATGCCTGTAATCCTAGCACTGGGGAGGCTGAGGCAGGATGATCTCTGAGAATTAGAGGCTAGCCTGGGCTACATAGTGAGTTCAAGGCCAGCCTGACCTAGAAAGCAAGACACTGTTTAAAAAACAAACAAATTTCTATCAAGAGAATGGGGAGAGAGGCAACAGACTAAGAAAACACTTGCACAAGCCATGTCTGCTGAAGGATTGCTATCCAGTATATGCAAAGGACTGTTCAAACTCAACAATAAAGAAACCCGATTAAAAAATGGGTGGCTATCTAAACTAACATCTCACCATCTCTAAACATACCTCTCATAGTAAATGAGCCTATGCAAAGGCGCTCAACATCACACGTTGTTAAAGAGTCACAAATTAGAACAATGAAATACCGTTGCTGATGGCACAGTGGTTCCAGGCTCCTTCTGCCCCACCCAAAGAATTGGCCGGGACAACTGATAAACAGGTAAACATAACTTTCATTTAAAGTACAGGGAGAAAAGCAAGAATGAAGAAAAGAGAGGAGCAAGAATGAAGAGAAGAAGAAATACATCCCGCAAGCAGGCCAGGCCTCTGCAGAAACAGGAAGACAGCAGAACCCGAAGATTGCAGGGGCAGCAAAGTCAATGTCCTCCCAGATCCGGTCTGGCAGGAGGTGTTCTGCGCATGCGCCCTGGCTGTGATTGCCAGGTCACATCTTGTTGATCCGCTTCCGTCCTCCATCAGATCACTTCCTATTTTCAGCTCCAGCCGCTGCAGTGGGAAAGCGCAAAACTCTAACAATACCAAATGCCTGGGGAGGAGGTTGAGGAACCCTGTTTCATTGCTTGCTGGAAAGCAAAATGGCATAGTCACTTTGAAAGACGGTTTTGGCCATTTCTTACAAAATTATATAAATTCTTATCCAGAAATACGTTCCTTCATGTTTACCCAACTGACTTGAAAATTTATGTCCGCAGAAAAACTTGCCCACAATGTCTATAGCAGCTTTATTCGTCATCGCCAAAACCAGGAAGCAATCAGGGTATCCTTCAAGTAGGTAGATCTGTAGAATGTGGTACATTAATACAAAGGAATATTAATCAGAATTAAAAGGTGCGAGCTATTAAGTCGTGAAAAGACATGAAGAAAATCCAAATGCGTGCACTATGTGGGAGAAGCCAGCCTGAAAAAGCTGTATACTATATGGCTCCATCGACAGGCTATTCTGGAAAAGGCCAAACTATGGAGACAGTGAAAAGACCAGTAGTTGCCCGGGATTACAGGTAAGAGGGAGACGCAGGAGCACAGAGGACTTTCAGTGAAACTCTTGTGTATGCTGCCACACGATGGGTGCGTGCGATTATACATTTGTCAGAGCCCACAGAACATCAAACCTCAAGGAGGAACCGAATGTGAACTGTGGGTCTCGGTTGATAACGTTGGAAGAACACAGGTTCACTGCGTGCAGGAACTGTATCCCTCTGACCAGGGAGGGTCACAGGCCTGTGTAGGGGCAGGGGACACATGGGGACTTCATGCTTTCTGTTCAATTACCTGGTGAAAGGGAATAGTGATGCTCACAGGCCATGCACACACCGAGAGGTGCGACTGGAGATTTTATTCAAGGGGTGGGAGTAGAGGGAGAGAGAGCAGGGGGCGGGAAGAAGAAGAGAAAGAACAAAGAAAGAACGGTCCTTTTATTAGTTTTGGGCTGGGCTATTGCTTATTCATGAGGAGTGGGCTACTTTTAACCTATCACAGGCCAGGTTGTCTTTTGTGGGTCCAGCCCTGCAGAAACAGGTTTCAACTTCTCTGTCTCGCTGTGGCCTTGGTAGGGGGGAAACTAAAGATAAGAGCATGAAGTCATTCTAGGAGCCAAGAAGCACCAGGAGAATGCAGCCTGTGATGGCGGCGTCACAGCATACTTTAACATGATCAATTCCCTAACACCGAGGACCTAAAATTTCTCTTCAGTTACATCACTTGCATTTTCTCAGGTTGTTTCGAGAAGAAAAGCTCTCATTTCTGGGCTGTGGGAATCCTCCACGCTGCTCACGTTATTCCCCGCTGAGCGCACGCTGGGAAGGCGGTCCGCAGGTCCTTGGATGCTGGGTGTGGCTCTCTGCCCTGGAGAGGACCTGAAATGGGACACAGCCACCTCTGCTAGCAAGCTTCAAGGGGGAGTGTGCAGTCTGCTGTGCCTCTTCTTCCCACGGAAGTGACGAGAGCCCCTAGGGTCTCCGAGAGAAGGCTTCCTGGAGTAGAGCTCTTCATTAAAGGCTGTGTGCGAGGGCCTGGGGTTTATCTCCGTGGTGCTGCTGTCTGCCTTGAAAGCATAAGGTCCCGAGTTTGATCCCCAGTGCCAGGGGGAAAAAAAAAAAAAAAAAAAAGGGCTGTGTGTGAGTGTGTTAGGGCCCTGAGAGATGGTTTTCTTTTTCCAACATATACTGTGATACAGCGCCTGTTATAAGGGAAGTTGAATTTCCCCACTCATTTTAGTGAACTACATTATTTATTTGAAAATAGACGTTTGAACAAAATTTGGCTTACACGTGAAATGTTTCTCATAATCATGGCCATTTTCTAAAATCTTTAAAAGCCAATCGCCTTTGATTCTTGGTTATATTTTACAATTTTGGGAGAAGGTGTTGGCGTAGCCATGGGTGTAAAAATAAGCTTGTTACATTGTGCAAAGTAATAATGGGAAGTGTAGCAGAGTTGCAGGGTGGGAGTATTTTAGCACTTTGCTTCCACGAATAAATATTTCTCATGTAAATATAAAAGTTAAAATTGCTTGAGAAAATATTATCTTTCAAACCAGTTAAGCATAGGTAAATTGGTAAACCACTTTTCTTCATTTCACAAGCTCCTCAATATTCTACCTACAGTTTCTTTTCTTATTATTTTGCAAGGGCACATGCTATATGAGTTCGCATTTCCGACAAGTAATCCACAAGAAGCCTGAGACCCGGCGGTGAAACACCTTTCATCTGTTTCTCTTTCTGGTTCCTGTCTCTTCTCTGCAGTCTCGTCTTTACATCAATCTCATTCAAGTCTTCTGCACCCCCTGCCCTCCTGCTTCAGTTCTTTCTTCTGTTTTGGGGAGAAGGAGAGGTAAAGGGGAGGTAGAAATGCAAACGCCAGAAGTTGGTCAGTCGAGGAGTACATTTTATCAAATGCTAGCATTCGCAAAGATAGGGTATCTGACCCATAAAAGGAACTGAAAATATTAATAGACTAAGTTGCTTTCTTCCTGTGAATTTCCTACTTACCTTTTCCTTTTAGGTTAGCAAAAAATAAAGATGGTAGAAAAATGTAAAGAAAACAGCAGAACAAAGGATGGGTAAACAGTGATGATGTATTTTTTGTTTTGTTTTTTGAGACAGGGTCTCACTATGTAGTTGAGACTGACCTGGAACTCACTGTGTAGCCCAGACTGGTCTCAAAGTCGCAGCAATCCTCCTGCCTCAGCCTCCCGAGGGCTGGTATTACAGGCATGTGCCACCATGCCCGGCGTGATGATGTATTTATTGTATTACATTTGCTCTTCCTTACTTGGGTTTCAATGTCTTTCAAATCCAATATCCCTGATTTTGCTATGTATTTATGTACTGTGTTTAACTCTTCTGGGACGTTTAGTGTTATGTTTTGTCTTCTTAAATCCTTTTGTTCTAACAGACTATGTAATACCTTTCTCTATTAGTTTCTTCTACCAACCGCTTACTCAGTGTTTTATCTTCCCCAAGAAACAGTGCCTTGAGCCCTGTCAGTCTGAAGTGTACCTCTGCACTTGGTGTTTTTTCCTGCCTGGAAGACTTCGTTAGTTTTTCTCTAGAGAGTACATTTTACCTGTTCTTCAAGGTGTGCTTTAAATCTAATTTTCTCTAGTAAGTCTTTAAACTTCCTCCCGTCATTCTCCAGCTGTGCTTTACGCAATCACGCGTCTCAGCTGGGCCGAGTCGTGCACCCCGCTTGGGTGTCCGCCTTCGCTGTAGCTTGGATCTGACCTGGCTCTTACGGGTTTAGTCTCCAGCTTGGTGCCACCGAGGGACAGTGGAACCTTTAGGAGAGGCCCAGTGGGTGTCACAGCACCTTGAGGCCGGTTCTCATACACTGGACTGGGTTGTTCCAGAGCCCAAAGTTAGAAGATTGTACATTTATGTTGTTTCCATCTACCAGGTTTGTAGTAATTCGTCACAGCAGACACAAAATTAACACAACATCATTAAGGCATTTATAATGCTCTAGATCTGTTCCATATAATTTAGCTTTGTTTTAATTTTTTTTTGAGACAGAATCTCATTATGTAGTTCAAACTGGTCTTGAACTCACTATGTATCCCTGGCTAGCTTTGAGCTCATGGCGGTCCTCCTGAGTGCTGGGATCGCAGGCGTGCACCACCGTGCTGGCATAATTTAGTACTTTAATGTCATGCTTACTAATTTTGGTATGAATAAATGGTATATTTCAAATTATCGGCAGACAGGAACCAGGAGTAGTTCCCCTCATCCCCTTCGCCTCTTCCTTTTTAACCCTCTGTAGCGGGGGTTCCCAACACCCGGACCAGGGACCGGTACCTATCCATGGCCCGGTAGGAGCCAGGAGAGTGACAGGGAACTGAGTGAAGCTTCATCTGTTTTGAGAGCCGCTCCCCACTATCTGTATCACATCCTGAGCTCCACTTCCTGTGAGATCAGCAGGGACATTAGATTCTTATGAGAGCCAGAACCCTGCGGTGAACTGTTCTTTTGCAGGATCTATATTGCGTGCTCCTTGTGGGATCCTAATGCCTGATGATCTGAGGGAAAGCTGAGGTGGTAATGCTAGCACACGGTTGAATATTAGCAGAGAGGTTCGACTGCTCAGAGACCATAATAAATCAAGTGCTTGCAGACTCGTATCAAACCCTATCAGTGAGTGGCAAGTGACAAGCTGCATGTGGTGGCTGAATTTAAGCCAGAATGTGACACTTATTTTAGTCCCTCCGTGTGAGACCTGACTGAACTAGAGCGACTCCATGTTGACCAGCAAATGACCAAGAGACAGTTGTTTCCCCCCTTATAGTATAAGTAATGATTAATTGTGAATTAATAGGTAACTGCTTGGTAGCTCTGGGAAACTAGATAGAAACTGTAGCTGGGAAACTCGAGAGAAACTGTAACAAACATAGAGACCCAAAGTAAATCACCCCACTCCTTGTTTTCCCCGTAACTGAATGTTCTGGACACCACAATCTATAAAACAGTGGGTAATCGATCTGCTGACCACTAGTACGTAACGGTCGAGTACATGATTGACAACCACCAGCTCGGATCAACTGACCACTTGCCTTTGTCCCCTTCCTGCAAGTTTCGAGTGTTAACTCCCCCCATAGCCCTTTATAAAATAAGCCTCTGACTCTGAGATAGTTGCCTCTCTGAGCTACTTGGCTCTGGGAGCGCCATCTGGCCAGACTAATAAAGGTCTGTTTACCAACCAGCGTGGTGTGTTCCTTCCTGGGTGACTCTCACTGTCCAACAAGCTCCTGGAGCCTCGCCGAGCTTTAGGGCTCAACATCGTGGGGGCCTTTCAGCTGTTCATGCTCCTTGGAGTGGAACTGAGACTTTAAATCTTACATCTGCAGCCTGCCCACTATTTTACTTATGGTTTCCATCTGTGCCTCTTGTCTGTAGCACATACTTGTCCCAGTAAGTTTTTTTTTTTAAGTCCACAAGCTAATTATAGCCGAAATGAGTAAAAAACAAATGTCACCAGAGAGCTTTATTAAAAAGGGTAAAGACCCAATGATGAGACAGCAGCAGAAGACTCTAAGATTGCCAACAAAAAGCTAGCCTTTAGAAAATACCAAAAGTCCTACTTAAATATGAGGTTATCACAACAGGTGATTATATTCTCCACGCCCACTATGTATAATTTATGGCTACCAGCTATCCAAGAAAGCCACGAAACCTTCAAAACTACTTCACCACATGGAATCTCAGCACCCCACAACTACAGCCAAGACTGGAGTTTTTCAAAAGAAAAAAAAAAACATGAACGTGAAGAACAGCGACAATCACTGAAGGCCACTACTTCCTCAAATGTGCCTGCACTGAGAGCATCATTCTTAGTGGCCAACTGCATTGCTAAAGCTAAGAAGCCCTTTACTATTGGCGAAGAGTTGATCCAGCCTGCTGCTAAGGACATTTGTCATGAACTTCTAGCAGCTACAGTTCCAAAGGCACTATGCATTTCCCATTTGGCTAGCACCCTGACTAGACTAATTGATGAAATAGAGAATATTGAGTTGCAGTATGTAGAAGAGATTAATGAGTGACTGTGGTCTGAAATTGAGGTTGATGAGTCTACTGGTATTGATAGGGCAACAATGCTTGTTTTTGTGAGATATATTTTTTAGGCGGATGTACATGCAAACATGTTACAGCGCACTTTTTTGCCAACCAACACCCTAACTGTAGAGCTGTTCAAGCCTTTGAATAATTACATGTGGGGAAAACCGTGTTAGTCATTTCGTGTTGGAATGTACAAGGATGGAGAGGCTGCCGTGACTGGTTGGCTTTCTGGTTTCACTGTTCAAGTCAAAGAGCTCACTTCGGAATATGAGTCTGTGTATTGTGTCATCCATGCAGAAATGCTGGCTAGTTGAAAAACGTCACCAGGACTTAATGTTTTACAGGATGTGATTAAAATTATCAACCAAATTAAAGTACATGCCCTTAACTTATATCTGGTTCTTATAGTTTTGTGAGGATGGATGCAGACCACACGTCATCTGTTATACACAGAAATAAGGTGGCTTTCTAAAAGTAGCTCACTAGCCTGTATTTCTGAGTTATGAGGGCTGGTTCAGAAATTTCTTTTAGAAAAGCAGTCATCACTGGCAACACATTTACAACAGAATGGGTTGTAAAACTTGCTTACTTGTGTGACACTTTCAACCTGCTCAACAAACTCAATCTGTCACTTCAGGGGAGCATGACGACTGTTTAAGTCAGCAGATAAAGTGGCTGCATTCAAAGCCAAACTGGGATTCAGGGCTGATGTGTGAACATTGGGGGTTTTGACATGTTTCAGACATTAACACGGATCTTGAAAGAGACTGAGCCAGGCCCTTCTTTTTCCCAGCAGATGCGTAATCACCTATCTCAGGCTTCAAAAGAGTTTGCACATTACTTCCTAACCGCAAAAGACCTCCGAAGTGGGAAGGAGTGGGCCCATGATTCTTCTTGTGAATAAGGCAGGTAAATCAACTTTGTGCTAGAAGACAGTGAATTGCCTGAGATTTCAAATGATGGTGGCTTTAAAACTATGTTTGAGACAACTTCACGCATTCTGGTAGAGTATCCTGAGAGTGCCAAAAAAGCAATGCAAACTTTAATTTCCAACATCTTATCTTTGTGAAGCAGGGTTTTCTGCAGAGACAGAAACCCAAACTGCATTACAGAGCAGACTGGACCTAATGAATGCACTTCAGGTGTCACTGTCCCCCATCACCCCCAGATAGGACCATCTAGTTACAGGAAAACAAGCTCAGGGCTCCCACTAATTATGCATTATGGTGAGTTGTATAAATCTTTTTATTAGATATTACAAAGTAAAAATAAAGTTCATAATCAATGCAATGCCCTTAAATCATCCCTGAACCATCCTCCTATTCCCCAGGCCCGGTCCACAAAAAATTTTTCATCTACAAAACTGGTCTCTGGTGCCAAAACATTGAAATTTTGCTCTACAGTACCCACTCTGGTCTTCAGGATTGAAATATTTGGAGTGAATTATAACTTTGGTGCACAAAAGTATGGGAAATGGACATTTCTAAAGACATATGCAGCTCAACAAACTGTATTTACTTCCTTATAATCAAATTCTCAGCTCTATGTCACATGCAACGTTAGCTGCATAGCAACTGTTTAATACTTTGCTGCTGGCTTGAACCACCAGTGGTACATATGCCACCCAGTGGGACTGTCCCATGCTGCCCAATAGGAGAGTCATGCATGTGCACTGGTGGCTCAGGGCTGCTTGGCAGGAAAACATACAAATTCTGACGCCGTCATGAATGTGTTAATGGAATGTGTTAATGGAGTAAAGGGTACTCAATAAACAACTGACACACTGAATTGTAATCTGTGGGGACAAAGACGGAAAAGAAGATGAGCCTGGTAGAAAGTCCTCCTGTCTAGTTAGCTGGTTAACTTTTGTTACATTTAATTAAAAAATACTGAGAACTTTAAAAAAAGTTATTTAAATTATTTGATTTAAATTGTAGTACAAAGACACAGTACACAAATCCAAAAGGCACACACACAAAAAAAGTTTGTAGTGGAAAGTCAGTGTTCCTGTAAGCTCCGATCTTCTTTCCCAATATCTTTTCTCAGTGGAAGCCATGCTTGCCAATTCCTTACATGTTTTATGGAAACATGCTAAGTACATGCAAATTCATTCATACACACACTCTTCTCTCTAATGCACCAAATTTCTTTATAAAAGCCTTTTATAAAGGACATTAGGAATTTCCAGATTTTTTCAGTAGCATTTGTAGAACCACTTTTGGTAACAAATGCAGTAGTTAGGAATATGCATCCCATTCAGAATGCATAATGTCGATCCTGAATCCTTTCTGGCTAAAAACAGGGCTGGCGCTGCGATGAGATACAGACTGAGAATGTACAAAAGACACTGTAACATGTTTGTTTTTTCCCAGAGGCTACATCCTATTTTGCTGAAATACTTTATAAATACACATTAAAAAGTAAGCAACAAATCCAAACAGTCTAAACTGCTCACTCAACTCTTTTCCCAATTAGATTTGCAATCCTGGCAATCAATTTCATGGTTGTACCATTTAGTGTTTTTCTTATGTCATATGGTGCAAAAGGATATTTTTCTGATATTTCTAGAACATCTCTGGTACGTATTTCCACTGATGTATGCAACTAATACTGGTCAGACACTGAAGCCTGTAGTGTCACAGTGCCTGCTTTCAAAGGATTCGAGACTTTGATTTGGATTCACCATAGACTTTTGTATGAATCCAAAATTCCTTTCCTATCACGTTTATCGCCTCTTCTCTTTTAACTCCTAATTTTAAACCTAGAGGAGTACCAGGACTACCTGGTTACTGGGAAGATGTTAACTCCAGTAGACAAAACTTTCAGCAGGGACCTTTACAGTTCGTGGCCCTTTTCAACATGGACATTTAACTCATGAAGATGTGAAAAAGGAAACTATGTCAAATTACAGTCAAGTTATCCAGAGGAAGAAGTTACACAAACTCATAAGGAAATGATAGTCTTTCCCCTCCTTCCTTTCCCATAAATACATTTACCAGTTTAACAGAAAGACAAGTTGAATTTAAAATTGTTCACATTTGAAAATGGTATCATAGAGGGTCTTCTTGGCCGCACCCTCTCCTGCAGGCTGTGTAGGCCATCTTCAACGCCAGAAGGTCTTTTCAGCCACGCCCTCCCCTGCAGGCTGCATGCTGCTGACATCTTCAGCGCAAGATGGTCTTCTCGACCGGGCCCTCCCCTGCTGGCGCCTCTGCCGCCATCTTCAGCGCTAGAAAGGTAGCCTTGCGGGCACCCCAAACCCCCTCTTCCCCCTCGCGCTTTTAGACCTACGGATTGTATCAGTCTTTGGACCTACTCTTTAGAGGCAGAGGTGGTCATAAAGAGTATTTTCTGGCACTTCCAACTTTGAACATCTTTAAAGAAGTGGTGGGGGAAATTTATAGTAGAACTGAGTGGAGTTCAACCCTTTAGGAGGTCGGGGAACTCAGTCTGGGCCTTGCAGCCAGAGCTCAGTCTGCTTTGTGGGGCTCTGCCACCAGCTAGCTGAGGTCAGGGGACTCGGCTCTGCAAATGGCAGCACATACTGTATATTATGACAGCAGTGATATAGTCTGAAAGAGGCCCTTTAAACTCATTTTTGTTTCTTTCTTTTTTTCATCCTACTCTGCAAATTCTTTTTTCTTTTTTTGTTTTCTTTCTGTAACTCAGTCTCTTATTCCACTATAGTATCCCTCATCTCCCTTTTTGTTTCTGCTCTTGTCCTAATTCAGATTTCTTCTTTTGTTATTTTTTTTCTCTTTTCTTTATGTTCTTTTCTCATGTTATTCTACCTCACACAAGGGTTACTATATTTATATTTTGTTTGTTCTTTTTGAATTTAACAATTTCCTGATGATTGTCTGGCCATTTTCTATGTCTTTCGCTTCATATGAAATATTCTCTAATTCTTATACTTATCTACTCCTCTTGTCTTAACTTTGTTTTAAGCCCCCATTGTAAATGGTAAATATCCTTATTGAAAAGTTTTTTTACTGCAAGCATATTTTGGATTGATTCTTGATCTTAATTAAATTTACATGGTTTGAGGGTGATAGATTGATGACTACCATAATTGCTCAATTTGCAAATTGTGCTTCATTATATTGCGGTGCTGATTGTATCAATTAGGATAAAGGATTGTGATTGATTCAATAAGCTGTTTTCTTCAGTATTATGAAAATGAGAATGTCTATGAGTCATTAGAGACCCATGGCCTGCAGCCCAACTATATCAGGAAGATTTAAATAATAATCTAAAGATTAAACTAAGGATAACCCAACAACAATAGTAAAAAGGAGAAAACGCTTAAGCAAGATACAGGGACGGACTTCCAGTTCACCAATGGCAAATAGTGGGGCAAATGAGGATGAAAAGTCTGATAGTGAATCATCAGGACACCCTGAACTCAAAGCACAGGAAGTAACAAAGCTGATCAATCAGGCTCTAGAGAAATATAAAACAGAAGTAATTTCCCAGATAATCATAGAGATGACAAGCAAAATGAAAGTTATAATTCGTGACTCTAGAACAGAAACTGAGAGGAAAAGAGATGAGCTCAGGACCATGATAGAAGCCATGAATGCCCAGCATAAGAAAGAATTGGAAACAATAAATGCCCAATACAAGAAAGAAATGGAATCCACAGGACAGATTCAAGCAGATATCCAGGAGATGAAAAACTCCATTGAGAGTGTTCACAAAAGAATAAAAGAGTCTGAAGACAGAATCTCATATATAGAAGATAAAATTGCAGTCAGTGACCGTGAAAAGAGAGGTCTCTTAAAAATAGTAGGGGATCATGAGAAATTGATACAACAACTGTTAGATGATACTAAGAAGAATAACATAAGATTGATAGGAATTCAAGAAGTAGTAGGAGAAAATGTAAATGACTTAAAGAAGCTGTTCACAGAATTAATTATAGAAAACTTCCCAGAGGGGAAGAATTTGACATACAGATAAGTGAGGCATATAGGACTCCAACTAGCCGTGATCAAAAAAAATCTACACCTAGACATATAATAATCAAGATCCCAGAAACCCAACAGAAGGACAAAATACTACAAGCAGTAAGAGACAAGAAACAAATTACATGCAAAGGAAAGCCTATCAGAATCACAGCAGACTTTTCAATACAAACCCTTAGGTTAAGGAGAGCCTGGAATGAGATATTTCAAGTACTAAAAGAAAACACTCCAACCTAGACTGATGTATCCTGCAAAACTTTCTTTTAAAATGGATGGGGAAATAAGATATTTCCATGATAAAGAACACCTGAGAAACTTTATGAATACCAAAACAGCACTACAATGAATTCTAAACAATATCCTAGAAAAATACATTGAAAAATACAACACAATGAGGCCCAACAGAGCAAATCAAATAGGCAAGCCAAGAAACTAAAAGGAGAAGGTGAAAAAACAAACAAACATGATAATAATAAGTTAGTACATATCAGTTATAACCATCAATATTAATGGCCTCAATTCACCAATCAAGAGAAATAGACCAGCAGAATGGATTAAGAAGCAAGATCCAATAATATGTTGTATACAAGACACGTCTAGGGTAAAAAGAAGCCCATAGATTGAAAGTGAAAGGACAGAAAACTTCTTCATGTAACAGGAGCTCCCCCCGCCAAAAAAAAGCAGGAGTAGCAATCTTATTCACAAAGTAAGTTTCAAACTTAAACTGATTGAAAGAGACAAAGAAGTTCACTACATCCTTGTGAAGGGAACAATTCAAGAGGAAGAGATAAATAATTTATTTTTAATTTATTGAGTATGTCAGAAAGTATATATGCTTTTTGCCCCTATTTTCTTCTTTTTTTCCTTTTTTTTTTCTTCCTCTGATGCTGGAGATTAAACTCAGCACATTGTTCTGGGTAGGCAGGTACAGGACTATTTGAGCTAAATCTCAGGCTTTACATTTCATGTTTTTAAAATTGATGAGTTATTTTGGTTCTCATTTTCTTTGCTTTTTTATTTGAGAATTTATGAAATCTGTATATATGAGTAGTATGAAAAGTATTAAGGTCCATCTGTCATTTTCCTCTTTCATTTCTGCTTTCTACAAACTTCCTTTTCTGTCACTACAGCTTGTTTGGTTGGAAATTTGTTAAGATAAATGTTGTTATCTTATCAATATATCTTTGTACCTATTTTCTACTGATGATGAATATTAATTTTTAAGTAAATTTTATTATAACTATACTTAATCATTAATATCATTTAGTATCTGGTACATATTACAAATTCTCCAACTCCCTCAAAGATGATATTTGTTTTTTCTCAAATTATACAAATCACCAACATTCCACACATCACTGCACTGTTTTATTATACCTAAGTATATATTGTATTGTAGAAAATATGCATTGTGTATATATGTGGAGGTTATGTTTTTACATATATGTGTGCACTATCAAATGAGAAACATGGGCATGAATGTGGTAGGATTGTGCACATTTGGCATATTGATAGTTTCTCTGGCAACCTTATGATTTCTTTAAATTATATGCTTGACTTAATTCATAGTCATTCATTTGAGAAGAATATTACATATCTATTGGTGTTAAATTCTATTATTATGCTTATAAAAATATAATAAAAATAAGTATGGGATATAATAAAATAGAAACAGAAAAATCTGATCTTAAAAATGTGAATTTTTTTAGTTGCTTTTGGATTTCAAATATAAGTATATATTTTTCTGTGGGAAGTTTTTTAGAAAATGTTAAGTGGTACAATCAACAAATATATGATATTTATCAATTAATAAAACCAAGGAGTTTATAAATCATAAAATTTTGAGGACAGTTTCTCAACTATAATATGTAACTTTGGTTTATTTATAATTACATTATTTCAAAAATATTATAAGAAAATGAGAAAGAACATAATGTTTGAAGATCATATCAAACTAATGTATTTCGATCAGTCTGTTACATAAATTCTTGTTTATTTCATACTCTTTTTTTGCTGTCATATATATGTATATTTGAAATTTTTATTTAGTATCTTCATTTCTTGTTATCATGTATCTTTGCAATCTTTAATAAAAAAAAACTAAAAAAATGGTATCGTACTTTCTGCTAGTTTCTGCAAGGAACTCCTGATAATGAAATTTTGACACAGCAAGTTCATCAACAGATCTTTGAAGACTGCTTTTCCGTTTGTTTTTAAGTGGGTTAAAAGAATGATTATGTTTGCAAAGTTCTGAGAAGTCCATCTACTGTCCCCTTATTTATTTTTCTTTTACTAAGAGACAGGGTATATGCAGTGCTGTTGTAATAATTAAACAACTGTGAAATCTACTGTAAAGTTGCACAATACAGAAAACTGTTGCTCCATCTTCTACTACAAAAAGGAGTGACTCTAGAGATTAGTAACGTTGTCATATTTTTGTTAAATTGGAATTATACCATCACATCTAAGACCTCTCTTTAACTCCAGATCCTCCAAACTTTTCCACAATTCTTCACGCGCTTTTTCTCATGCTGCCGATCTGACTTGTATGTTGCTGTGAGTTCATCAAACCTGGAGCTGTTCATCTCCATAAATGCCTTTAACACCCTGTACACTAATGCCACGATAGCTGGATTCCAATGTTCTTTTGAAATCCTTCACAATGGAAGGATGACATTGGAGTTTTCTTCTATAAAACTAATGATGTACTCATTATTCCAATAGCAGAGTGCTCTTCTGCCACCTGTAAATGGGGGCTGGATACACACTTGGCAATTTGTTTTAAACGAAGGTTGTTGAATTTTAACAAATTGTGGCGGTTCAATCACATCCAGAATTTCTTCTAGCTCCCCAAGGAACATGACCTCTTTTTGACTGCATGTTTTTGGCCAAAATTTAATTAATCCCTTAATAACTGGTTCTGTTAGTGAAGGATCTGTCTCCAGAAACTGTACTATACAATATGCCAGCTGGGCGTGGAGGAGTGATACGCTCCTGACCCCGTGTAAAGGGATCAACACTTTCACCAGAAACTGTTCATGTTCTGCCTTTAGAGGTAAAGCAAAGCCATTGATAATACTTTCTAATACTTCCAGCAGCTCAGCTATGCCATTGAAGTGCTCTGTTTCATCAACAAACCTTAGAAAAACATTGTTAATCTGTTTTCAGATAAATGCTCTAAGACCCAGAAGCTTGCCATTAATTCTGTGTAAAACTGTCTTTAAGTAGTCCTGTTACTGAGAGTCTTCACTGTCAACTCCAAAAGCTGCAATACAGATTTCTGATCTATGTACTTTTTGGCAATGCTGGATTGGAATTCTTGGCTTTCCAAAACTTGTATGAAAAATTCATATACAAGCTGTAGGTGTGGCCACGATGCCTCAAGGATAGGTTTGTCTTCTTCTGGATCAAATTCATTGCTGTCACAGGAAGGGAGAGTTCTGAATAGATTACCTGATGCCATCCTAACTACTTCCTGGTAAGTCTGCTTTGTCAAGCAGCCTCTGCTTATTGTAATGTAGTCCACCAGTTCACTAAGAGTGGAGTGCTTGTATTCTTTCATTTTAAGATTGGATAGGGTGTCCATGAAGTAAAAAATGACATAGCACTGCTGCGGTTTCTTTAGGAAGAGTTAATTCTGGAAGCCAGCAGCCACAGAAGAGGGAAGTGCCTTGAATTAAATAATGTTGAGAACTCTGACCAGTTATATTGGTGAAAAACCTCCAAAATGATATAGGGGAAAGAGATGTAACTCCCAAACCTGCTAGATATCCAAACGCAAGTTCGTGTTCTCTACAACTGAGGAGTGAATTCTTGGAACAATGGAGGTTTAGGATAAATTTATTGAGGGAAAAGAAAAAAATATGAGAAAATGAAGAAATGGAAATAAAGCATTTGTAAATGGGGAGGGGAGGTGGGGATGAAGGGAGGGCAGGGACAAGGGGAAAAAATGAGAACCAAGACAGGTCATTTGAAGGTACAGGATCCCAGTAATGAATGTAACTATATTGTATACCTAGATTGTACTAATAAACTCAATAAAAAGTAAAAAAAAAATTATTGAGGGAAAGCAAGCTTCTGTCTAAAAGAGACAGAAGGTGGACTGGAAAGTGGGTTGCCCCTAATACACCAAATTTCTAACAAGAGTTTTTCTTTAGAGTGAAACACAAAATGATGAAAACATACCAGTATTAAAAAACCCATGAATATGCTGTGTACTGTGATAAGACATATGGAGGCTAGAGACAATTCGAAGAACATTCTAAAAGGCTTTACTATTTAGTTGAGAGATAATTCTAAAAATGAACTAAGATTACTAGGCAGTTGCTCAAGTGCAATATTGTGATTCAGATTTGGAGATTATAGATATTTGGAATTGGGACCTAGATAATCAATACTTTCACTCACTAACCATTTACTGAGAAATGCACAGCTCCCAGTAGTTTCTCTTTGGAGTCTGCAATCTAACAATGGAGGACAAGGGAAATAACGAACACAAGAATAAGGATGGAATAAGGAGCAGGGGGGCACTTTGTAAAAGTTGAGATGTTTCTGAATGAAAAAAAGGATGTAGGACTATGAATGACTTTAGTGAAGGCATTGTTTCGAAGCTCCTCGAAGAATGCAGAGGACTTTGAAAAGAACAGAGTACTCCAGGGTGCTTCATGAACAAGAGCATCGCCATGGTCGTGGTCGCATACACGGGGAGTTTTAGAAGGCCAAGGTGGAATAAAGGACACCTGAAGGGTAGTGCATTACTTTATAATTGCTGTGGTAACACATTTACTGTAAACTGGCAACACTACAAAAGTTACCTTACAAATTCTATTGTGGGACTGCATAACTTGGTAATCTTAAATTCCTAGCCTCAACTGCGATTAATGTAAATTAACAGGTGAACCCTTTAGTAGTTCTGGGTGAATGGATAAGATTGTTTCACTCCTTGTCTGCCTCGGAAGGAATGTTTTGAAAACCTTGGGACATTCTGTAAATATCTGTTAACCATCAACACGTGACTGCTGAGTACATAACTGCTGACCACCAGCACAGACTAGCAGGCCATTAACCTTTGCCCCCTGCCTACATGCTTTGACCCCACCCTGCCTATCCCCTTATAAAAACAGCCTAAGCCCCTGAGCCGATGCCTCTCTGAGCTACTTGGTTCCGGGAGTGCCATGTGGCCAGACTAATCAAGGTCTGTTTTCCAACTTGTACGGTGTGTTCCTTCCTGGGTGATTCTTGCTGCTCATCGAGCTCCTGGAGCAGTCGCTGGGCTATAGGTCCAGCATCTTGGAGGCCCTTTTGGCTGTTCAAGCTCCTGGAAGTAAGGCCCTACGTCTTACACCTGGAGCAATCGCTGGTCTATAGGCCCAGCATCTTGGAGGCCCTTTTGGCTGTTCAAGCACCGTGGAGTGGAAGTAAGGTCTTAGGTCTTACACTGTAGGCTGAAAGTATAACACAAGTCTCACTGGGATAAAATACAGGTATCCACAGGGCTGATTTCCATTACACTAACTTCAGGGAGGAATTAAATTTCCTTATCTTTTCCAGCTTGTAGGGCTCACCCACGGTGCTGGCTGGAGGTCCCTTCTATCTTCAAAACAAAAAATACTGCCTCTGCCTAATCATTATAGTCACATCCTTCTTGATGCTCTTTGTGTCTTCACGTTTTAAAGAACCTTCGGCTTACTTCCTGCTCATGGAATAATCTATAGCGCTCCCCCTTTTATTTAAAACGCTCTTTCTATTCTAAAGTCATGTAATTAGCAAGTTCAATTCCCCTTTGCTATGCACTTTAACATAATTGTTGGTTTTGGGGATTTAGGCTTCGGACATCTTTGAGGAGTAGTTATTTGCTCACCATAGGTACTAAGAAACAGCTAATATTGAGCGTAAACGTGGTAGAAGAGGAAAACGAGTTAAGTTATTGACAAGGGCAATTTCTGACGCTTGACATAATTCTTAAATTTTTGGAAAACTATTTTGGCTGCAGCAAAGAAAATCTGAACAGGCAATATTGGGGAGCAACAATAGGAGGCAATAAAAGTCTAGATACGTGGGTATATGGTAGGGAAGGGAGAAAATCGTTTTACTTGCTCTGGGGATGCCTCTGCCCATTTCTAGGCGTTTTCTATCGAGTTCATGACATCATCCCTCAGGATCTCAACAAGTGGTTGTACTAATTTCGGTGAAACTGTTCAATATATGCCGCCGCAGACCTAATCACCTGCAATCAAGAAGAGACTGAGTCGTGGCAAACCCCCAATTAGCAAGGTTGAACGTCACACTGGACTGGAAACCAAGAGTTTTTTTTTTTTTTTTTTTTTTATTTTAATAGTCCAAATCGCAAGAAGAGAAGGCAATCTTTGTTCTCAGGTTTTTCTTAACACGACACAATACTGAAAAATCCGTCTTCTCCGTAGCCTCAGGGAATCAAGCTGGCCTGTCCGCGCCCAGCGATCTTCCGCTCTCCGATACCACCCGGTGCACTCAGTCTCCGGGACAGCGACGCAGGGACTCGGCCAATCCGGTTCTTTCCGACCCAGCAGCGCCAGAAGCCTCACGGTGGTGCTTGACGGCTGTCACGTGCGGCGCGAGTTCCCCGACTTCCGTGTTCGTCACTTCCGGTGCCACCGCCACTACGGTCCGGCCGGACGCTGGCGGCGGAGGGTTCTTCCTTCCGGCTTCAGACGGTCTGCCTGGCTACCCCTTCCCAGGACCCAGCCGGTGGGATATGAGTGGATGTAGGTCACCGCCC
>NW_022900929.1:74808415-74816307 GCF_012274545.1 Fukomys damarensis
GCTGTGTCCGCGCGCGCGAGACGGGACGGAAGCCGGGAGGGGAGCGAAGCTGGGAGCAGTCGGCGCTCAGAGCGGGGTCGACCAGGCTCCTGGCTCCTGGCTCCTGCATTGATGACTTTGGGATTGAGTTTGTCAGAAAGAGGCTCAGTTTACGATTCAGCTGACTACTCTGTGTCAGCCGCTGTGTCCTGCTGGTGTCCTCTAAACCATCCTCATCCCCGATGCCCGCGGGCGTCGGCTGGACAGACAGCGTCCCGGGGAGAATTGAGAAGATGCGGCCCGGAGCGTCTTCTGTGTTCTGTGGTTCATACGAGCTGGTTGAAAAAGGCTTCGCTCTACCTTAGCAAAGTATGACTTCTTGTTCCAGAAAAACCGAGGTTGCCCCAGAGTAGTGCTCTCAGCGCTCTCCTGGTAGTGTTTTTCCTCGGTGAACGCTTCCCCCTCACACCTTCTTAAGTCACTGCTATAAACAGAGCTCCTCCCAGGCAGGCTTGGGCTCTTCTCCTCGCTCTTGCTTGCCGCTCTCTGATGGATACTTTGACACGGCAGGGGCGCAAATCGAAGCCGATGCCTGACCCTGTTAATGGTGCCAAGGTATTTTCACTTGAATCCGAAATTGCGCCGGGCTCTCCCTGGCCTCGGCCCTCCACTGCTTGTGGGATTTTACCGTACAATTTCCATCTCCCCTCTGTTTACCCCCTAACCCCAGCGGTTGTAAGGCTACTCCACCTCCAGTCTTGTACTATTTCAGTTTGTCTGTCCCACTGCTGTTTTATCACTGACCCCAAGATAAAGCTGCAGTCATGTTGTTCTCTTGTTCAGATCCCTTAAGTGGATCCTCGCCACTTGCTAAAAAATCACTCCCGTTAACATGGGCCTCAGTTCGCCATGCTGTGTGTGCCCGATGCCCCCCTGCAGCAGCTTTCAGAGCAAACCTACATTTCCACCTGCGCTCACGTTACCCTTTACCTGTGTTGCATCCTCTCCTTTCTCCACATGGAGTTCTTCCCCGTTTGGAAATAGACCGCCAATGACTGTTGTAAATTGGAACCGTGGGAGGGGCAGTGCTGCAATGTCTGTTTAAGGGACACACACACACACACACACACCTTTTGTCCCAGATTCTACTTAAGAGTTGATCCCACAGAAATTGAGGCAAATGTGCAGCACTTTGCCTGGAACTGTGCTACAGCATTGTTTGGAATAGCAAAAGGTGAAAATAACTCATCCATCGGGGACTGGTTTAAAAACTATGATAGAATTCTATTAAAAAGAATGTAGTATATCCACAGATGTTGCTGTAGAAAGCTGAGACACAGAAGAGTATGAGTTATGCTAAATACTGTTTGCATGGATATGCAAAGACAGGTTCTGAAGGCTCTGTAAGAATCTTCAAATTGACTCCATAATTCCAGAGTGAGAACTTTATTTTTCAGCTTGTGCTTTTCTCTTCAGTGTTTTAACAGTGTGTAACACTTAAAAAAAGAAAAGAAGACATCTGTTTGTTCTTTAGGTCTCACCTCAAATGCCCACATTTCCTTTTAAAAGTCTTTCCCAGACTTATGTAGTAGTTTCTGTTACAGTAACGACCCTTGTCATGCTCTGCGATTCTCCAGCATTGTCCCCTCTAGGACAGGGACTTGTCATTTATTGTGGAAACTTCAGAGACTAGAGTGTTCAAGATAGATGTTCAAGAAATGCTTTTTGTATGAATTAGGTGAGGACCATTTCCTCTGCCACAATAATTTACCTGGTATGTATATATGTATGTATGTATTTTTTTTTCAAGATAGGGTCTTATTGTGTAGTTCAGGCTGGGCTTGAGCCCATTGTGTAGCCCAGGTTGCCCTTAAATTCTCTGTAATCCTCCTGCCTCAGCCTCCCAAGTGCTAGGATTCCAGGGATGTGCTGCCATGCCCAGAATTACCTGGTTCTTAATAGCTAAATATTTATAAAAGCATTGAAACTTACTCAGTAATTAACCAGAAGATTGGGGTGGAGAAAAAAAGATCCATGAATTAAGATGACTGTATATAAGAGAAGTGAAGGCAGTCATAATGGTGCATGCCAGTAAAGCAAGAATGCTTCAATTTAGTGACTGTTGCCCACTTCCTGCTTCCTACCCAGGACTCCCCAGCCTCCTTTACTACTATAAGCAGTTTAAGAGCTGCTTATATTTGACTTTAACTTGCAACAGGGGTGGGCGATGCTTCTCCTGATGAAGGGTTAATTGAGGACCTGATGGTGGAAGACAGAGCCGTGGAGCAGCTGGCGGAGGGTCTGCTTTCTCACTACCTGCCGGACCTACAGAGATCAAAACAGGCCCTTCAGGAGCTCACGTAAGTTGGCTCCCTTCCTCTCTAGCACAGTTGTTTATCCCAGAGTCACGACAGGGTTTAATATAATATTGTGTAACATTTAACCATGATGGAGTATTTCTGGGGCTAGAGGAGTGCATAGTAATCTAGGTGTGAAGAGTAAATAACACTCCCGGAGTGATTTGTCCTAAGTTTCCTCTAACTCTTCTCTGGACTCCGCAGTTAGTTTTGGTGTAACATTATTTTGTAAAACTTTGCGGATGGGGTCTTGTTTTGGGGTGGATAGGTCAGTACCTGTTTCTGAGGAGAGTTGAAATATTGCCTCCAAAAATGTCACACTTGTTTGTTTGTTTGTTTTTTGGTGCTGGGGATTGTGCTTGTGAGGCAGGAGGCGGCACCACTGAGCTAAATCCCTGGCCCCGTCACACTTGTTTTTAGTGTGTCTCACATGAGTTGGCAGGAGACCTTCAGTTCTTTTTTGGGAGGACCTGTTTTGTTCCCAGCAAATAAGGCTCGGGGTGTGTGTGAAGAGAGGAACTGGGTTTGATAGAGTGGGACCCACAGAGGGTCGGTGTATAAAAATCTCCACTCGGACTGTTGCTCCTCCTCAGAGACAGCGTCTCAGCTTCTGCCTCAGTGGAATCTTTGGGGCGCCTGGGCCGGTCCGTCTGTCAACTTCTTTCTTTGGTGGTCAGCTTTAAATTGGCTGTGAACTGGCTGAGCTATAAAACCTCCCCTTTGAAAGCTCAATTCGGAAGCCTTTGTGGGGCAGAAGAGGAGGACAGATCTCTGACTCTGCCTAACTCAGAGTTAGTAGTGAGCACCTTGAGGTGCTCCGGGAGGGTGGAAGTGATTCTGCATGGCACCCTGTCATAGTTGGGGACTTGATTGATTTTCTGCTGGTACCCGGGAAACATTCATTCCTAGCGCACAGGTTGCTTTGTGTTCTGATGCCCATCAGTCCTGGAGGCAGCGAAGTGGTAAAGATTTTGTGGGGGTTTGGATAGACTGAAGGGAGGTGAGAAACTGCCTGCAGTGTGTCTGGAGAGCATTCTACTCAGAGGAAGCCGGGAATCAGGCTTAATTGAAGAGTTTAATCAATGACATTGGCCTACCTTTGTGGGTCCAGAAAGCAGTGTACTCAGAGATCTATTTTATAGGATAAGGCAGGATTAGCCACATGAAGAGCGGCTGAGAGGATCTCAGACAGAGCTCTGGTGCCCTCTCCGAGGGAAGTGGGGCCACATTGAGCCACGAAACATGCCCCAGTTTCACTAGACTCCCCTGGGCTGGCTGCCCCACATTGTCGCTGTGGTTTCTTCCTGTAGGTATGGTTAAGTGACTCATGGCCACTGAATTGAGCTCATAGGGTTCAAAGCCCCAGCCTTCTGACCACGTGGGTGGTCTTTCTGGAAAGTGCAGCCCCATGCTGAAGCCCTGGGGGCCCAAAACTCCTGGTAAGCGTAAACTCAGGTAGGACCTGAGGGGCTCATGAATGACAGACATAACTGTCCCTTGGGAGATTCCAGGGATTTTAGAAGCTCTGGCCTGGGGACTTTGGACAAAGGCCACACAGATTCCATATTTAACAGCTGATGTCTCCTCAGATCATTGGCAAGAGTTCCTTGTATATTTCTATTACAAGTCCTTTCTGTGTTTTGCTACTATTTTCTCCAAACCTAATCAGGAATCTGCAGTTTGTCTTTTCATTCTACCATTGTCTTGCAGAGCATTTTAATTTTAATAAAATCTGACTGATCACCTTTTCTTTCATGGATCATCCTGTTGATATTTTATCTGAAAACATTACCAAACCGAGATCACCTAGATTATCTTCTGTGTTTTCTTCCACAAGGTTTGGTCTGTTCTTTGCATTTAGAGCCATGATCCATTTTGAGCTAACTTTTGTGACAGTGTCAAGTCTGTGCCTCGCCTTGTTTCTTTGCTCACGGACTCGGTCCCTTCTGTCCCCTGCATCGCCTGGGCTCTCACGGTGTTTATGTGTGTTGGTCAATTTAAGGGCTTTGCATTCTGTTCTGGGGCTCACTGCACCTGTTGTTTTGGCCAGTGCCATGCTGTCTTGATTTCTGTAGCTTTTGTAAGTCTTGAGATTGAGTTGTGTAAGTCTTCCAACTATTTTTTTTTCATTACTATATGAAAAACTTTAGAATGAACTTTAGAATTTGTTACTCTCACTGACTTTAGAGTTCTAGGAAATTCTTTCCACGTTCTTGGTGTACCGAACAAAGAACTGGATCAGACACATAGCAAAGGGAGCGGGAGGTATATTTATTGAAGGTGGGAAAGAAGTCCGCTCTGCAGAGTGAGAGCTGGGGTGCAAAGTGGCTACAGAATAAGGGAGGGGCTCTGTATCAGTATGTTCTAGAGATAAGAGTATTTACATAAGGTATACAGATATATACGAATTTACAAGGTTGGCTTATAATGACCCCCCCCCCATTGGGGTCGGAAGAGGAAGAGTGCAGAGGGGCTGACTGCACACTGGAACCAGAGGATCCATTCGAAGGTCTGGAGCTCACTGCAGTGTCCTGTGTGCGGCCGGAGGGCCTGCGGTGGAGACTGGAGAGTCTACGCGGAAGGCAGAAGGATCTGTGCCGGAAGCCGGAAGGATTTGTGCCGGAAGCCAAAGGGCCTGCGCCGGAAGCCAAAGGGCCTGCGCCGGAAGCCGGGAGATGACGTTGAGTATGAAGGCGGAGACTTGAGCTCCTCGGAAGGAGCAGAGGCCGAACTGTCCTCCATCATTTCCCCTTTACAGCTTCCATCAGACTTCTCAAGTTGACACGCTCAGTCCGCCCTCAACAGGCTCCTTTGTATCTGGAATTCCTAGATTGGCTTCTCACTCGTACAGACCAAGGGGAAAGTTGCCCTAGCCAAGCTCACTTGGTACCAGATTTAAACTGTCCCGTTGAAGACTTGCTTGGTTTTGTGCCAGGTAAATGTAAATGAAGAATTGAAAACATCACTTTTTCAGTTGGCTCCACGGGCAGTGTTCATACTGCGGAGTCATCCAGATTCTCTGTTCTGTGCTTGTGCCTGGGTCTCCTGACTTCGACGGTTTACTCCCACTTGTTTGACCAGTTTTGCCCCAGCCCTGTTCTCCTCCCTCATTACTAGATACACATTAATTTGCTGAGACTTTTTTTTCAGGTTCCAGAAAATCGAACTCAGGACCTCGCACTTGCCAGGCAGGTGTGGTGCCCCTGAGCTACAAACCCCAGCCTTTGCTGGGATTTTGATTGAAGTTGAGAAGAACTGACTTTAAAGTATTGAATCACTTAGTGTATGTACTTGGATTAACGCTTCATTGTTTTGTTTTATTTTTTAATTTTTGGTACCGGGGATCAGACTCGGGTCCTTGAGCTTGCAAGGCAGGCGGCAGAAACACTAAGCTAAATCCCCGGCCCTAACGTGTCATATATGGACTTTTTTTTTTTCTTTTACTTTTCAGTGCTGAGGATCAAATCAGGTCCTTGGGCATGTTAGGCGACATCCCCAACCTTGACTTGTCTTTGTTTTTTTTTTCCTCTAGAGTTGTATGGTTTTTACATATTAATCCTGTACATATTTTGTTGGGTGTCTATCAAACTATTTCATTGGGGGAGAAGCTATTCTAAATTATAGTGTTTTTAAAAATTTCAAATTAATTGCTGGTGCATAGGAAAACAGCTGACTTTGTATATTTGCCTCCTGTCCTAAAACCTTGTTGTACTTGCATATTAGTTTCAGGAGGTTTTTTTTGTTGATCCTTTGGGAATTTCCACATAGGAAATCATGTCATTTGTGAACAAAGGCAGCATTATTTCTTCCTTCCCAATCTGTACCTTTTATTTTCCTGCCTTACTACTTTGGTGAGGACTTGTTTTTTTTTTATTTTTTTTTATTTTTTGAGACAGGGTCTCACTGTGTAGTTGAGACAGACCTGGAACTCACGATGTAGCCTAGGCTGGTCTTGAACTCACAGCTGTCCTCCTGCCTCAGCTTCCTAAGTGCTGGGATTATAGGCGTGTGCCCCGACGCCCGGCTTGGTGAGGACTTCTAGTGATGTGTTGAATAGGATTAGGGAGAGGAACATGCCTGTTCTTGATTTTATGAGGAAAGTATCTGCTTTCTTACTGTAAGTATGAGATTTGCTGTGTGCTTTTTTAGGTTTTCTTATCAAGTTGAGGAAGTCTCCCTAATTTGTTTGAGAACATTTTTAATCATGAGTAGAGATGAATTTTGTCAAGTGCTCTTTTTGTGTGTGTGTGTGTATCAGCTGGTATGGTCTATATTTTTTCTTTAGCTTGTTGATGTCACGGATGACACTGATTTTCAAATATACAACCAGCTTTGTATACTTGGTATAAATCCCTCTTGGCTGTGGTGTATAATTCTTATATATTGTTGAATTCAATTTGTTAATATTTTGTTGAGGTTTTTTGTTTGTTTGTTTGTTTGTTTGTTTTTGAGGCAAGGTCTTGCTGTGTAGTTCAGTCTGGCCTTGAACTTGCTGGATAGCCTGGTTGGTCTCAAACTTGAAATCCTCCTGCCTCGGCCTCCTGAGTATTGGGATTGCAGGTGTGTACTACCACACTCAGCCTTTGCTGCAGAGTTTATACCACGTTCATGAGAGACACTGGCCTACAATATTCCTTTCTTATAATGTCTGCTTTTGGTTTTTGGATAACGCCAGCCTCACAGAATGAATGAGAAAGTGTCCTGTGTTTTGGAAGAGATTATGGAAATTGCTATTGCTTCTTAAATGCTTGGGAGCCATCACCCATGAATGCTCTCTGGTTTGAGTACTTTCTGTTTTGGAGAGTTGTTACTTGTCTAGATCTTCTGTTTCTCCACGTGTGAGTTTGAGTCTTTGCATGAGTGAGTCCCCACCTGCTAAAGTCATGGGGCCCTTGCGCATTTTCTTGTCTTCCATTCTGTGTCTCCCTGGGGTCTCTGTGCGAACGCGGGTCCAGCCCTCAGCCTGTGCAGTGCCCATGCTGTGCTGGGTGGTGGGAAGCACAGTTTTGCAAGCAAATTTTACTCGGGTGACCCCGTAGTGTTACTGTGTCTTTGATTTTTACAGTGCTTGTTATGGAGAGGGATGACAGGGAAGCTGGCTTCTCGTCCTAGTAGGATTTCAGTCAGGATTTCAGTAAGGAACCTTAGAAGTTCTCTAACCTTCCCACTTTGTAAACAACAAGATTTAGGTCCTGAGGCGTAAACTGGATTTCCAAGATCATACACCTGGCTACCAGCAGGGGAAGGTTGCGATTTTTCCTCCTGTGCTTTTTTCATATTGCTGTTTACTTATCCTTTTTGACTTAGTATCCCTTGATTGTCTGTCTTCCCCAACTCCTGCTTCTTTTATGGGAGTGTTGCAACTTTTTTGAGACAGAGTCTTTCTATGTAGTTCAGCCTGGCCTTGAATTTACTATGGAGCCCAGGCTGGCCTCAATCTCATGGTGATCCTCCTGCCTCAGCCTCCCAAGTGCTGGGATTATAGGTGTGTACCACCATGCATGATGGGAAAGGCTTCAATTTTTTTTTTTTTTTTTTTTTTTTTTCCAGGGAATG
>NW_022900929.1:74816460-74834213 GCF_012274545.1 Fukomys damarensis
AATTTTTTTTTTTTTTTTTTTTTTTTGTACCAGGGAATGGACTCACAACCTTGCATTTGCAAGGCAGGTATAGTAGCACTGAGCTAAATCCCTAGCCCTGCAATTTTAAGATATATAAAACATTTAGCTTTTTAGGCAAAGCACTATTAAAAAAAAAACCAAAAGTTTTTTGAGTGATAATAGTCACTAAAATTGCAAAACATTTTTAAGTGATTTCGTATTTTGAGGTATTAGAGTCTGAAATTGAGACAGGCATGAAAAACACATTTAATTGTCTGACTGTGGTTTTGGAATATTATTATTATTTTTTTAATATTATTGTGAATAGGGTTATACTAAGCCAAGTAAGCTTTGGAAGGGCCGTGCGTTTCCAATTTATTTATTTATTTTTATTTTATTTATTTATTTTTTTTTGGTACCAGGGATCGAATTTGGAACCTTGAGCTTGCAAGGCAGGCGGTTGAACCACTGAGCTAAATCCCTGGCCCTTCCAACGTAATTTCTGACCTTTAGCTCCAGCCAAGGCGAGTGGGACTCCTCTTAACAAACCAGCACTTGCAATATGTGAATTTTACTTTGGCTGTGTACTTTTGTTTCAGACAGAACCAGGTTGTGTTATTAGATACACTGGAACAAGAGATTTCAAAATTTAAAGAATGTCATTCAATGTTGGATATTAATGCTTTGGTAAGTACGATTTCATTGATATCAATCAGTGATGTGTTATTTTATTTATTTATTTATTGGTACCGGGGATCAAACTCGGATCAGTGATGTGTTATTTTAGAAATAGTTATGCTCTAATTTTTAAAATTTAGAATTGGTCTTTCAGACAGGAAACCTTGATTTACTTTACTAGAACTTCCCTATTCTTGAATTGTTATGTTTCAAATGTTGAACTCATCATGGAAGATGGAACTCATTTATGAGTCCAGATTAGATCTGCTCACAATTGGAGATAGAAAAGGGAACTTGGAGTAAGGAACTTTGGGTACTGCTTTTAGCGTTAAGCACAGCGTACTATCTCTTTCATCGTCAATGCAGGTTTTGTAAATTAACATTTTGTTTAATTGTGGCCTACTTGTAATGCTGTAGCAAGTTAATGCCATGGGTTGAAATGGATGCTTTGAGAATGATCAGTCATATCTTTTTTGTTTGTTTGTTTTTTGATTTTTTGAGACAGGGTCTCACTATGTTGTTGAGACTGACCTGGAACTCACTGTGTAGCCCAGGCTGGTCTCGAACTCACAGCAATCCTTCTGCCTCAGCCTCCTGAGCGCTGGGATTACAGGTGTGCGCCACCACACCCGGCCGATCAGTCATATCTTTCAGTACAAAAGTTGAGGAGTTAATTTTCATCAGGAGTTCTATAGCCTTTTGATGAGAGGAAGTGATACTCTTATTTTAAGAAGAGGGAATTAACAAAAATAAGGAACCTGTGGCTGCCTTTCTTTGGCCTCAAACTTTGGAAATGCCTTGGTCTGCGAGATTTCAGAGGGATTCACGCATACCTCAAAAGATGGGCTCTCGTCGGACAGCTGTGGTTTAGTCGCGTTTTCCTGTGTAACAGCGAGAAGCAGAGGCACGTCCTCCGGCAGTAACAGAGGCCTGTGGTGGCAGATGCAGTCCTGCTTGGCCGCTCCTGTGCGGCGGTGAGCGAGGCTGCCCTGACCCGCGTGTCCGCTGCGCTTATCCTGCAGGACAGCGGCTGTTTGATGAACGAATGATGAGTGTCGGGTGAATGCCCAGGCAGCTGTCATCCTGTTGCTGGATCCCCACATTCCGAGTCTCCCTCTTTTCTCCTCTCAGCCGTAACATGGTTTGGAAGCTGTCAACTCCTGAGTGTGGCGTTTTATGTCCCTGGTTCTGACGTGTCGTGTTTCTTCTGTCTCTGTTTCCCCCTGAATCTTCTCCCGGGGTGGGTGGGAGCCCTGCCCACTGCTTTCCTGACCGCGGACGTGCCACCTGCTCTGCCCGGGTCCTGGGTCTGCCTCTCTCTGTGAAGGCTGCGGAGTCTTGTTTCTTAAATGAAGCCAGTAGGGTGGGCAGTCTTGCTTAACTTTCAATGAACTTTCAGTTCTATCGCCTGTCTTTAAAGCCAGATGCTGTCTGTACCCAGTGTTCAGTAACTTTAGTCAGTCTGAACTGAATCGAATGTTTTTTTTTTTTTTGAGGGGTTTATATTTTATTGGAAACCTTAAATTTTCTTCAGACGCAGCACATCTTCATTTGAGGCTCTTGTGTGGCCTACACAAAAGCTGGCTCAGGGTTAGCGGCAGAGAGAAGGGCAGCGCAGAGGACAGGAACTCCCGGCGGGAGGCCCTCATGACGCACGCTCCTCCGTCGTTTTGTCATCTTCTGCGCGGCCTCTTCAGTGGCTCCCACCGTGTGGAAGGCCCGTTCTGGGGGTGGTCGTAGTCCCCTGCCAAAGTGGGCTGGAGTCCTCTGCTGGTCTCCTTCAGGGCTACCAGCTTCCCATACGCCCTGCGAAGACCTCAGCAACCTGGAGTGGCTGAGACAAGAAATGCTGCGTTTTCCGTACACGGATGCAGCCAGCTTGTCTTCTTCAGAAAATTCATCCACACCCAAGACCCAGTGATGTCCTGGAAGGATTTGTAGCCCTGAAGGATCTTTTGTACCCCACGGGCAACATCGTAATGCTCACTGCCAGGCACGCAGAGGCTCCGCGGCTGGATAGATCCCAGCTCAGCCGTGCACGGACCGCACAGTGGTGGCATCCGAAAGCCACGGTAGTGGTCGGCAGGCACATGGACAGCCCATGCGGGGGCGATCGACCCTTTCTTGGTGGTGGTGATGCTTCCCTGCACAGTACCCGTGTCAGTGGCCGGGGTAGGCTGATAGTGTGCAGCCGAAGGGATTCTGCTCAGTAAGGCGGACACCTCCGTACCAGCCTGGGTGAAGAGAGGTGTTATCGTTAGACCTTCTGGGTCTCTAAAGTATTCAGCCACAGTCGGTCCAGTCGGGGCTTCCCGGGCACGAGCACCAGGTGGCTCCTTCATTTGACCGACCGCACACCACCGCTACCTTCGAGGTAGCATCTTGTAGTTTTGATTACCCCAGATTCAGTCATTTCGGGGTATAGGTCACCGCCCTCACGGGTCCCCTCACCGACACTGGCAACGCAGAGTGGCCACCACGGGCTCTGGCAGCGTTGTGCGTTAGCTCCCCGATCGAAGCCGTCTTGCCATCTCCAGAACCTCCAAAGGACCCCACTCGTCTCCGAGGCAGGAAGATAACTGAGACTGAGGTCAGCCTGGTCCTTATGGCGAGTTCAAGGCAAGCCTGAACCACAGCGAGACCCTGTGTGGCCCTGGCTCAGAGGCTCCGTGTCCAGGTCGAGGGGACGATGAGGCCATTGGAGTAGGGTTCAGAGTGGGGTCCGTGGCCTTGCGCCGCGCTCTGCAGCACAGCGCTCTGGAGTTTGACATGCAGTGACGGCCTAGCCGACAGCGGCTGAGGGGAGAGACGAGGCAGCGCTCTGCGTGACCCTTCCGGAAGGTTCTCTGCCGGACGTAAAGCACGGCTGACTGCAGGGCTCTGGTCAGGAGGCCAGGAGGGCTGAGTCGAACCTTCTCAGATTTTGTATTTCAGAGTTTGCAATGTACACGTAGTTAGGGCTCTAGATGAATGGTCCATTGAGGGAGGCTGGACTTGAATGCAGGCACGGACAGAGGTGTCCGCTTGGACCTTTCAGTCTCCTCTCACTTGCCTTTCTGTCTCTTTCCCGAGTTCACGGAAGCTAAGCACTACCACGCCAAGCTGGTGAGCATAAGGAGGGACATGCTGCTGCTGCACGAGAAGACGTCCAAGCTGAAGGCGAGTCGGGCTCGAAGGCAGAGACGATCTTCAGTGTTCGATTCTTGACTGTTTATACCTTCCCATGCAAGAACACCCTTACACCACACTGTTTTCTTTAGAAAATGGTCTCGTGTGTGCCGGGTGCGTCTCCCAGAGGCCCCTGAACGCCAGGCCAGTGCTCTTCCACCGGCTGTAGCCACAGCCCCCAAATTTTCATTCCTTTTGACCCTGTCTTGAGCTTCTTTACCAAGAGCCTGGAGTGCAGCTGGGCCTGTGGCCACACCTGTAACCCCGGCACTGGGAGGAAAGGGAGCCGGGGAAGGGGGAAAGGAGGGTTGCGGGGAGAGGGCTGGAGAAGCAAAAAGAATTTTAAAAAATTGAGGGGACCTTAAATTATCAAGAATGAATTTAGAAACATAAATGTGAAATTTTGGGACAGGTACTGATGACCTTGAAGCATTTTTACTTGAACGAGGCCATAACTTTTGTTTTTTGTTTTGGGTTTTTTTTTTTTTTTTTTTCCATGACACAGAAGAGAGCACTTAAACTACAGCAGAAGAGGCAAAAAGAAGAGTTGGAAAGGGAGCAGCAGCGGGAGAAGGAGTTCGAGAGAGAGAAGCAGCTGACAGCCAAACCAGCTAAGAGGGCCTGAGGAGCCGCGTGCCTGGCGTCCTGGGCCGGCCTGGGTGGGTGCAGACGGAGTCGGTCCTCCAGTGTGTCTGGGATCCTCTTCCTGGAGTCTTCGGTTCCGCCGTTCAGGAAGCCTTTCCTCTGAGCAGCAGATACCGTGTCCCTTGGTTTTGATATTTATATGTAATTTTTCAACTTTACTTTCTTCATTATAAAATTGATCATTTTGGCCTTGAGTTGTGCATAAACTGGAAAACTGATTATCACAAGTGTGGGCTGAGTCGTCAAAGTCCGTATGAATTTTTAACTTGTGAGTGTAACGTAAACGTTTTGCTTTCTTGCCTTATAAATTGACCCCCTTTCTGGCAGCTCTTTGGCAGTCACCTCCTGCTTATCCGGAAGCCGTGGACCCTGTTGCCCTCACCCGCCAGTAACTGCAGAGCAGCAGGACGCCGGGGGTCCGTGCCATTTTCTGTGTCGCTGCTCACCTCCGCCCGGCCGCAGAGGGATCAGAGTTCCTGGAGTTGGCTCTCCTCACACCCTGGGACCGAGTCACACTCATGGCCCACTGAGGGACAGTTCTCGTGGTTGTAAAAGAGTGAAGCGAAACGGTCACCTGCTCTAGAGTTAACCCCGGGTTGGTGCGGTGCTGGTTGGTAGCTTCCTGACAGGCTGACACCTTTGTGTTTCTGGGTTTTTCCTGACGTTCTGTGTAGGAACTCAGCATGTGAGGGAAAGAGGAAGTTTCACTGTTGTAAATCAAGAGTGCGTTGCTCTCTCTTATTTAGTCTTGTTTCTTATTCAACTGGGCCTCAGTCTGTTAGGCAGGACTGTGAGGTTTGTCACTAGACTCTGTCCTTGGTTCACGCGTACGCTGGGATCACACAGCGAGCGGGCCAGTGCTGGAGGAAGCATTTGGTCTCTGTAGGGGTTCAAAGGATTCCTTTGAAAGAGTCGCTTCCTTTAGTGAATGGCTTATAGCCTCACAGTTCCCTTGACTTAGACCTTATGTCTCAGAATAACAGCAGATTTTACTGACGGGGCTGCGGTCACCTCCAGGCCTCGCTGAGCTGGCGGGCAGGGTCTGTAGGGTGTGCGGGATGCCGCCGCCCGCATCGCCGAGCTGCTGTCCCGTCGCTTGGTGCTTCTGTGCCAGGTGTGACTTCCCGGGCGCCACTCCACCTGTTGAACCGCACTTGTGTGTTCGTCGCATTTTGTGTTTTTCTAGTCTCCCCTCTGGGGCACTTCAAAGACGAGATCTGCGTCTCAGCCTAGCGGCCCCTAACACCCAGGAACCTGAGCCGAGGCGCGGCTGGGCCACATGGTGGGGCCCGTGTGTCTTCGGGGTGCGTCTTGGAACCCAGATACCAGAGCCACTGGTGCCCACCAGCTCATCTCGTGCTTCGGGGGTGGAGGCCTGGCATAGGCCGGGCTGTAGGGTGAATCTTTCGAAGTGAGTCCTGGTACACAATCAGATTTAAGACAGCCCCAGCAGGCCGACTTCCGGTTAATTAGACTTTGTGATTTGTGTTAAAATAAATCGTGTTTATTGGATGAGTGGTAAGGCACATATACTTTCATAATTATATTCAAATTTTAAGACTTTAAAAAAATGTCACAACAAATGTATATATACTATTTTAAGGTCGGTAGTAAGTCAGAAGTGTGACATTATCTTAATTAAAATTGAAAACTTGAGCTGTATTTCAGTAACTGATACGTGTCTTCCTAACTAATCCTGGAACCCTTGTGATTAGTCTTGCTCTATTTTTCACAGAGTAGGCACTTGGTTAAAACAAAGTCACCTTTCTTTTGAAACTATATCAAACATATACTGAACTATAAAATAATGGTAGTTTGTTTTGTGTTCACTTTGCAGAGAGTACCTTGTAAACATGCAGACACTGAATGTAATAAAGATTGCGTCCGTGATGAGTTTTGAGTGAATGTAGTTTATACCAGTTGCATACACCATACGTTTGTCTGATTTCAAACTTGTAAATTGAGGACTTTTTACACATTTAATTAAAAAAGTCTCGAATTTTCCCGTGTCATTTATCAAATACCACTCAGCCAGTGTCTTTTCTGTTTTTCAAACGTTCCATGTTTTTTGGCTTTCCTCTTTTCTCTTCTTCCTCTCAATGTGCCACATGTATTGTTCACAGGATCAGCAGCCCATTCCTGGCATCTCTTCCGGAAAGGTGATGGAAAATGTTGTGAAATACCAGTTGAGATGACCTAATTTCTTAAAGTTCTTCACTGGTCTTGAAAAATAAAAAATAACAGTTGTTGTTTTTTGGTGGTTTGGTAGAAAGTGCTTCAGGGGTGTTGCTGCACGAATACTATAGCTTTTAAAAACTGGAAATTTCCAACTAATAGAATATTTTAAATTAGGTTTAAAAATTTTTAAAGCCGGGAGTGAGCGCTTGAGAGAGGTAATGGAACGGTGTTTGGAAAGGACGTGGATTCTCAGAACTTTCCGCGGAGGTGTGCGCATGTGTATTTCTAGGATTGGGCCTGGATTCCAGCAGATTCATCCGTGAGTGTATGCATGCACACACGCATACGGATCGACATTTGTAAACCTCCAAAGCAGTGTTTTTCGGGGGAGGGTCCTGGGAACCGAAACACACACACACTTTCCTGCTGAGCCGTGTGTTTCAGCTCCAAAGCAGTGACTCGTAACCATTCACGCTCCAGATATCACTGTGCTCATCTTAAGAAAGTGACATAGTTTCCAGATTTTTCTTTCGGATGAAGAGAGGCCGTATATTACGTGTTTGTCGTGGTAACCAGATAATTCAGCTGTCTCACTGCCAGCTCGGCCCTGCTCTTTTATCCGGTTTGTAGGTATGAAGTCTGCTGCCATCTGCCCTTTAGGTGAGCGTTTGGGGGAGGCTGGGTCGATTTTCAAAGCCGTTGGAGCTGGGTGAGCAGCTGAGGGAGACACTTCAGCTGACTAACATAGAAAGCACTTAAAAGCAAACACTGCACAGAAGCTCACTGAAGGAGCGACACTCGAAGAGAAGACGGTAAAATTCGGGATGTGGCGGGCGTCATCCGAGGAAGAAGGAGAGGCAGCACCAAAGTGGAGCCAGGGGAGTGTAGCTGTGAGGTGTGTTCCCTAAGAAGGGAGGCTCAGGCGTTTGGAGAACGAGCTGCAGCTCACTACGCCAGGACAGAGACAGTAAGAGGTTGCCCTGCTGTCGCTTCATGGTGAGCGGAAGGAAAGGAAGCTGTCTATTCTGTTCAGGCGCCGAGTAGCCCAAGGTCTCCCAGGAAGTCTGCAGCACCCAGATGTGGACAGAGCCTGCGCTGGGAGGTCGTTCTGAGCATGCACGGCCGCCACCATGCCTCTTTAGGCCTGGCTATTATTTGTCCGTTAGAAAAAGTAGTGAAAAAGTACAAGGGAATACTAGGAGACAAGCATGTCTAGATCCGAACGTTCCCAGCCTCTGCTTGGATCGTAGCATTTTAACATTCCAAGCGTATAGGGTTGCGTGCACAGTGGTTAGGACTGCGGACTACGAGGCCAGACTGCTTTGGTGGTTTTCTCGCTTAACTCGGCGTGCTGGACACATTGCTTACACTCTGTGTAAGCTTTGGTTTCAGAAACACTAAGGTTAGGACAGTCGGTGTCATGCTTTGCAGGGTTGTGGAGTTTCCTGCTGTTTATACGGAAGCCCTGGATGTGCCTGGGTACCTTGAAGTCACTTGTGCACCAGGGGAGGGCACTGATTTACCACTTTTCTCACAGCTGTTTTTGCTCATGGGGTTTCCTCTGCCTAGAGCCCTTCATCCCGTTCACTCTTTGTAAGTCAGGTGTCACCTTTTTATGGCTTCTATCACCACTCCCAGAGTTTCTCTTCAGTGCTTTGCCTCAGCATTCAACAGTAGGACGTATTGATCGGTGTTTCATTCCGGCCTCTAGGTGGCATGTTAGGTTTCTCCAGAGAAACAACCAATAGGATGTATTTCCAAATTTACCTATGGGGAGAGGTGCGTGCATATACAGGTACAGGGAGAGAGAACTGAGGGCGTGGGCTTACATGTCGTGGGGCTGGCAAATCAAACTTTCAGGGCAGGGAGGCGTCCGTGTCGAAAGGCAGGCAGAATTCCCTTTTCCTTGGGGGCTCTGTCTGCTTCAGGAGAATGAGGATAAGGCCCCTCCGCCTTCCCCGAGGAGTACCGAGTTTCTGAGTCGGGGAACCTGGTGAGTCTGGGCATGGAGTCTCTAGAAAGCCTAAGTCCCAGCACACTTAGGAAGCCAGGGGAGCGGAGGGCACCAGGCGTTGCCGAGCCTCGAGGGCAGGAGACTCTGGAGTGAGGGGTGGGCTGTGGTCACCAATGTGCAGGCCCACGCCCACCCGGACATGACCCTGCAGTGATGTTTTTTCCTCTTGGTGCTGGGGATGGAACCCAGGGCCTCACACCAGGGAAGGGGCTGCACCACTGAGCTACCCCACTGCCCTTCAGGTGGGCTGTGGACCAGAGAGAGTGGGGGATGGAGATACAGCCAGGTGCTTGGAGACCTGGAGCGAATGAGGAATAGGGCCTCGGGAGCTTCCTGTGAGGACAGCTCGTCAGGAGCTCCGGCCACCAGCTCCTTCCTCTGAGTGAGTCCGAGAGAAGTAAGTCTGTGGCCCTTTTCTGTTCATAGTTTCTTTCCCTAAAACTCTACAGTAGCATCAAATATCTTAAGTCTCACGGCTCTGCCAGACGCCATGGGGTTAACCTCACAGTTGGCTTAGAACTGGATCTAGGAAGAGCGATAACGCATACATTAAGCATGGCTCTAACAACAAAAAACTGGGCTATATAAATGTCAGCTAATGAATATAATAATAAAATTCTTACAATTCAGTCATGGCTCATGAGCTTGTAATCTTTGGATAAACCAGGCCACTGTTTCTATGCCTAATTACATATTTAAGGCCAAAAAAAGTAATGGTGGGAACAGGTCCCATGATCTAGAGAATCAAAGGAGCTCAGAGTTAGTGTACTTAAGGACAGAAAAACAGATGCCACATTGTTCTGTCCAGAGTTACACCTTCTTTGTTGCCCAGGGATTGCCCAGATCTCTTAAAATAGCTTCTGATGCCGGGGAGGTGGCACATGTCCTTGTAATCCCAGCTACTTAGGGGGCTGAGGCAGGAGGATTGCAAGTTTTGAGTCCAGGCTGGACAATTTATTTATTTATTTATTTAATTTAATTTAATTTTTTTTTTTTTTTTGAGACAGGGTCTCACTATGTAGTTGAGACTGACCTGGAACTCACTATGTAGCCCAGGCTGGTCTCGAACTCACAGTGATTCTTCTGCCTCAGCCTCCCCAGTACTGGGATTATAGAAGTGCGCCACCATGCCCAGCAAGGCTGGACAATTTAATGAGACTCTGTTTAAAAAAAGAAAAAGAAAAGTTCAAGATAGGCATGGTGGTGCATGTCTGTAATCCAGCACTGGGGAGGCTGAGGCAAGAGTATCACTAGGAGTTCAAGGCCAGCCTGAGATACGTAAGAAGACTCTGTCTCAAAAAAAAAAAGAAGAAAAGAAAAGAAAAAAAGAAGTCTGGATGTATGTCAGTGATAGAGATTCCTGGGCTTGATCCTCAGTATGTGGGAACATTTTAAAAAAGCTTCAGAGAAGAGGCAAGCAGTTGGTAGGGCGCACAAGTCCAACAGACAATCAGATTTGTAAGCAACTAGATGAAGCGTAGGTGGAAAAATGCTGCCATCTCGTGGTCCTCTTTGCTCCCTGCACCCGGGATTCAAACCCTATGTGCAGTGTATATATCCTCTCGGCTGCTGCTGAGGTATTTGGCTAGGCTTTTTAGCTGCAGTTTTTAAGATGACCTTTTGCTTAAACGGTGAGATGTTTGCAAGTGATCTGCGTGGTAGGGTTAAAACTACATTTTTCTAAGGATGCCACGTTGGCGCTCCTGTATTTCCTTGCCTGCGATTCCAGGAATTCAAGGGCAACCGGCACCCAAATTGAGGGCCGCTGTCGGTCACACACTTGTTTTCATCGTTTCCTGGTGTTTCCTTTATTTCAGCCAACTTTATTATCATGTCTGGCCGGACTTACAGTTCCAGGTCGACTTTCAGCTCACCTGTAACCCCAAATTCAGAGCCCTTGCTCAGTCGAGCGTGTGTTACACACCAGGCGCTGTGCACTTGCCTGCAGCCAGCTGCTTTAGGGGGTAGCGGCTGTGACGCCAGTGAGGGAGCGGAGACCACTGGGTCTGAGTAACCGCTCACACCGACGGGCAGGTGGGGCCAGGGTTTCATCCTGGGAAAACCCCAAACTCCCATCCCAGGGATGTCTCCGTACACGGGAGACGGCGGAGACGGAAGCCGACCTCAGGGTTTCAGGTCCAACATCATGGCATACTCTGCGTGCCACGGTGGGAAATTGTAAGCCCTTTTCGCCCGGGGATCCCCTGAATCCGGTCGGATGTTCAAGAACAGACTGGGAGGAGGCAGGCGCGCCCCCTGCAGGTAAGGATGCACAGAACAGCTCCTCCAGCTCTTCCCTCCTTTCCGGTTCTGCCTTCCGTTGGGATTGAACTCTGGACCTTTCCACAGGAAGCCACACCTCCAGACCTTTTTATTTATTTATTTTTATTTTGAGGCCACTAAATTGCCTAGGCTGGTCTTGAACTTGGAACCCTCCCAGAATGCTGAAGTTACAGGAGTGCCACCATGCCTGGCTCAGAGCACCTCTTTGATTTTTCTGCAAGGCTGCTTTAATTCTAGACAGATCCCAAAGCTCCACACCTCTCAGTATTGAATCAAGCAAAGCTAAAACCGACTCTGGGTGAGATTCGGCCCCGCAGGGTCCCCAGGCGTGATAATCTTCCTGCTTTGCTGTGGTGTGGTGGACCAATCGCGAACACTTCGAGTTAGCAACACAGAATTTGTTCCCGAGGCTGCTGAATCTGGAGAAGGGTGACCAGGTCTCCAGTCCGACTCCCTGCGGCAGGGCTGTGGGGAGGTACGGGTGAGGTGTGGGGAAAGCTGATGGGAGGGTCTGAAAGTCATCCGGAGTAAATTCAGAAGCAAGTAACAGAGCAGGTGGGGTCCAGAAGCTCTGATCCGGTGGATCATCCTGGTCTTCCCTTGGTTTCAGAAGCGACGCTGGAGAAGCCAGCAATTCCAGAATGGCCGGGGCACATCCATTAAGAGTCGCTTTCCTGTTTGGGTGGAAAGTGTGGTAAGAGGGAGGGACGCGGAGAGGCGCAGGTGAGTCCCCGGCTTCTGGCCACACCGAGGTGCTGACCAGACTGTCGTCCCCACCCGGTCTTTACTCTTGCATTCACTGCAGGGGTCTGGGATCGTGGTTCTGTGGGAGGTGGCATCTTTTGCGCCCAGGGGGAAGTGGGTGGTGGTTAGCATCAGTAACGGCCAGCAGACTTTTAGGCAAAGGGCTCAACTAAATATTTTGGGCTTTCTGGAGCGTTGTGTACAGTTACAGCTGCTCAACTAGGCAGTTGTAGCACCGAAGCCGTGGTGTGCAGCACTGAAAACAAAGAGTGGCTGTGTTAAGTAAAACTCTACAGAAACAGGTGCCTGCCTGGGTTTGGCTTATGGGCCATTATCCCCTAATGCCTGATGCACAGAACCAGAAACAAAGCAAAACAGAAACCAGGGGGAACTGGATCCGCAGGAGATGAGGGCAGTCACTTCAGGCAGGACTGCTAGTTCCCAGACCCGAGCCAGTTCTCAGATCGGGAGCCCACGACTGAAGAGGGGCTAGAGGGCAAGCCTGCCGCCCTGCCGCACGGTGACAGGTACACGCTGTGCTTCTCCTTCTGCTGGGCCCCTGGGGCAGCACTCGCCTCCCTCCCACGATGGACCTCCTCTGCTCTTGTCTCACCTCTCCTGAACATTGCTCAGATTCGATTGTTTGATTGTGGTAAAATGCACATAACACTTAACATCTTAACCATGTTTTAAGTGTATTCAGTGGCATTAAATATATACATAATGTTGTGCAACCGTTGCCACCCAAACTCTTTATATCTTGTAAAACTGAAACTCCATAACCGTAACATAATTAGTGGGATTGAACTGCACCCTGCAGATTACGTTGGGTTGTAGGGACATCTGAATTATATAAAGCTTCCAATTCATGAACATGGGGTGCGTTTCCATTTATTTATGGCTTTGTTTAGTTTCTTTCAGTAGTACTTTGTAGTTTCTTCTATGCGGGTCTTTTACTTTCTCGATCATTTACTAAGGAGACTCGTCCCATGATGGGTACAGAGGACAAGTTCTAGGATCCCTTCCAGCTCGGGTCCTTTACACAAGACAATATTTGCATATAACCTATGACAACCTCCTGTATACTTAAATCTCTACATGACTAGCAATGCCTAGTGCAGTGTCAATGCTAAATAAATAGTAGTCATATCCTATTGTTTAGAGAATAACGACAAAGGAAAATGGTCTGAGTGTGTTCAGTACAGGTGCAACCCCCCCCCACGTTTCTTTCTTTTCTTTCTAGTCTGCTATTGGTTGAATCTATGAGCAGGGCACATGGACATGGAGGGCCAACTGCATTTGATTCCTTTTGATGCTGTCCTAAAGTGGACTTATTTTTATAATTTCATTTTCAGATTATTTATTGTTTGTGGATAGAGATGCCACTGATCTGTGTGTTGACGTTATATCCTGCTGGATTGCTGAATTCATTTATCGGTTCTAACAGTATGTGTGTGTGTGATCTTTAGAGTTTTCTACATTTTGATCACATCTAGAAACAGATAGTTTTACTCCTGCTTTTCCCTAATCTGGATACCTTTTATTATCTTTTCTTGCCTCACTGCTCTGGCTATAGTTTCTAGCACCATGCTGAAGAGGAATGGTAAAAGTCAACATCCTTGTCTGGTTCTTGATATCAGAGGAAAAGTTTTTATTTATTTATTTTTCTATTACTGTGACTCTTCTTTTTTTCTTTTTGTGGTACCAGGGATCCAACTCCAGACCTTGCACTTGAGGTCTCAGCTGTGACCGGAGACAAAATGGAGTTATGTTTTGGCGCGGTATAGCCGGCCTTCAAGCAAGAAGATGAGGCCTTGTACAGCCCTAATCATAATTTAATTGTGAAATGATTTTTCCCCCAAATTATGTAGTATAGCCGGCCTTCAAGCAAGAAGATGAGGCCTTGTATAGTCCTAATCATAATTTAATTGTGAAATGATTTTTCCCCCAAATTATGTAGAATGGCTCCTGACAGATGTCAAATTTTATGGAATATTTTTTCCTTTTCTTCCTTTTTTTCTTCTTTTCATTTTGTTTTTTGAAGCAGGGTCTCCCTAAGCAGTGCGGGCATGCTCCAGCAAACCCAAATGATCTTTCTACATCAATTGAGCTGATCATTGTTCTCCTTCAGACGGTTAATGTATTGTATTACATTAATTTATTTTTGTATGTTGAGCCATCCTTACATTCCAGGAATAAATGGCATTTCATCATAATGTACAATCCTTTTATATGCTGCTGAATTTAATTTGCTAGTATTTTGTTGAGAATTTTTGCATCAATTTTCATAAAAGATATTGGCCTCTGGTTTTCTTGTAGTTTCTTTGTTTGGCTTTGTCGTTAGGGTAATGCTGGCCTCATGGAATGAGTTAAGAAGTGTTTCTTCCTGTTCAGTTTTTTTTGCAAAAGTTTGAGAAATTCTGGAGATATTCATTTAAATGTTTGGCAGAATTCACGTGGAAGTCATCTGGTCTAGGGCTTTTCTTTGCCAGGAGATTTAAAATTACTGATGCGGTGTCCTTGTTACCAGTCTATTTAGATATTCTATTTCTTTATAATTTATTCCTGGTGTTTTGTTTTTTGTTTTTTTTTTGGTACTGGGGATCGAACTCAGGACCTTACACTTGTGAGGCAGGTGGTAGGGTGGGTTTTGTGTTTCTAGGAATTTGCTATTTCCTCTAAGTTATCAATTTTGGGTTTTTTTTGTTTTTGTTTTTGTTTTTTGTTTTTTGAGACAGGGTCTCACTGTGCAGTTGAGACTGACCTGGAACTGACTGTGTAGCCCAGGCTGGTCTTGAACTCACAGCGATCCTGCTGCCTCAGCCTCCCGAGTGCTGGGATTACAGGCATGCGCCACCACACCTGGCTTATCAGTTTTGTTTTAACTGTAATTTTTCACAGCATTCTCATAGTCTTGTATTTTGTAGAATGTTACGTCTTACTTTCATTTTTTAAAATTTTAATAATTTGAATGTTCTCTCTCTTTTGAGGTGGGATCTTATGTTACTGAGGTTGGCCTTGGACTCATCATGAGCCTCCTGCCTCATCCTCCCAAGTAGCTAAGATTACAGGAGTACAGTACTGGCTTTCTCTTTTTCGTAATCCATCTAGCTAAAGGTTTTTCAATTTTGTTTTGACCTCTTCAAGAAACTTACTGTTATGGTTTGGATGTAAAATGTCTCATGCATTCAGAGTTTGGTCCTGGTTGGAAGAGGCAGGTCCCTGGGCTGAGACTTGGAAGGATATATCATTCTTTCTCTCTGCTTCCCGGCTGCCATGAGGTGAGCATCTTTCCTCCGCCAGGCCCTTCTGCTATACCATTTCTGCCTTGGAACCACAACCATTGGATGAACCCAGTGAAACCATGAGCCAAAGTAAATCTCTCCTCCTTTAAGTTGCAGATATTTTATCCCAGTGACAGAGCAAGTGGCTAATACACTGACCTTTGACTCAAGTGATTTTTCTCTATTTCTTTTTAAATTTTATTTTTTTCTCTAATCTTTATTATTTTTTTCCTCCTGCTAGCTTTGGATTTAGTTTATTATTTTTCTAGTTCCTTAAATTATGAAGTTAGTTTGCCGAATTGAGATCTTGGGTTTTTTTAATGATAAAAAGTCATGGTTATCTGTAATCCAAGTAATAACATAAAAAATTCTTGAATTCTGTCATATAGCAATTTTGACTAAGAGAAACTGAAAGAAGTTCAAACAAATATACCAGTGTTCATTACTCTTACCCTTTGCCAGAAAGGGTCACTTGAAGGTTGGCTCCTCTTTTACACATCAGAAAGAATTACTACTTTTTCAATGAACACCCTGAACCTTAAGAAAGTAGAAAAGAACAGTATTTATTCCCTTTCTTTCTTCAAATTTGTTTTCTGCTACATCTAAGAATGAAAAAGTTGGTGTTGACACTCTTGTTACTTGAATTAAAAGACATAGGAAAACAGATGACAAGTACGCATTAAATTTCTAAGAAATATGAAGTGAAAAGATGAAATCTTGGGCTGGGGATAGAGCTCAGTGGCAGAGCACTTGCCTGGCGTACAAGAGCCCTTGAGTTTGATCCACAGCACTGCAAAACAAAACAAAAGAAAACAATGAGGGCCGGGGGCGGGATTTAGCTCAGTGGTGTTGCACCTGCCTCGCAAGCGCAAGGTCCCAAGTTTGATTCCCAGCACCCCACAAAGAAAAACAATGAAATATCTGGATAAATACAAGTCTGTCTGAAGAAGCTCCACCTTACGTTCTTTAAAAAGTGATGTGCCCTATTCTATAACATGCACAGTAATTTAATGCTTTTCATGAGCATACAACCTGAGTTTTGTTATTGCTTCATAGTTCATGAGGGCATCAAAAATGCAAATTCATGAAACAGGCTTTTCTCTTTCTAGCCGCATACGCGGTAGTTTCCATGGACTTCTGGCTGGATGTCACAGGACCTCACCGCTGTTCTCCCCGGAGCAGGTCTGGAACATGGTCACCTGCCGCGGGTCTGCTTCTCCACTTCCAGGCTGCGGCAGCTGCGGCGGGCGGGGCCCAGGACTGCAGCTCTGTTAGCTTTTCCTCTGCACACGGTACTGCTCCGTGTCAGCCCGGCTTCTTTTGGGGCCTGCTTCAGCCTCTGGATCTTTTGCTTGCTGTCTTGGACGCAGCTGGGAAGCTGCTGCTCAGCCTGCAGCTGCTGGGTGTCCTGGTGGCAGCAGCTGGGCAAGTGGCGGAAGATGGCCGGATGCCCCCTGGGGTCAGCTGAGCTGGCTGCTCCTCATCTTTTCATGCAAATTTCCCCCTTCCCACCGCTGTTGCTGTGTCCCATAAAGTTCGAAGTGTTGTGCTTTCGTTTTCTTCTGTCTCTACTTTCCCTTGTGATTTCTTTACCCACCGGTTGTTTAACAGTATGTTATTTAATCTGCACAATTTTGTGAGTTTTCAGTTTTATTTGTGTTGTTGATTTCTAGCTTTGTCCCGTTTTGGTCACAGGAGAGAATTTGTTTGATAACTAACAAAAATCTATGGAGACTGAGGGGTTCACATGTCCCGGGAAATCTAACATGTACACTTGAGAAGAATGTGTGCTATTGTTATGAGCTGTTCTGTAAAAACCAGTTGGTTCATTTCTAAGCCCTGCATTTCCTTATTTGTCTTCTGTCTGGTTGCTCCTTTCGTGTTAGGAGTGTGTAACTGAAGTGTCTAATTACTATCTTGGAGGTATCTATTTCTCCTTTCCACTCTGTAAGGTTTTGCTTCATATATTTGATGGTCTATCGTTAGGTACACAAATGTTAATAATTGCTGTTTTTTTGTTGTATTGAGCCTTCTATATTAATACATAACATCCTTCTTTTCTCTTGCACTCTTTTGATTTAAAATTCATTTGGTCTGTGTTAGCATAGCCATGCCTGATCTTTTGGGTTACTATTCACATGGAATATTTTTTCCATACTTTCACTTTTAATCCATTTGTTGATCCATCTTTTGATCTAAACCGAGTCTCTTTAAGACAGCATCTAGTTGGGTCATGTGTTTCAAATTCATTCTGCCACTGGGTCGTTTCAGTGGAGAGTTTAATTCAATATTGAATTTTCAGTATTTACTGATAAGCACGGACTTCTCTCATGTTATTTGTTTTCTCTGTGCCTCATAGCTGTTGGTCTCTTCCTGCATTACCAGTCTTCTTTCTGCTTAGTTGTTTTTTGTAGTAAAAGTGCTCGGATTTCTTTCTCACTCCTTTTTGCATATAATCTGTAGGTATTTTCTTTGTGGCTGCTATGGGTATTGCATTTGACAACCTGAAGTCATAACACTCCAATCTGCATTTAATAACAGTAAAAATCCTGCTCCGCCAACAGCTGGTTCTTCACCTCTCTTGGTTATTGATATCACACATGTACATCTCTATACACTTTGTGTCGCAGTATGAATTCACAATTCTTTTAAATGCATTAGTCTCTTTAATTATGTAGAAACAAAATGTGGAATTATAAACCAAAGTGGTACTAATACTAATCTTCAGACTAATAATTTTTTTTTTTTTTTTTTTTTTT
>NW_022900929.1:74834266-74836399 GCF_012274545.1 Fukomys damarensis
TTTTTTGGTATCAGGGATTGAGCTCGGGCCCTTGTGCTTGCAAGGCAGGCGGAGGAACCACTGAGCTAAATCCCTGGCCCTAATAATTGTTCTTTTTAAAAACATGTATTAGCTTCTTAAATTATGCACAAAGCCGAAAGTGGAATTATAAGCCACTGTTGCAATAACTTTTATTGTTACATTGTTATAAAATCTTATAATCGCCCCTGCATTTACTTTTCTTGAGATCTTCATTTCTTCACAAGCTTTGGGATCTAACTCTGGTCCTTGTGTTTTCGAGGCAGGTGGCAGAACCACTGAGCTAAATCCCCCCGCCCACTGCCTAGGGTTCTTTCATTTCAACCTGCAGATAGATCTCCCCTGAGGATTCCTTATAGGGGGTCTGGCAATAATAAACTCAGTTTCTCTGGGAATGGTTTAATGATCTCTCCGCATGCCAGGGTGTGTGTGTGTGTGTGTGTATTCTTGCCTGGGGGATGTGGGTTTTGCTAGCCCAAGTCAGACTGTGGGCTGAGTAACCTGGACTGAAATGGAGGGCAGCCTGGGGCAGGGCCATACGAAATTAGGGGTCGTGGGTATTGGGCGCAGATGCAGAAGGCTGACTGCCAGTGCCAGCCAGTGAGTCCCTTGGAGACAGATTGCGGTTGCTTCTGCTCTGCTGTCTTCCCAGAATCCCACCCTTAGGTTCACTTTCAAGTCTAGTGCAGTATCCTGCTTAGCCAGTAAAGAGTTCTCTGTCCATGTCTCACATAATTCCTATCTTTGAGAAAATTGGGCTAGGGATTTAACCCAGTGGCACCATGCCTGCCTCTAAAGGAAAAAGTCCCGAGTTCGACCCCTGGTACCTGAGACGTTGAACTCCTTTGTCTTTGTGCTTAGTACAGTACCTTCCTGAAATCTGATCACAAGAACCGTGCCTGTGCTACTGTAACACAGTAGGTGAGACAGGGAAATTTATAGTGGGTGGAAATGTATCTGCTTGCAGCCTTCAGGATCACGGAGTTGGTGTCTGATGAAGGCGTCCATCTGTGTCATCACAGGGAGGAAGGCAAGGGGGACAGCAGGGGCTGAACCCGCCCTTCAGAATGACATGAATCCACCCAGGAGGGTGGGGGCCCATGGCCGAACGCTCTCCAACCTGAGACTGTTACAGCGGCAATAAAATTTCACTGTGGGTTTTGGAAGGGACAAACACTAAACCGTAGCAGTAACACGAGTACAACAGCCACAGTGCCCGCGCCTGCTTTTAACTGAGTACTTAGTCGATGCACAGTACCAGTCAGTTTATGGGTTAACTCACTTCACGTTCACAAGGATCCTAGAAGGTAGGTACTTTAAAAAAATCCCCTCAGCGATGTGTGTAAAACAGAGACACATGAGTATGTTCCCACCTAGAGAGGTGGTGCGCCCCAAAATAATCTTTGCTATTCACAGTCCCAATACGCTGAGGTATTCATTGCCCAGGGAAGGTAAGGATTTTGGTCAGGAACTTGAGACCCAACAGTGATCGGTCCTGAATTCCACAGTTTTTCTGGTGCCTCACCTCTTGCCCCCACGTTCAATTATGTTAATTCTTTTCTTTTTGGTAAAATAAGTACAATTTGATACAAACATTAAGCATTTTTGCATGGTTTTAATATACTGAAATTTCCAGAAATGACCTACTGGTAAAAATCAAGAGAAGTGTATGTTTTGTTTTATTTAGCGCTCCTTTAACCAGGGTAATTGAGCACTACAGAAAATCATGTCGCAGAAGCAATGTCACGGGTGGAGCCCAGTTGCCAGTGCCGGGCAAAAGTGTACAGGGCATTTATGGTCCCTGGTGGTGATTTTACCACAGATGCGAGCAGTTCCTCTGGCTGAATTTTGAAAATGCGGATTGAAACAAAAAATTCAAAGACTATTATTAAAAATCCACAAACTAGGTGGAAAAGAAACATAAATACACTTTCCAGGGATTATTTTTTTAGAAAGAGAACTTGCGCTTCTGAAGCTAGTAAAACTTAAGCTTGCAGGGAGACTTCCGGGCCACCCTTCCTTGTGGAAAAACGGCCTCGCCGCACACGGGGAAGGGGCGCTCGTTTCACCTGCGCTCGGCCTGGGATCCGCGCGTCCGACCCCGGCCAGCGCGGA
>NW_022900929.1:74836811-74853402 GCF_012274545.1 Fukomys damarensis
CGGGCGGCGGCGGAAAAGAGGGAGACTCGTGCACCGGGTCCCCGACCTTGGAGTCGCAGGCTCGCTGTTTGCTCAAAGCGCGGAGCTTCTGGATTGGCGACGGGCTGCCGGGTACTGTAGTGGGGGGCTCTGACTCAGATTTGTGCCGCGCGCCCCCTTTGGCCCTCCTGGGAAGATTGCGGACCCCTTCTCAGAACAGTACGTTTAAATGTGTTACGCAGAGTATTCTAAAAGAAACTTGTTACGAAACCCTTGTCAAAATGTTACAAGAGTTTGTGATATGTGCTTTGAAAAAATAACGCATCCAGTAAGACATAGAAGTGAATCGAATAGCTGTCGTGATTTTTTTATTGTTTAAACAGTCATAGTACATATTTGCAATACATAATGGTTACATTCATTGTGGGGAGTTGGTATACAACGCATCTCAATGCCTTTCACTTCCCCTTCCCCTCTTCCCCTGACTACTGTAATTTTCTTTTCTTTCTTTCTTTTTTTTCTTTTCTTTTTTTTTTTTGAGGCAGGGTCTCCCTTTGTAGTTCAGGCTGGCCCTGAACTCACTATGTAGCCAGGCTGGTCTCTAACTCACAGCGATCCTCCTGCCTCAGCCTCCCGAGTGCTGGGATTACAGGTGGGTACCACCGTGCCGGGTTTGGCTTTCCTAATTTTGAAACAGTAAGAAATATAAATAGTATTTAGAGATACTGTCAACACTATATCCGATTTCTATTGGTGACAAAAATCAAAGATTCTGCTAGTATTGCTGTGACTTCCTGGGAGAAAATGTTAAATTTTCATTAGATGATAGTTTGAGGAGAGATATAAAATTTTTTCCATCCAAGTTCATGAGCCCCAGATTAAGACCCTTTGACAGGAGACCCAGCTAATAATTTGGCTTCTGGGCTTGACGCTTCAGTTGTCATCAAAGAAGTCTCCTTGATTTTGTGTTTCTTTGAGCCTCAACTTCTGTGTTGTATAGTAGAAATAATAACACCTTCCCACATATTTAAGGGACTAAATGTTGTGTCTGGTGCAAAAGGGCTGAACTTGTTTGCCTTTAAGAGACCCAGGGCCCAAACTGCAACCCCAAACCCTTATGTATTGCAAAGCGCCAACCGTGCAATTTCACCTGAATACTGAGCTTTTGGTTTGGAAGAAATAACTGTACATGAACGTCTTTTGTCTAAAAACACAATCACAGAGCTTGCAATGATACAAACAGCTTTTTATTGCAAAGTGAAGTTTGCATTTGGTGCTCTTTTGTGCAGTTGACGTGATCTTTGCGGTTGTGTGCGTGATGATAAATTGCCACACGCTGGCGGAGGTGACCTGGCCCTGTGTCGACAGAGAGGGGTCTGTATCACAGGTTTATTGTCCTAGAGGGTGACCAGTGTCGCTGTACCCGAAACGTGGCCCATGCAGATAGTCCATACATTTTTACTGAATGGATCTGTGGGTTGGAGAAGGTTACTCGCAGCTATATCAAGATGGAATTCATGAAGGAGACACCTTGAGATTTGGGAAATGACCCTATTTAAATTTTGAGCTCTTCTTCCTTCTCCTCTTCCTCCTATTTTATTATTTATTGGTACCGGGGATCAAACTCGGGTCCTTGTGCTTACAAGGCGGGCGGCGGTGGAAACACTGAGCTAAATCCCCGGCCCTCTTCCTCCTATTTTAAATGGCAGAAGCAAATATATAAACACACCTGGAACTGGAGGCTTGAACTAAGAGGGCCTGTGGGGCCGTGCGACCCGTTCTGCAGGAGAAAATGAAATCGAGGGTCAATAGGAAAGCTGGATTCCTTAGCAGAAGTTTCTTCTCCATCTGGCCCGAGTCCAGCTTTGTTAATCTGATGGATGGTAAGGTCGAATTTGTCATATAAGGGATGGACACAGACCCGTGACAAATGTGTACGTTCCTCATTCTCTTTTCACCTTTCCCTGCTCTCTAACCCACTTCAAAACTCTCTGTTTCTGGATTTGTGGTAAACAGGAGCAGGGTGGGGAGTTTACTAAAAACTAGTTACTTAATTCCTTCATTTAAAAGTCTATGCAATATGATAAATATAGATGGTAATAATAATAAAGGTGGACCCAGCCACCTTCTTTCGGTGCTTTGTGACAGTGCTAAACTGTAGTAGAAGAGGGCGGCGGGGATTGTAAAGAGCAGGAAATTTAGAACCCTGTGCTTGGGAAGGGCAGGTACTATCACCGCGGACTGAATGGCTCCCGCCCCCCTTTCTGATGTTGGAACCCTAACCCGCTATGTCTTAGGATGTGACTGTCTCAGGGACAAGGCCTACATAGAAGTAGCTAAGTTGTTAGGTTACTGGAGTGGGGCTACAACTCACTGTTTGGGGCTCCACAGGGAAGAGGAAGAGGCAGGTGATAGGGGTCCCCGGGACAGGCTGTGTGAGGACGTGGCAAGAAGGTGGCCGTGTGGGAGCCAAGAGAGGCCTCGGGAGAAACCAGTCCCCATGCCACCTCGCCCAGCAACATTTCGGAATGCTCCCTAGGGTCCTGTCTGAGGCCACCAAAGTCTTCTTCACCTTCACGATTTTCACTGTGGCCTTCAGTGGGTGACTGGGGCCGCCTGTGGAGTCTCACAGTAGGCGCTTTCTAAGTCATGCTGGGGGCTGGGTGCTGTCCTTAACGAGTGCCCTTGAGTACTGGAAGGAAGCTCCCTCTAACCGCGATGAATTTCCAAGTTTTGGCCTTAGCTTAACCTTCAGGGAGCTTTTGTTCTATCCAGCAGGCATCCAGCAGCTTTGGCCCTGTCTGCAGGAAGGTGAAGAAACACTGTGTCCACCCTGGGAACGCCCCTGACTCCTGGGGCTTGTGGCCATTTTACTCTGCCACGACGCTTGGCTGTGTCCTTGGCTGTTTGTTCGAAGGCGGCCCACGATGATGTCTTCATGGCAAAGCGATGTGTCCTCACAGCCCCCTTGTGCAGATTTCAGATTGTGGACGCTCCCCAGGGAAGTGCGGGGTCTTGGAAATGTTGGTATTGTGCTTCTAGGAGAGGCCGTTCTGTTCTCTTGGCATCGGAGTTTGGAGGGTGGTCATGGAGCTTTCAAAGTCTGGGCAGTCAAATCTGAGCTGCTTTTGTTCAAAATTTTTATTTTGTTTATTTATTTATTTTTGTACTGGGGATCTAACTCGGGTCCTTGCACTTGCAAGGCAGGCTGGGGAACCACTGAGCTGAATCCCCCGCCCTGAGCTGCTTTTGAATCATAGAGGAGGAAGGGTTGTGCAAGTCAAGTAGAGACATCCACTTATTTCACACCCAGGAAACAGACTCAGTGTGGTTAGGTGACCAGCTTGTGGCCCCATAACCTCCAGTTCTCACTTAAAAAACGGGGTTAATACTTCCCCTCTCTGGTTGTGAGAAATTATGCAAAGCGTGTATCACAACGCCTGGTACATGGCAGAGCTTGCACAGATGCGGTTTTCTAGAAGCTTTCATTTCGCCTGGGGTCGTGCTCCCACCCCGGCAGCTGCCCAGGGAATCGAGGCGGGTAATGGAGCAGGCTTGGGACTTGGGCTTAGAGACGGGAGGTGCGGTTTCCCTTCTGATTCTGCTGCAGGGCTGGTTCTGAATCCAGCACTGTGTTGCTCAGAGATTTAGCTCAGTGGTTCTGCTGCCTACCTTGCAAGCACAAGGTCCTGAGTTTGATCCCAAACCAAACCAAAGTAAACAACAAAACAGTTTTGATCGTCCGTGAAGTTAGTAGAACCAGCGTCTCCATTTGATCGCCATCTCCTTCTTCTCATGAAGAGGTGCACAGTTCCAGGGACGGAAGGGGCCTTCGAAGCCACCAGCCCAACCCTTCCCCATTGGTGAAGAAAGCAGGCCCACAAGGGTTATGGAGGAGCTCTGCCTGGCGCTGCCTGGGTCATGGCCCCGGGTCTCCTGACGCCTGACACACTCAGTCACAGCTCTACCTGGAGCGAGCAGCTGTGTCATCCAAGTGGACACAGGAAAGGGGTGGGCTGCAGAGGACCTGACACACCCAGTCCCTCGTGTACGCCTTGTTCTGTCCTCACTATTAAAGGGCTGAACTTAGCGTCTCCCAGCATGTTCAAACAACAGAGGTATGGCTCGCCATGAAACTCTCTCATTGTGTGAAGACCTCACCCCCAGCCTCCCAGGGCAGGATCTGCCTGAATAATGGGCGGGTGGTGCCCGTTCACAGGGCCACTCTGCCCTGCTGAGCCTCCCCGTGTGGGAGACTGAGGGGAAGCCAGCGCTTGAGTTTATTGTGGTCATTAACAGAGGCAGGAAGCCAAGGCTTAAGTGATCCCTGCTGTATATGGGGGATTAGCCTCACATCCGGCCTCCCTGGTGCACACCCTGGCAGATGCAGATGTTAAAAGGAAACCAGAAACACCCTCGAGAGGAGATGGTTGGGAATTGTGGAGGTGAACAGGAACTAAGTCAGGGAAACCTTTAACTTATGATTAAAATAACCCAAGTCCATGACTTATCTGTCCTGTCTTGTTGGAACCTGAGCACAAGAGTTTTCCCTGCGGAAATATAACTTTTGTATTTTGCCTGACAGCTTGTATTGGTTTAACGACATTGTCAGTCTTCCCATGGTAAGGCTCTATCTGATTGTGAGATGGTGTTAAGTGTAGGCCAGGACATGATGACGAACCTCGCGGAGCTTTCATTGATACAAACAGCTGGCTCTGGTGTGCGAGCCGTCAGTTTGACACCACTGTGCTAGGGAGACTTATGGGAAATTTCTAAGCCTCAAAGGAGCTGCTGCTTCATGGTAAAGGCCTTATTTAGTGTTTCTTAAAAATGTTTTTAAAACTTATTTTTGTTTTTTTCATTAGTACATGTTTGTTGTGCACACTGCTTACATGCATTGTGGGGAGTAGCCACAGGTGTGTACCGTATCTTAATTCTTTTTTATTCCTCTTTCTCCATCCCAGTAGTCATTTCATTTATGGAAGCTCTATCTCCCTATTCCTATTGTCTAGCCATCTTTTTTTTAGCTGTTTAAATATTTATATTTTGGAGTTTTCATCTAAAAGAAATTTTGCAGTATTTAAGTTTGCGTCGGATTTGTTTCACTTAACGTGATGGTCTCAAGATGCATGTATTTTCCTACAAATGACTCAAACATATCCTTCTTTATGGCAGAATACTACTCCCTCGCATGTAAAGATCACATTTTCATTATCCGTTCATCTGTTGATGGACATGTGGGCTGCTACCAAGATTTAGCTGTTGTGCGTTCTGCTGTGGGTGTGCGTGGATCACGGTAGTATAATTTTAAACCAGTAACTCCTTAATGAAAATTCTTACGGTCTGCCACGGAGAGTTACAGAACTGGGGGATCCCAGTGTGGCCCCAAACCTAGAGTAGTCGGAGCTGCACGCTTGTGTTGTTGTTTTCTGGTCGCCTTTGTCTGGGTTCACTATTGGAGCCTTGCTTCCTAGCTTAACGTTTGAGTGAAAGTTTGACTTGCTAACAGCCCCGGGGTCTCCTACATGGCTTTGTAGGGCTGGGTGAAGACGGCTCCATTTTCTCCCTCTTTGCTAACAGCACAGTTCCTGAACACACTGGGGAGAGTGCTGCTGTCACTCAGGAGGTGAGGCCAGGGGAAGCCCCGCCCGCACAAGCCCTTCCGGGTTCTTCTCTCCCTCCCACCGTACTTTGGACCTTTCCTGCCCTTCCAGCAATCCAGCGGTTACTCCGGCCTTCCCTCCCTTGAAGGCGCCTGCACAAGCAGCTGTAATGTCATAGTTCCTTCACATGCTCCCTTCTTTATCTCCGTGACTAATAGTTGCAAAATCCCCTCCGATGCATGTCTCACGTTCACTTTTGTTTCATCGCCTGCGTCCTGCCTGCCTTCCTGAAGCAGTCAACTTCATGGGTCTTCCGGTTCTTTCCCTTTAGACTTATTTGTCACCGGCCCCTCCAGGCCTAGCACATAGCCTGGCACACAATAACAGCTTAAAAATGTCGAACTCAGCCAGATCTCGCCACTTCATCTCCTCGGATCTAAGTGCGTTCCATTAAGGACGCCGAAGACTCCGTGCCCAGCAGGGATCGCAGCTCACAGCGCAACAGGCTGAAGGGGAACTTCTGGGAGTCCCAGGGCCAGGCAGGGTGGAGGGGCCGGGGTGACTCAGCTGAAGCCCAGTGTGTCTGCGTGTCAGGACGCATTGTGGAACGTTTCTGTGATATATCCAGGGTTTCTTATGTTGGCAACGGATTCAGAATGGTAGGAAACAAAGCAAAGACTAAGGTGAAGGGAGAACTTTGGGCAAGCCTAGCAAAGCACCCTGGGCTGCAGGTCTGGGCAGCAGGTTGCTGCCCTGCAGCCCTAGGTGGGATTGTGATGCTTTTGGTCCTGGCCTCCAGGTGTAAGGGCTCCGATAGGTAACTCAGGCCTGTCCGATTGTATTTCGCCCTCTTCCAGCCAACACCTGCCCGAGGCTGCCTTCCTTTTGCACAGTTGGGTGACTCGCATTCCTAGTGATTCTACTTCTCAGACTCACACCCGGCCGTCTAGAGCTGACCAAGCTTGCCTTCACGGCCCTGTTTCCGCTCTCAGGATTGCTTTCTCTAAAGCTGCGTTGTCTGGACCCCCAGTCCTCCTTTCCCAGCCTCTGTCGTGTCTGAATCCTTATTCGCCCTCCTATCCGGGCACCTAAGTCAGGCCCCTGTCATTCACTCCCCACACCCCTGCTGCAGACGAACGCCAGACTGATGTGGGGAACCGCAGAACTGGCCCTGTTTGTCCTGATTAATTTCTTCAATACCGCGATCATCTCCCCCAAACTGGCCTCTTTGTTCTGTTGCTTCCTGGGCCTTTGTTTCACGGTGTTGAGCCTTCATCCTCAGCGTGGCCCCGTACAGTCTGGCAGAGACACTCCCTTTGGACGATGGTCCTCTTGGTGTCACTCAGTGCCACTGTCCTAGCTTGTTCTGGGCCCTCCACAGTGACTGGCAGGTGTATACCTGTCTGTGGGCCGTTAGCAGGATCACAGGCTCACGGCCGTGGGCTGCCAGTGTCAGGGAGGGTGTCTGGGAAGCAGCTGGCCCGCTCCAGGAGAGGTTCGGGAAGTACCCATCACAAAGACGCAGACAGGCTGAGAGGGGAGTGGTTAGTGCCACAGATGAGCAGAGCACGGCCAGTAGGACGTCCGACCCGCAGCTGAGGACCACCGCCAGGGTCCAGCTGAGCTAAGGACAGGGGTGGGGAGCATTGTCCACTGACGGGACCCAACTGGAAGCTGGAAGGCAAGGGAGGCTGGGAGATGCACAGCTTCCAAGTCTGTCTGCAGAGCCCATCATTTATACTAGAGGTGATCAAAAAATATGGTGAATGTTTCAATTAAAAAAATTATTATTGCCGGGTGTGGTGACGCACGCCTGTAATCCCAGCACTCAGGAGGCTAAGGCAGGAGGATCGCTGTGAGTTCTAGACCAGCCTGGGCTACACAGTTCCAGGTCAGTCTCAACTACATAGTGAGACCCTGTCTCAACCCCCCCAAAAAAATTATTATGGGGGCAGGGCCAAGCCGTCACCATATCCCACCAGACCCGCGTCCAAACAAGTGAAGATTAAGTTAAAGATACCTTTGCCAGAGCCAGAAATGGAAACAAAGACTTCCAAAAGTATCTGTTGAAAATGAGCAACTTGTGGTTGGATCACGTGGTCAGCCTTCAGGTTCCTGGGATGAGGGTTATGGATTCCTTCGTTTTGCCCCCGTTGGAGGACAGGCAGCCTGCTCTCTCTCTCTGCTGTTCAGGTTAGATTCTCAGAATGCCCAAGGGTGGGAGTGGATATTCACTGCATGGTCTTGAGGTCATTCTCCTGTTCATCCAAAAATGTTGTATGCAGCAGCAAGAGCGACTCTGAAAAAGGAGTTAGGCGGCCGCCACATTAAAGAGGGCGGATTTGGTACAGCAAAGGAAGATGTCTCCTTGCATGGGTATAAGAAATACTTGCTGTCCCAGTCTTCCCCGCCCCACTGACTGCAGCAGAGGAAGAATTACGGCTGGTTAAAATTAACGAGGTACGGACTGATGTGGGTGGGGACAGTAAGCGCCAAACACGACAAGGAGTGGCGGTCCCATTCTGGAGAAGCTTTTCAGGCTTTGGGAAAACTGAGTAACAGCTGAACTATGTGCAGTTGGAAACAGATACAAAGAGTGAAATTATAGTTTTGGCCAACCCAATAAGTACCGATCTGCCAAAGAGGACTCCCAAGGGTTCTGCACATAACCCTTCCTTTCTGAATAAACGTTCCCACGAAGGGGGCGACGTAGGGTCCGTAGTTTTTATTTATTCAGTGCTGAATACACATGCACTGTAAGAGAATGGATGCTGTGTTCTAGCTGCAGGAGTCGTCTGCTAAAAATTGCAGAAAGAAAACTACAGCCAGGGATTTAGCTCAGTGCTTTCCCGCCTGCCTTGCAAGCACAAGGTCCCGAGTTCGATCCTTGGTACCATTCCCCCCAAAACAAACAAACAAACAAACAACTCAGAAAGACAACAACAGATGGATATAACCAGAAAGATCAGGATAGCAGTGGGGGCGAGCTGACTGCTCATTTCCTTTATGAGGAAGTGCATCCTAAGCGGCATGCGTGAAAGCAAAGGTTTGCAAAACCAACAGGTCCTGCGGGGAAGAGGGGGATAAGAAGTCTTATTAGGGACCCAGCTGAAACAGAAGCGACTGCTGATTATTGTTATATTACACATTGCGATACTAGGTTTTAAAAATTCAGCTTTTAGTAGAGGAGAACTGAAATCATTCCATGTTATATAGTAGAGGGAAAATTGTGCTTTTTGAAAAATAGCACTTTTCCCTTCTATGTAATTTAAAAATTAATGTTATAGAAGCCTCATGATTTCTGGTTTTGAACTACAGCTAGAAAGAGTTTCAACATAGTCATGTTTAATTGTGGTGCAGTTTTCTTACAGTGCTGATTTCACACTTTCACATGACTATTAAAATTTTATATCATTGGGCCAGTTTGAGAAAGTTGAATGTCTTAAAGTAGGGTATATGTCTTATTACTCTTTAGTGAGACATCTGATTTTTTTTTTTTTAAAGAGAAGCAGAAAAATCTTAAATATTCATCCTACTTGCTGAATATGTTGAGGACCAGGTTAGGTTATTTTCTAAGCAGAAAATTTAGTGTGCCTCAGGAAAGGTGGAAAGTTGGTTACTCTAAGGAGCAATGCTAACTCTCGTCAGCCTGGGATCAAGTCTGCGACTTTTCCAAATAGTGCTTTATTGCATCAGTTTTTTAGATTTGATGCCTTAGTTTTTTTTTATGGCATTAAGATTTCTGAAGATCAGCTTACTCTGAAACTAGGGTAGCAGATATTTTCTATAATGCAGAATTTCTGTTGCCATTAAACAATAAATTCTTTTTTCTAGTACTTTGAAAAAATTTCTTTCCAAAGTAAGTCATTTCACTTTAAGTGCTATGAGGCCACATGTTTATGTTCAGATTAAAATTTAAGTTGCTATCATTGTAAAGGAAACAAAACTAAAATGAAAAATGTTGAAAACATTGCAGAATTTTTTTCTCCAAAATCATTTATAGGCAAATTGAGTTCTTTATCACTTTTTAGCAAATACTCAAATTGAAAACTGACATCCTAGTGCTACATAGCCTAACACAGATAAACATGTAGCCTATGAATCTTGTTTCATTTCATGTCTTATTTCAAAACATACTTAAATTTTCTCTAAAGCTTTGCATCTTCATTTACAATGTAGAGAGATTTTGAGCCTTGCAGTTCTCTGACAATTGAAATAAGGGAGCTAGAATACTTCATATTTAATCTGTTAAGGAGTCATAACCTGGAGGAATTTTCTAAGTGAACTGTGGGTATCCAGGATTTGGAATTTCTTGACCTAAACTTCATACTGCATAAAACAAATAGTAGAAATGCACATTTAATAGTATAAAATGTGAAGCACTCCTGGCTAAACCTTAACATCTAAGGTAAAACATGCACTTTTCTGAAATTTAATATGTGTTGGAGTAAAGCATATAATTATGGCTTGACAGATTTTTAAAAATAGAATTAAGAATATTTGTGTGGATTTTTGTTTGTTTACAAATAATTCGACTATTTAAACTTGCAGAATAGTCAAACAGTAATGTACTTGTTTTCTAAAGATCTACCCTGACTTTTCCCATGGGTGTACAAATAGACCACACACACACACATACACACACACATACACACATTATTGCATTAAGAACCCTGGAGCTATGCTGTAGACCATAGCTGAAGCTATAATTTTCAGTCAAGATGATTATCTGTCCTGAAGATATAAAATAATTTACTAGTGAATGTTTTTCCTGCACAGTTCATGTGCAGTTGTACTCAAAAGTCCACTACCCTACATGAACGCAAATGGACATTCCAGGATATAGATGTGATTGTATAATCTTAAACTAATTATTAAACCAATGACTGCTGAGAGTCAGTGCTGCGTTTGTATTGGAATATAACTCATTGTTTATATTCTGTTCAGGCAGCACTAGATGATGAATAACACATTCCCAGTATATTTATATAAGTCAAAAATTGCATACCTTCTGTGGACACTTTATAAGTGTATTTTATATCACAATAACAGTTTTTTCCCTTTTTAAAGAAATTACTGATGCATCACCATTAATCTCAGCATGCTCCTCTCACTTTGAGCCCACTCATCCCATCTGTCTTGTCGCATTCTGAAGCAGCTCTGGATGACCACTTTCATGAGTGTCTTTATGAGGTGTGATTAAAAAATACAGTGAGCCAGGTGCGGTCACGCACACCTGTCATCGCAGCACTCAGGAGGCTGAGGCAGGAGGATCGCTGCGAGTTCGAGATCAGCCTGGGCTACACAGTGAGTTCCAGGTCAGTCTCAACTACATAGTGAGACCCTGTCTCAAAAAAACCAACCAACCAACCAACAAAAAATACAGTGAGTGCTGCTGGGCTATCCAGTGGAAAGGCAGGCTTGTAAAAACATGACACTGTGGCCTCATCCACCTTATTCACCGGCTGTATGTCTGACATGTGAGTATATTGAATAAATCCACCCATCAGTTAATTCATTCTTCTTAGCAAATGTTTTTGCGATTCTTTGTATTACCAGGTAGAACGCTAGGTACAGAGATAGCAGAGCCTACATTCTAGTGGAATGGAATACAAGTCAGTCCTCTCCTCCCTCCTCAGTGATGGTACCATTCTGAAGAAGTTCCAGAGGGGCCGGCCTGGCCCAAGAGGGTGTGGCTGGCGTGGGAGAAGGGGGAAGAGCAGAAGTGGCTAAAAAGTCTAAAAAATCAACATATTCCAATCATTGATCTTTTGCTTGCTGATTGATGCCTTTAGTGTTTTTAGAAGTTTTTATCTCACTCAGAGCTGACATAAATGCCTACTTAAAATTTCTTTTACGATTTTAATGGCTTTTGGAATTTTTTTTGGGGGGGTACTGGGGATCGAACTTGGGACCTTGCACTTGTGAGGCAGGCGGCAGAGCCACTGAACTAAATCCCTGGCCCGTTAATGGTTTACTTTTAATACTTCAAAATTTAAATTAACCTGGCTGTGGTGGTGCATGCCTGTAATCCTAGCACTCAGGAGGCTGAGGCAGGAAGACTTCCCTTAGTTCCGGGCCAGCCTGGGCTACATAGTGAGACACTGTCTAAAAAAAAAAAAAAAAAAAAAAAAAAAAAAGACCTTCTAACATTAAGAAAGAAAACATTCTCCTGAGTGTTGGTTCACCTTCTCCTTGGTGTTCATCATCAGTACATATAGTGTCTGTCACTCTTCCTGTCACCGGGAGCTAGAACTCCTGGGAGTAGGAATGGGACTAGGATGAGGATGCTCCTGTCTGTCCGCACTGTTCCTTAGTAGATACTCCCTGAGTAGCTCAGAAACGTTCTTAAATGGCAGCATAGTTGCGACCATGCGTAGTTCTATTTCTTCACAAAGATACTGTTACATATTTGACATAGTTAAATGTTACCGAGTTTGTATGCCTTTGTGCAGGAAATAAATTCTGTAAGTAAAAATGTAGTTTAGATTGTGTTTCCCAATTTTAAGTTCCTTTTTTTTTTTGAGGCAGAGTCTCACTCTGTAGTTCAGGCTGTCCTTGAACTCACTGTGTAGCCAAAGCTGGCCTCAAACTCATGGCGATCCTCCTGCCTCGGCCTCCCCTGTGCTGGGATTACAGGTGTGCACCACCGACTCATTTCTGAACGCCTTTCTGAGTAGGTCTGTTGGGCGCTACTTCTTTACAAGGGTTAAGTGGGTAAAAGAGATGTGAAGATTTCTCTTGGTAGAGAAGATCTCAGATTTCAACAGAGCCAATGATAGAGTCAGACAAGGAAAGAAAGAGCTGGTGCCACATTCTTTCAGAGTAATTGCTGCATTAAAAAATCAAACAGTAGCTATGTTATTTAGTTGCAAAAATTTGGCCCAATTATCCACATAATTGCAGCATTCTTCAGTAGTATGTAATGGAATTGCTTTTTAGTGTTAATCTTTTTTTTTTTGGTACCAGGGATCGAAGCTGGGTCCTTGGGCTTGTGAGGTAGGTGCCAGAACCACTGAGCTAAATCCCTGGCCCTGAAATTGCTTTTTAAATGCCACCTGACAGTTCAGCAGATATGTAAGGAGAGGAAGCAGAGGAAAAATTTGTTAAACATGTGAAATCTTCTGTCTGACCGAGCAGTTGGTGAGTGCATTTTAATGTAAGTGCATTAAAATGCACCCAGATTTATTTCATCCAGTTTGGCGAGGCCAGCCAGTTAGGAGAGGACTGCCGGGGAGGAAGACAGTTTTGGACACAGTTCTTTTAAGACAGGAAGCTCAGCATACCATGTGGGGCCACACGGGGGCGCAGCTGGGTGGGACAGGAGCAGGAAAAGCGAATGGAAGACATGGGTCAAAGTCAGTATTGCAGCTTCTGTGAGGCAGGGAGAGGGGCTGGCCAGCGTTGGGTTTGGCCAGTTGGAATCATTCCAGCGGGCTGTCGTGTCGGGGTTGCCCCTGCTTGTCTGATACCCGGCCCTGGGCCATTGAGGCAGAGGAATGTTGTCTCTTGGGAGGCGGGTCAGTGTGTGGGTGCTGTGTTGGCTGGTGTATAAGCCAGAGGTAGGCTCACAGGTAATTCTTTACTCTCTCCAGGAGTTAGCCAGGCCCGGGAGGGGCAGCCCCTCTGGGATATCAAATGTCAAACCGTGCTGCAGAGAGAGAGGGGGGAGGGAGGAGGAGGGGGGAGAGAGAGACTTGATTAAATTAATAGGACTCAGAATATCTCCAGGAAGAGGAAGAGCCACTTGTCTTCCCGATTTGGTGGAGTGTCTGACTCAGCACCATTGATAAGTGCCGTGAATATTGCTACACACAGTATCTGTGCACCGGATGCAGGTGAGCTTCTCCTGTGTGCAGTGGTGCACACCTGTAATCCCAGCACTTGAGGGGCAGCTGAGTCAGGAGGAGTTCAAGTTTTTCGGTCTACCCGGGCTTCACAGTGAGTTCAAGGCTGGCCGGGACTGCATAGTGGGACTCACTTAAAAAAAAAGAAAAACAGAAACTTCTGTAAAGGAGCCATAGTGTTAGTGAAGGAATGTTTGCTCTTTTCTTGGCACCCAAGTGGTGCTAATCCAGCGACGGTTAACAGTTTCTTTCCTGATAGTCTTCCAGATTTAGACCTGCCCATTCGTGGTTTGAGTCAGAGGGTGTGGTAGCTGTATTTATGTCAACTTGATTGGGCCATAGGGTGCCCAGGGACTTGGCTGAACGGTGTCCTGGGTGTGTCTGTGAGGGTGGTTATGGGTGAAATGAGCATGAACTGGGGAGAGGAAGGAAAAGCCCGATACGCCCATGAACAGGAGAGAATTCTTTCTGCCTGAACGCCTTCTGCTGGGACATTGCCTTGAGACTCAACTGCAACCTCGGGCTTTCCTGAGTTATTACCGGGCCCTTGACTTGAACTGTGCTATCGGTTCTCCTAGGCCTGCAGCTGGTTGACCGTAAAACCTTGGGACTTTGTCAGCCTCCACAATTGTCTGAGGCAGTTCCCAGAAGTGTCTGGCATAGAATAGGGAAAGTGGTGATGTTTGTTCTGCTTTCCTCCCTCCTTCCTTTCTACCCTTTCCAGTCGAGTCTTGGTTTTGTCCTTTATTGGTTGTGTGGCCCTGAGTCTATCTCTGATCGGTTTCCTTCAGCCCCATCTTTTCCTGGTATGAAATAGGCCTTCCCTGTACGGAGCCTGGTGCTCAGCACATGGGAGCGTGGAGCACAGCAGTGATAGAATGTTAGGGATCAGGGGCTACTTTCGCATTGTTCAGAGAAGCTGTGCCATGTAGGGAGGAGGTGCGAGGTGTGGGAAGGGGCTCCACAAAGTGCAATAGTGGCGTTAGGAGCGGACTGGCTAACTCAGCGGGGCCCAGAGCAGTGCTGTAGATGCTAGAGGTGGATTTACCCAGAAAGAAACAGAGTTTATACTTCGGGGTTCCTGTCTTGTACAGGCACCTGTGGGTACAGGGAGTTTTCACATATTCCAGGAGGGCAGGTGTATTAGTCAGCTCTCCTGTTGCCGGCACATACTCCCTGGCACCCACAATTTAAAAGAGGAGAGGTTTAATTTGGTTTAGGGTTCTGGGGGTTTAGTCTATGGCTGGCTGGCTCTAAATCAGAAACACCACGGTGGAAGGGCCTGGCGGGGAAGGCTGCTCACCTCATGGCAGCCAGGAAGCCAAGAGAAGGGAGGGGCTGGGGCAAGTGTACACCCTTTCGGGTCACACGCCCAATGACCCAGCTCCGAACTGCGCTCATCAGTGGACTCATCCACTGATGAAAACCATGCCCCGTGAGCCAGTCAGCTCCCAAAAGCCCACTGAACACTCGAGGCTTGGGAGGACATTTTAGAGGAGCTATGGCCAGGTTCTAAACAGGAAGCATTTCTATGTGTGTGTTTCTGAGAAAGTGCCTAAAAGATCTCAGAAGAAAGGGTCCTGAGTGAGATACTTTAGCTACTGCTGTGATGACAGTTTCTCCCCGGTTTCCTGTCAAATCCTGTCTTGGAATAATTTGGCCTGGAGTTACAGTAACTGACGAAAGCCCTAGGGCTGAAGGAAGGAGGCCAGGAGGCTGTGGGCTCGGAGGGTTGCCGTGGAGGAGGAGGAGCTGTTCTGAAGTCTCCTCCCCTGGGAGGCCCCCTAGACTCCCTACCTGGGCTCACTCAGCCGCCTCGGAGCCCTCGGGGCTCAGATGACGGGGTCACGAGGGCTCAGATGACGGGGTCACCCCTGACAGCTTGGCGTCGTTTCGCCCGGGTCTGGTGGGACTGCAGGGTGGGTGATAAAGCAGCTGGTGGCCGTTTTCTGCCAGTTTTCCTCTTTGACTTTGGAAGTGATCCAAAGGCTGTTAAACACATCGGCCCTTGGCTATTGAAACCCAAGCGAAGTGAGCCATGCAAAGAGCCACACACTGTTTCCTCGGAGGCGCGGGAGCTGAAGGGGTGACGACAAGCTCAGCGGCGTGCGAGCACTGTGAGGTCGAGGACGCTCTGCATAAGCTTGCTGAGACACCTGCTCTGTCTGAAGGGAAGCGGGTGTCCCAGCGGCTCACAGCCAGAGTGGCCGGTTGGGGAGCTTTGGGCACACACAGTCCCTTCTGCTGGACCCAGGTCTGCGGCTGGAACCTGATGTAGGAGAGGCCCAGGCAGCTGCCTTAGCTTTTAACGAGCAGGGATTTTACTTCTGCACTTAGACTGTTGCTGTATCAAAGCGTTTATTTTGATCCGGTGAAGGAGGAACTCAACGGATTTAGGATCAGTTGGGGGTTTTTTATATAACTTCAAAGCATGGCATTATTTAATTATGAAATAGATCACATCTGCCACTTGCTAAAGGAAAACTAAATTTGCCTCATTTATTGATTTTTAAAAAGCATGTTTCACATCATAAGAATGCAGAGGTAAGGTGGTTGCATCCTTGGTGTAACTGGTAGTTCATTCTTATTTCTTTAACATTTCATTTTAACAAGTATATAACATTTCAGGCTCTGTCCTTGTTTTGTTGACTGAGTTTTATTTTTTCTCTGCTGACTTTGGGATCAAGTTTGGCTTTCTTTTCTTTTCTGCCTTCTAGTTAAGATTGTGTGGTTGTCACTTCTATAAATCTTTTTTTTTGTTGTTGCTATAAACTTGGTTTAAGTCAATGCCAGAAATTCCTGTTCATTCCTGAGTGAAGTTTTCAGATACTGCTTTTAAAACCAAGAGTCTTATTTTTGTTCCTCAAACACTGACAACCAGTTCTCTGATACCAGCGGTGTCTCCCACAGTTCGGTTCGGTTTTGACATTGACTCTTGGAGGGAGTGAGGTCCTCCAGGGTTTTAGGCTCAGCCCCTCACTACAGGACCATCCCCACTTTGAACACTAGCCACTGTGAGGACCCAGTGATCCCCACTTGTATTTGGCCAACACAATTCTGGATTCCCACAATCCCCTGCAGTCTTCACAATTGGATAAACTTCTCACAAAACTTGGGGAAAGTGTTTACTTCTTCTTCTTCTTCTTCTTCCTCCTCCTCCTC
>NW_022900929.1:74853606-74944280 GCF_012274545.1 Fukomys damarensis
TTGCTGTTGTTGTTGTTTTTGAGACAGGGTCTCACCATGTAGTTGAGACTGACCTAGAACTCATTATGTAGCCCAGGCTGGTCTCGAACTCACAGCGATCCTCCTGCCTCAGCCTCCCAAGGGCTGGGATTCCAAGAGTGTGCCACCATGCCCGGCCGAAAGTGTTTACTTCTGTTTGCAGGTCTATTGTAAAGGATAAATGGCCAGAGGGAGGGTACAGGGGCACAGAACTTCTTGCCCTCTCTGGGACCCCCTTTCATAGCAGCTTTGTGTGGAAGTTCTTAGAATCTCATTTGTCCACAGAGGGTTTTAATAGAATTCTCAGTCTAGTCTCTTTCCCTCTTATAGGTCGGGATTGGGGCTCAAAACTCCAACCCCACCAGCACAATCCGGTTTGTTTTTCCTGGTGGCCAGCTTATTCAGAGGTTGTCTAGGGGTCCCACCCTGAGTTACCTCCATAGCATAAAGTCAGGAAATTTCTAGGGATGGGAGTAAAGACCAAAGGTATTTTAGATTATGCCACCTTCCAAGATGAGATGTTAAAAATTATGGCCATGCGTCATTGCCTGGACTGTTCCTTGGCTGTGACACGGTATCATGCCCCAACTTCTCCGCAGTGTTGGGCTTTTCTGATCCTGATTTTCAGATGCTGTTCTACTGTCAGGATGAGGCAGTTATTGAGATTTTTGGGTGTTTTGGAACTTGGGACATTTGCACTAACACATTCGTGGTTTTGAAATGGAAGCTGATGAGAGCAGTTCGGAGGACTTTGTGCTTCTAAACACTGAGTTCACAAACAGGATATGGGTAGCTGCTGAAATAAGCCAGAAATAGCTTTCCTGGCTGGGTGAGGGAAGTGCATGCACAGTTTTTATGAGAAGAACCGAAGTCAAATAACTTCAGCCAGAGGGACTGGGAACCAGAATTTTAGCCAGGGCTTTTCCTAGATCCCTCCTCACCCCCGTTTTAAAAAATAAAATAAAGCAAAGTAAAGAAAAACAAAATATTCTTTCCCTGGGGCTGGGATGTAGTGTCAGGACCCTGGGAAATGGTTTTGCTTTTCTATCAGTGAAAGTTCTGTTATTCTGTTACCTGGACCTGTAGAGAGACAGGCAGGGTGTGACAACTGAGTCTTCACCAAAATGTATCTTCTTCATGCCTCACCAAACAGCAGTGTCCCACTTGGTGATTCCCTCTACCCTCCCCTCTAAAGAAAAAAAATCCAAGTAATTAAAAAAACCTAAAATGTAGAGCTTATTAAAGAAAACAAGAAAAGTATATCCAAAGAAGAGGAAAAATTCTTTATAGTTATACTGAAACCATCACTAATATTTAGGTGTCAGTATTGTGAGAAATGGTTTCCTTTTTTTTGAAAGTTGTGGAAAATATTTTTATTTTTTTTTTAGGTTTCCATTTGTTATCACATAACATTGTTTTATTATTTGTGTTAGCTTGCTGTTGTTTGTGTTAGATAAATGTTGTAAAGGAAGAAAGATTTATCCTGGCTTATGGCTTCAGAGATTTTAGTCCATGGTTGTGGCTCTATTGCTCTGGATCTGTGGCGGCACAGGACATCATGGAGGAAGTATTTGTGGGGGAGGAGGCCTGGTGACCTCATGGTACCTGGAAGCAAAAGGAGACAGGAAGGGGCGTGGCCTCAAAATCTCTTTCAGGGCCACGCCCCCAATGACCCAACTTCCTTTCCCTAGGCGCTGTCTCTTAAAGGTTCCACAGCTCCCAATAGCACCATAGGCAAGTGAGCCTGGATCTTTGGGGGACATTTAAGATCAAACCATAGAAGGGCACAGAGTGATCTCAGCGCCCTGGGAAGCCAAGGCAGCGAGGCAGGTCGAATGCAAGTTTTAACCTAGCCTGGGCAACTTAGGCACTTAGTGAGACCCTATCTCAAAATGAAAGCAAAAAACAAAATACACAAACAAACAAACAAACAAAGATCTGGGAATGTAGCTCAGTGCAGAGATCCTGGGTTCGATCCCTAGGACTATAAAAGAAAAAAAAAAATCAAACCGTAACCCTGTTGATGCATGATTGTCTTACACGTCCCAGAAGTAGTATGGTGTAGTGGTCTAAAGTAGAGTTCTGATCCAAAGGGCCTGGGTTCAGATCAGTCTGCCACTTGTGGGCAGCTCTCTGACTTTGAGGAAGTCCCTAAGTGGAGAGGCTGCTAATTAAATGCTTATAGGTGAGACCTAATAAGGTTTATTATCATAAACACAGCTATAGAGTAGAAACTTCTATAAAATACAGACAATCTTAGGAAATCAAAGCACCCATTATTCTAAATCCAGAGAACCACTTACCCAGTGTTAATATTTGGCTATTTTTTCCCCGGTACTGGGGATTGAACCCAGGGTCTTCCCACTGAGTTATATCCTCAGCCCTTTTATTTTTTATTTTGAGACAGTTGCTAAGTTGCTAAATTTTCCAGGCTGAGCTTGTACTTGTGATCTTCCTGCTTCAGCCTCCCAGAGTGCTGGGATTACAGGTGTGTGTCACTGTGCCTAGCTTCTTTTTTTTTTACACAGTGGATTTTTTCATACATAGTTGAAATAATACTGTGTAGTATAGTGTAATATATTGGGGATCCATTTTTATCCTGATCATAAACCTTTATAATCTTTGTAAACATAATTTTAAAGGAGTACATGAATTATCTTGTGACCTATGTTTTATTTAACTTTCTCCCAATCCTTTTTTTTTTTTGTACCGGGGATCAAACTCTGGACCTTGTGCTTGCAGGGCAGGCAGTGGAGCCATTGAGCTAGATCCCAGCCCTCTCCCAATACTTTGACATTCAGAACACCCTCTGCCTCCATACTAAATTGAAATAATCCTAGGTGAACCCCAGCTAAAGCCATCAGGGGCCGCAGCCTTCTCTGCAGGTGTCTCTCCTGTCCCCGGATGTAATCGGGACCCGTCCACGAACCTCGAGCAAAATGGTAACCATGTTATGAAAATGTGTGCGAGGAACGCTTCTCTGACCATTTCTCTTCTTTGGTATTGGAGATCCCTTCCTTAGACGAGAGTTTAGAAATGGAAAGGCAGGGTCAAGGAATGGTAAAGGTCGTTTTCTAGAAGGATCCAGGGAATTTATGTACTTCTTTACCTTTATCCGTGTATGTCTGTGCTACACAGTGATGACATCTGTCTTGGGGAATCGCCACACCTCCTTGTGGCATCACACTCGTGTTCACACGTGATTGTAGACTTGGAGCAGGGGTGCATGAGCCTGCCCCACTTCCGGTGGCTTCCCCCGTACCCCGTCTCCCAGATCTGAAACCCGGAGGCACCAACCTTCTGGAATAGAGTTAACCCTAATGAAAACCTGCACTGGTTGCCCCTTGCTCCCTGCCATGTCCCTCCTCCAGCGCTGCCCTTTCCCCCTCTGTCTTTCTCTGGGTCCCCTGCAGCTCCCCTCCATCTCTCTGTCAGGGGAGGTGACAGAATGACCCAGTTCTCCTTAACCCTGCCCTGGCACAGGGCACCTTGTTCCCCAGAGGGTGACTGTGTTTTAATGGCAGGGGTGAGAGCTCTGGTGACAGGTGGGACACTGTGGCCCCTGATAGGGCTGAGTCTGGGGCCTGCGCCCCTCTGACTTCCACAAGGCCACAGCATCCTTGAGCTCAGGCCAGGGCCGGGCTGGGAGAGGCCTCTGGTGCCTCCTTTCCTCACTGCCAAAGCTCTGACTGCTCAGATTGGGATGTGTTTTGCTAAAGGGAAAGTGCATCCCTCAGAGGAAGCATGGAGGAGAAGTTGTGTAGGAGAAGTGGACATGGGAAAGGACTGGTCAGCAGCATGTGCAGGCTTTCACACAGCACTTTCCATTTCTAGACTCTGGTCTAAGGGAAGAGCCTCTAATAGTGACCGAGAGAAACGGTCAGAGAACTGTTTCTCATACATGTTTTCATAAACCTACTTTATGATACCAGGCAGGGCTCCTTTTATGGCTTTTTCAAATCACTTGATTAAGGCCGCTGAAGATGTAGAGGGCCTTGGCTTGCAAGTCGGGAGCCAGTGCTGTGATAAACTGCAGATCCCACGCAGCCAGAGCTGACAGGAGGCCCTGATGACCGTGGGTGGAGCTCAGAGGGGCAGCAGGAGGCTTTCCCGCCTGACCTTTCCTCTGTCAGCATGGTCTCCGGTGCCGTGTATAGGTAGGGGTGTTACCTGTCTCATTTGTGGGCTTGTACATCTGTCTGGCTTTATATTTCCTTTTTGGTCCTGGGATTGAACACTGAGATACATTCCTCAGCCCCTTTTCAAATTTATTTTTGGTTTTACATCTTGAGACAGGGTGGTGCTAAGTTGCTGGTTGTGCTAGGCTGGACTCAAACTTATAACCCTCCTGGCTCAGCCTCCCACAGTGCTGGGATCGACAGGTGTGGGCCAGCAAACCCAGCTGGTCTGTTTGCTGTAAGAGACGGAAAAACCAAAGAAAGAGCTGAGGAGTGTGCCTGAGCTCCCGAGGGACCCCCAGGCGTGCCAGACGTGCTCCAGACGTTACCGGGGTGGAGAGAAGCCATGGGGAGGACCTTAAGGGCAGGGGCTGCCTTGAGCCAACACAGCTCTAGATGCCTGCCAGCAGCAGGGGGAGATGGGAGGGCAAGTCCATGGCCAGCTCTCTGGAGGCCTCCGGAGCCCAGTCCGAGGGCAGGCCGGCCCTGCAAGGTGGAGCTGGCCAGATCCCAGCCTTCCCATCCTCTGGCTCCACAGTGTCCTTTACAGGCACTCAGAGTCTTGTCTCTTCCCTTCCAGCCTGGTCCAACCTGATGATGGCTCCTGTGGCCGCGGTGGTGTGCAGCCCTCATGCCCGGCTCTTTGCCAGCCTCCTCCGGCTGGGCCTGCAGCACCCTGGCCCTCTCCAGCTGCACACAGGAGCCAGCTGTGCGGCCAAGAGCCACTATGAGGTGCTGGTGCTGGGCGGGGGCAGCGGCGGGACCACCATGGCTGCACGCATGAAGAGGAAAGTGGGTGCAGAGAATGTGGCTGTCGTGGAGCCCAGTGAGGTGAGTGGCCCCCTTGCAGGTGGTCTGAGGGCTGGATCAGGCGACTTCCCTCAGATGCATGCACCGGTCTCCCGGGACTTCTCCCGGTATCAGGGGTGGCTGTCCTGGGGACTGGACGCACTGTGTCTGTCCTATCCCTTGAGGAAAAATAGGGCAGGTGTCTCCCAAAGAGGCTGTCAGTGGCTCAGCACTTTCCCTGCAGTTTTGTGATTGCGGGAGCTGATGTTTACAGCTGAGCCATAAAAATAAAAAATAAAAAAAATAAACACAAAAAAGCCCGAGCTTGTACCTCTGTTCTTCCTGTTCAAGTTCAACTGGGAGCCAACTGGAGACCTTTGTTCTGCTCCCCGCTGACCATGTCCACCGTGGGCAGCAGGGAGACTGCAGACCTGTGGCTTGGGCTGTCCTGGCGCTTTGGTAACGTGGAGGCCTTGGAAGCTGTCAGAACACTTTCCCCCGATCCAGAACTTCCACGACTGACTTAGGCCAAGAGTGGACGGGCGAAAGCAAGAGAACTCCAGAGAGTAGTGACAAAGTAGAGGAAGTTTGCGCGTGTATTGCACTGGGAGGGGCTGCCACTTACAGGCTGCGGGTTCGGAGCCCCTGAGGAAGGAGCAGAGGGGCTTCACGGGAAGTGTGGGAAGACCTCCTGGGTGTGGGGTCAGGGTGGTTGAAGTTCGTAGAGTTTCAAGGCCCCCGGAAGTAGCTGTAAACTTTCCAGACTTCCACATACGTCTGGGTGACCACAGTTCCCATTCTGGGCTTAAGTTTTCTTTGTATCTAAGCACATAAATATTTCCATAGCGTGTGCACACATGTACATATCTGATGTATTGCATATTAAACACCAAGCCAGCTTTTAGCAATAAATAATAGGGCGGTCATTAAGGATAAGTTTATGCCTTTAAAAGGTGATCTTGGAAGAATTCTTGGGTGGGCAGTTGTCCTTCAGAGTTTAACATAATAAGCGACACCAAAAGGAGGTCACTAACCTGGAGGCTTCGTGAGATGCTCTGAGGGTCCAGAGGGAGTCTAGTTCAGGCGCTTCTCCGAGGGACCCTGTGGGCCAGGCTCACCTGAATCATCTCCAAATACCTCGTTCCACAGAGACATTTCTACCAGCCCATCTGGACCCTGGTCGGTGCTGGGGCCAAGCAGTTGTCCTCATCTGGTCGCCCCACAGCCAGCGTGATTCCCTCTGGGGTGGAATGGGTCAAAGCTCGTGTAGTGGAGCTGAACCCGGACAAGAACTGTGTCTACACCGACGTCGGCAAGCAGGTACCATCTTGGGCCTTTGGAGTTGGAAAAAAAACTTATTTCTGTATTTTGGATTTTTTTGACACAGAGTCTTGCTGTGTAGCTCAGGCTGGCCTTGCACTCACGGCAATCCTCCTGCCTCAGCCTCTTGAATTATAGATATTGGCCACCACGCCTGGCTGGACGTTTTTGTTCATTGGAGGGCTCTTACTAGTTAATGCAGGTTGGATGGCTTCCTGCTGAAAGAGTAGCATACGTGCACGTGTGTGCAGACCGCTGCAGGAGACTGCAGAGCGTGTGGTCATGGGGAGGAGATGGGAAGATGCTGAATTAATGAGCAACTAAGACAAGTCCTGGTTGCCTATCCAGAGGAGGGGTGCGCCATTCTGATTTCGGTAGCACCTTGTATCTGGTCGCTTCCTGAACAGTGCTGTTGCCGGTGCAGGAACGGCAGGCTGCTTGTCTTTTGAGGCAGTGAACTTTCCTCCCTGCCACCTGGCCTCCCCAGGAAAGGGGCGCTGGGAGACAGCCGTGGCAGCCCCACTAGGGGGCACTCTGCGGCGCTGCAGGGGTAGCTGGGGACCAAGCTGGCGCCAACCCAGGAGTCAGGCTTTCCACCACGGTGGGGTCCTGTCTTTGGCTGAGGGGCCGAGACAGTGGGAGGGACTAGGCTTGGTACCCACCTTCCTGTCCTGGTCCCGTTCCCCACTGCAGCCCAGAGGGATGGTGGCTCCGTCCCCCTCTCCCACCCCCTCAGGCTGGGTGCAGTCAGAGCTGGCCAGGGAGGGCAGCCCCGGTGGGCAGGGTCACCTGACACCCTCAGGCTTGCCTAGTCAGGTGACCCGGAGCAGAGGCACAGAAGGGCCCAGCACTGGCTGACAGCTACCACCTTGCTGATTCGTAGGAGGCCAGGCTAGTTCCCAGCTCTGGGTCCTTCCCACACCTCTGCTGTCAGGCCAGGCTCCCCACCTGGAAGAGGGCGTGACTGTGTATTATGGCAAGGAGCAACAAATACACATGTATGGGGATATATGTACACGTGTATTTTATTTTAATTTTTGGTACTGGGGATTGAACTTGAGGCAGGCGGTGGTGGCACCACAGAGCTAAATCCCCAGCCCTTATTTGTTTGGTTTTTTGAGACAGGGTCTTGCTATGTAGTCCAGGCTGGCCTTGAACACGCTATGTAGCTCAGGCTGGTCTGGATCTCATAGCAGTCCTCCTGCCTCAGCCTCCTGAGCGCTGGGATTACAGGTGTGTACCATCATGCAAAGCGTATATTTTTACTTTAATTGAAAAAAACCTTAAATATTTTTACGTTGCTTTTCCTCTCTTGATGTTTCAGAACTTCCTTATTTTTGTCAGGGGCTCCAGGAGAGCCGGTTGATTACACAGGATTGTTCTCCTTTCAAAAGGCTGAGCTTGGTGGCTGTTTATTGTACCAGTCAGGGATTCACGGGGCAGGGTGGGGTGGGGCCCTTGGCTCAGCAGGGTCAGCTGTCCCCAAACTCCTTCTAGGGGCAGGAATGTCTTGGAGCCCTTTGTGGCAGTGTCCTGCTTGTCTTAGGGTCATAAGTCAGTCAGTCTCTCTCTCTCTCTCTCTCTCTCTCTCTCTGTCTCCCCTGTGTACTGGAGATTGAAACCAGGGCCTTCCCTCTGAGCTACATCTCCAGCCCTTTTAAAAATTTTGAAACAAATAAAAAAATTTGAAACAGGGTCTCGCCAGGTTGCTGAAGTTGCCCCTACTGGCCTCACCCTTGTGATCCTCCTGCCTCAGCCTCTGGGAGTGTGCACCACCACACCCAGCAGCTCGCCTCACTACTTGAGAGTGAGTGGGGAGCACCCAGCCTTCTCTCTGCGGGTCCCCTTGTTACCGTGGAAGCTCAGACACCAGAAAAGCCGTAGGGTCTTGGGACTTCCTCTCAGGGTTTCATTAAGCGAAAGTATTTTCTAGAGATATCAAAACCCGGCACAGAGCCTCTCGTAGGTGATATCTTCTTGTCGATTTTAGTGCATCCTCCCAACCTGTCTGGGTTTAAGGATTTATAATTCTTTCACCCAAATGAACATGCTTTCCTAGCCGTTACCCACGGATGGCTTCCTTGGAGTTCAGGGTTGCAGTTCTGTGATGTGTCCCGAGAGAGCTTTTTTAAAACATAGTGTAAGTTAATCAACATTCTTTAGCAAATATTATCCAACTTCTTAGTTTACACTTTCTTGTCTGGTTCACCAGCTGAAAGACTGAGTCCAGGTCACTGCAGAAATCTTGAGTCAGTGTACCACCAGGGGGCGCCTGCGACAGAGCTGAGAATGTCAAGGCGCCAGCTCCCTGTGAAGCTGGCAGCCTGCCCACTGTGAGAAACTGTGTCTCTGCAAGGAATGAAATCATCTGTCTGTTATCCATCTGTCCGTCCGTCCGTCCGTCCATCTGTCCGTCCATCCCATAAGCCCTATTTTCTGCGACTGTGCTAGAGACTAGGAATATAGGGGAGAATGACGCCTGTGTAACACGACCAGGGCCACAAAGCATCATGTGCTCGCGCTAGGAGGGCTCTAGGAGGGGGTCCACGTGGGAACGAGAGGCCAGATGAAAGCCCTGGCACCCTGGAGCCGAGTCTCCCTGCTCTCCAGCCGCCTGCTCCAGACAGAGCCACGCACTCTCGGATCTCGGAGCCGCTGTCCTTCGCAGGGACTTGCTCAGCCTGCTGGCTCTGCTTATCCAGTCAGGGCTGGATCCTGGCAATCTTGTCTTACTGCGGTCCTTAGGGATGCTTTGTGCTTTTCATCCTTCTTACATACACCTTCTCTGTTTGCCCCGATCCTGACCCCACATTTCCTTCATCGTATTCATGGGTACTCTCGTCCTCACCACGAATAATCACAACGCCCATGTCTGACGGGGGGCCTTTTCCTGCTTATTAAATGAGAGCGAGTGCATTTTGTTATCACCTCCTTTTCAAGGACTCTTTCCCAGTCCACTGACAGGTCAGATTCGCACGTTACTCCTAGATGTCAAAAATGTCGATTGTCTTTTAACGTCATTACCCCCACCTCTGAGTGTGAAAAAGTTTTAACAGAAGCAAGGCGCAAAGCATTATTCCCTCTGTTTTTCTCCACAGAGTAAACCGTAGGCACCCAGGGGCCAGGCAGGTCACAGCGTTTGTGAGGCAGCGAGGGGAGGTTGCAGAGAAGGGGTACGGGAGGTCGCTCCCCAGAGCGTGGACTCTGCTCCCCTCTTCCCCCAGACGGACAAATGCAAACCCAGCACAGGCCTTGCACACCCGGGCAGAGTCAGTCCTTGCTGCTTTTTGAGACTGGGTCTAAAACATCTATTTTTTTGTGTGTATTACAGATCTCCTACAAATACCTTATCATTGCTCTCGGAATCCAGCTGGACTATGAGAAGGTACTGTTTTACATTGTTCCTGTGTTAAATTGGCCAATTTATGCCAAGATCAAACCCTGTATTTGGTTGCTTTATATTCATTTTGACAGGAAAGAGGCCCTGACAAAAAATCTTCTCCCACTTTTATTTCTCAGTGGTCCTTTTATCCTGTAAAAGTCTTCTCTAAGATTCCGTCAGTGATAATATGTTTCAGCTTTAAGCTTTGATCGGAGTTCATTATATGTCTGCTCTGGTAATAATTTACACGCAGTAGATGCTGTTTCCACAATTATAAAAAAACCTGACTTTGTATGCAGGACTGAGTTGTCTGTATTAAAGATTCAGTTTTCCTTTGCTGGCAAGACTTAGGTTTTTTTTGTTTTGTTTTGTTTTTTTGAGACAAGGTCTACTATGTTGTTTGGGCTGGCCTTGAGTTTATTATGTAGTCCAGGCTGGCCTCAAACTTGTGGCTGTCCTCCTGCCTCAGTCTCCCAAGAACTGGGGTTACAGGTGTGCGCCATCATACCTGGCGTAGAGTGAGTTCTTATGAGACTCTAAGGGGGGAACCTAGCAGTCGGTTATCAGACCCTGGAAGGACTTCTGGGTTTTGTGTCGTGGAGGCTGGAGTTCAGTATGGAGTGACTGCAGCAGTATAAATGCTACTCTGCAAGTTCCTTAAATCTCTTTTTGGTGAATCAGATGCTAACTGATGGTTGTGAGATTAAAGTTTATTTTCCAAAACACGGTGGAGTAAATCAATAATTGCTATGATTGCTAGGGCTTGTTGGGGACAGCGGGTAAAGAGTGGTAGCACATACAGCTTGGTGCTAACTGAGTCACAGGCTGCAGGACTGGATTCCCGGCAAGGGACTCCCCGGAAGGCTCTTTGTGTTTCTGACTTGTGACTTATCCAGTGAGGGCGGTGGAGATGTGTTGTGTGAAGGTACAGAGGAGCACAAGTCAGTGTGCCCGAGTCACATGGAAGGTGACTTCTGGGCCTGCCCAGGATGGGGCCTGATGAGCTGTGTTCCTAGCCAGTTCCCAGGAACTGCTCTTTGAGAACCACTGGCTTAGGAATATTAGGTAATTTATTCAGGATCACAAAACTATTAAGTGGAAAAGCCAGGACTCAAACCAGGTCTGTAGGATTCTAAAGCCCACACTCTTAATGACCTGACTGTAATGCCTTTTCTTAGAATTTGATTGGTACAGCCCAACTAAGGGTCATGCAAGTTTGTTATATTGATGATATAAATGAATAGCCCTTGGTCCTGCCTATCTTCCTGTTTAATTACTTTCCTGTCTAAGGGACAAGATACCAATACCCACAATTTAAAGGAGGAGAGGATCATTTTGGCTCCTGGTTTCGGAGAGTTCAGTCCATAGTTAGCTGGCTCCAAGGCAGAATGGTGTGGCAGAAAGACTTGAAGGAGGAAAGCTACTCAGTCTGTGGCAGCCAGGAAGCAGAGAGAACAGGGAGGAGCTGGGGACAAGAACACATCCTTCCAGGTCACACCCTGGTGACCACCTCCAGCTAGGCCCTCTGTTCTAACAGCGCATTCAGCTGTCAATTAATCCAGTTAATGAGCACAGCATCCCATGACCCAGTCACCTTCCAAAACCTCACCTCTGAACATGGGAGACTTTTGGGGACATTTTAGATGTAAGCCATACACCTTTGCCCTGTAAGGCAACTGGTTCTCTTAAAAGGAGGCATGGTGGCACCTTGCCCTCATTCCAAATGTGGGATGGGGAGGGAGGTGGAGGGTTCCATGGGTTGGGCCCATTCTATTGTCTGAGTGGAGACTTCTGGTGCCAGAGTTTGGTCTGGGAGCCTTTGTCCCCTGTGTGTTCTGTGTTTGTGCCCTCGGTGGGGGGGGGGTCACAATAGTACTGGAATGCTTGAAAGGCTGTAGAGAAATGGCTAAGGACCAGGACCCTAAAGGCATGTGCACTTTGGTTTAAAACAGATTTTCTTTGTGCTTGGTTGCAGATTAAGGGCCTGCCTGAGGGTTTTGCTCATCCCAAAATAGGGTCCAATTATTCAGTGAAGACGGTGGAGAAGACGTGGAAGGCTCTGCAGGACTTCAGAGAGGGCAATGCCATCTTCACCTTCCCAAACACGCCTGTGAAGTGTGCCGGGGCCCCACAGAAGATCATGTACTTAGCGGAAGCCTATTTCCGGAAGGTCAGTTTCCTCTTCCGGCGGAGGAGCTGGGCAAGCGGCATGAACAAGGCCCTTGCAGGGAGTTTGTCCTTATCCCTATCGGAGGACCTTTTTTATTTCTGAATTTTTATTGCACATGTATACAGTTAATATAAGTTGAGGTTTATAAAATAGAAAAAAGGAAGATGCAGCTCATAATCCAGTTGCTTTAATAATGCTGCTATCACGAATGTGACATGTCCTTCCAGATTTTTTTCTATGGACTTAAAAAAATATGGTTATAGGGCCTGGGATTTAGCTCAGTGGAATTATGCCTGCCTCGCAAGCACAATGTCCTGAGTTCAATCTCCAGTACCACACAAAAAAAAAAAAGTTATAAGCATAGCGCACATACTAATTTAGACGTATTGCATATGATCAGTAGTCTTTGTAACATACTTTTAAACATATGTCTAAAGTCCCCTGGGGAAATAACGATTGTTTTTATTTTATTTTTGTTCTTCAGGCAATGTCTTAATATGTAGTTCAGGTTGGCCTCAGACACATGGTAATCCTCTTGCCTCAGCCTCCCCAGTGCTGGGATTACAGATTTGTGCCACCGTTCCTATGGAGAGATTGTTTAAATACTTCCACATTTCTAGTTAGAGGATTGCCAATTGATAATTTTTATACACTAGCCTCAGCTGTTTCCAGTCAAGCTCAAGATTATGAATATTTTCTGGTTCTTGAAATACAGTCTTGTAAATATAATAGGCAAAACACCCTCTTTTAAAAAAGGCAAAAAACCAGCTGGACATGCTGGTATATCTTGCAATCGTAACACTCAAGAGGCTGAGGCAGGAAGAGTGCTGTGAGCTTGAGGCCAGCCTGGGCTGCATAGTGAGGCTTTGTCTCAATAAAACAAAACAAATCAAGGCAAAAAGGTTTAAATGGAACTGTAAACTTCTGTGGAAACAGAGTTTTGGGGAGGATCATGTTAGACCAGGTGTCTGCAGCCGAAGTTTACCTGGGGCGAGGTGGGGAGAGAGGGTGTCTTGCCCTCCCTACCCTTGTCTGGAGGTAGCATTTGGTTCACGAGCTGTGGTTTGACCAGAGACGTGGCAGGGACCCCGGTGCTGGGCAAGGCTTCCCCCGGCTCTGTAACCTGCAGTAACCCTGAGAAAGTTCATTCTGGGTCGTGGCTGGCCTTCTGTGGTCCTTACCCCTGGCTTCTTGGCATGGTGAGATGTGGGTAAGCAGGTCCTGAAAGGAGCGTGAGGAAGGGGCCGCTGGAGAAGTTCCTCTTGCACATCTCCTCTCTCCCAAGTCCTGGATGGCCCGAGAGGGAAGTTCTCTCCCAGCGGCCCGAAGATCTTAGCATGTGGGGGAAACTTGGGGACAATCAAAGGGTCAGGGACTTTGTTTTGTCTGCTGCCATTCCCTTAGTACCTGGCCAAGTCCAGGACTGCCGTAGACATTTATTAAGTGGACGAGTACAGGGGTGCATGAATAATTGATGTGGTTCTTTCTCTTTCCTGGACTTGGCCTTCACTTCCGGCCTTAGGAGGGCAGCGCCCCCCCCCCTCCACTTCACTTCACGTCATGGGTACAGAGTAAGAAGGGGGCATTGGATTCATGCACACATCACCCCTCCAGGGTCCATGATAGTGGGACGCTCTCTTCTGTGGGTTTTAATTCTCGTCTGGGTTAAAAAGGAAATTAAAAAAAAAGAAAAAGAAAAAGAAGAAAGAGAAGGCAGAGTAATGTTCTGGACTTGGTTGTCCTCTTCTTTTCCCAGACTGGAAAGCGACCCGGGGCCAACATCATCTTCAACACCTCTCTCGGAGCGATCTTTGGGGTTAAGAAGTACGCGGATGCCCTGCAGGAGATCATCCGGGAGCGGGACCTCACTGTGAACTACAGGCGGAACCTCGTCGAGGTCCGAGCCGACAGACAAGAAGCCGTCTTTGAGGACCTGGACAAGCCCGGGGAGACCCAGGTGTTTCCCGTGAGTGGGGCCGCACCGTCTGCCGGGCTGGGCTGTGGGCGCCAGTGACAGCGTGGCCGTGAGCTGGGCAGGGCTGCTCAGGGTGGGCACCTGAGGGCAGGGGCAGGGTGAGAAGGCCGAGACGATGAGCTGCATCCGGGCAGGAGTGGATCTGCAGGGGCACCGTGCTGGTCCGGTGGCTGCGGCTCCTTTCCTGGCGTCGAGGCCCTTGAAGCGGCCACGAATATTTCACAGCTTCAGTTATGGCCTGGGCTCCTCGGGCGCAGGCCCTGGTGACTGTCTCAGAGGGTGGGGTGGGGGAAACAGCCGCGACCAGAGCCAGAAGCAGCACCGAGACCAAGGCGTTCAGGGGACCAGGGTGTCCCTTTCCACATCTCTCACGCGTGCGTGGAAGTCGGTGCTTAACGTCCTCAGGAAGGACCCAGCAGGGCTCCCGCTCTGGGAGAGCTCTGGCCTTTGTAGCTGGATTGGTCTTTGTGGGTCTCAGGCTTTTTCTTCTGTGAGGCAGCAACCACGCTTGTGTAGAGGCATCTGCAGGATTAAGAACAAGGTGAGGGGCCGGGGATTTAGCTCAGCAGTTCGGTGGCCTGCCTGGCAAGCGCAAGGACCTGAGTTCACTCCCCGGTACCAAAAAAAAAAAAAAAAAAAAAAAAAAAAAAAAAAAAAAAAAAAAAAAAAAAAAAAAAAAAAAAAAAAAAAAAAAAAAAAGAACAAGGTGAAAAGATATCTGGAGAAGATTCTATGTACAGCCTTCACATGGTCAGATTTACTGGAAGGTTCCATTAAAAAGGATTCTGAAGGGAACCAAAGGTTCGACTTCTCAATATCAAAACTTCAAAATTTAGGCTTTTTTTTAAGCTTAAGTTCATTTTGAAATATGTTGCCCACATCTTTCCTTTTGTAAATGGAGCATAATGAATATTATTTAAACCTCCAACTTAGAGTTGCAAAAGTAGAGCACAAAGAAAATTACTGGTAGACTTTACCTAAATTCACCTTTAGATTTTTACGTCGTTTGTTTTGGCTTCCTCGTTTGATCTCTGTACTCTCTCTCCTATTATTCTCCCCAAAGATAAATCACATATATCAAACATTATATCCCTTTAGCCCTAAAACTTTAGTGTGAGTTTCCTAAGATACGGATGTTTTCTTACATAAGCACAGTACTTATCAACTTAGTACATTTGGGACAGATTCAATATTCTGATCTATTTGTATCCAGTGTTGTTGACGGACCCACTCGTATTTATACTTTTCTCTCCCTGGTACGGACCCTAGTCAAGAATTGTGTTTAATTGCGATGCCCCTTTGGCCTCTGTTAGTTTGGGACATTTCCACAGCCTTCCCTTGGCTTCTGTGACGCTGATATTTTGGAGCTATACAACCCTTCTCCCACCACTTGGAAAAAGTAGACCCTTCCTTATTTTCAGCCCATCCATGTCTTGCTGTGATGAGTTTCAGGCTGTGCTTTCTAGAGCAGGCCAAGAAGTGAATAATGTTGCATAGTACTGCATGCATAACGTGGGTCCTTGTAGGGAATCACTTTTGCGAGCACATTAGAGTTGACTTTATTGATGATGTTTATTTTGATCACAAGTGAAGATACGGTCCTGTTCTTCTGCTGAATAATTACCATTCTTCTTCTCCCATGCTAATAAGCAAGTCTGTGGGGAGATACTTTGGGACCGTGTGAGCAACCTGCTCATTAAATCTCCACCTGGAGTTAGCATTCGTTGGTGACATTTGTCTACTCAGACTTTTACCATGGCGCTTGCAGAATGCCAGTTTTCTCACTCCAGAATTCCATGCACATTTACCAGTAGGCTCCTGGCATTCTGTCAGGAGAGCCCTTCCTTTTCTCCTAATGAATCCCTGGTAGGAACTCAGGCATTTCAGTACCCCCAGTCGTTTATCATTCATCAATGCCCTTAATTATTTTGGTGCTGACGTTGTCCCGGGTTTGGTCAGCGGCAGCACCTTCCAGCTGGCTCCTGTGTCCCTGTGACTTGTGGCCGCTGTACTCTCCGACGTTTCCTTACTTTCTGCTGTCATGGGATGTACCCAGCTCATCTAGTTCTGCCTGCCCCGACTCAGGATTGTCATTTAAAAATTTTACCAGTACATATTTGCAGTACATAATCGTATTGATCGTGGGGAATTGGTCCATGTGTGTAACACATCTTCATTCTTTTTATGTCCCTTTCCCTATCCCTCGCTCCATCTCTTGATCCCTTTCCTGTTTGCAGAAGAACTGACTCCCTGTTTCCTATTATCTGCATTTAATTTTGCTCTTTAATTGATCAATTAGTTATGTGGTACTGGGGATCAAACTCAGGACCTTGTGCTTGTGAAGCAGGTGGTGGCACCATTGAGCTAAATGCCTGGTCCTCTTTAATTTATTTATACACTGAGTTCCTCATATAAAAGAAACCATGCACTATGTAAACTTACGTGTCTCATTTACTTCACTGTGCTCAAAATGCAATCATTTTCCTACAAATGAGTCAAATTTTTCTTTCTTTATGATGGGGTAGTACTTTATTGTATGTAATTACTTGATTTTCTTTATCCATTCATCTGTTGAGGGATGTAGGCTGTTTCTAAAATTTAGCTATTATGAAGTGTGATGTTACAAGCATAGTTATGCATGTATCTGTAATGTGATGTCTTTCATTCTTTCAGGAAGATACCTAGAAAGGGAATACCTGGGCCAAATGCAATTTGTTTTAGTTTTTTAAGGAATCACTGTACTGATTTCCGTACTGGCTGTACAAGTTTACTTTTCCATCAACAATATAGAAGAGTTCCTTTTTCCTGTGGCCTCACTAGCTTTATTATTATTTGATTTCTTGATGATGGCCATTCTTTCTGGAGTAAGATGAAATCTCAGTGTTGTTTTAAATTGCAGTTCTCTAATGGCCAGCTAATGAACATTTTCTCATATATTTATTGGCCATTTGTACTTCTTCTGTGAAGTCTGTGCATTTCACTGGCTACTTTTTGATTGGATCTTTTGTCTTTTGAGTTCTTCATGTATTCTAGGTGTTAGCCTTCTCTCCAGGATGTAGCTGGCAAAATATTTTTCCATTCTCTAGGCTGTCTTTCACTCTGTTGTTTGTTTCCTTTGGTGTGTAGAAAATTTTAATTTGATAGTCCAATTTCTTCATTCTTGATGTTATTTCTTTTTTTTTTTCCTTTGGTACTGGGGATCGAACTCACATCCTTGCGCTTGCAAGGCAGGCAGTGGAACCACTGAGCTAAATCCCCGGCCCTTGATGTAATTTTTTATTTATTCAATTTTTGTGGTACCGGAGATCGAACTTGAGTCCTTGCACTTGCAAGGCAGGTGCGGTGGAACCACTGAACTAAATCCCCGGCCCTTTGATGTTATTTCTTAGGCAACTGGGGAGGATTATCATTTTGAGCAGCTGTCGTATGGGTATGCTCACAGGACCTGCTGGGTCATTTACGGGTACTTACGATTTTATAAAAATATTTCTGCTTCTTGGTCTTTATGGGCATCATTTTTGTAGCATTCTAGTTTTCCTGGCTGTCACAGAGCTGTAACTTTGGAAGGTCCTTCCGCATTCAGCTCTTTTGAATTGTTGTTTCTCATTTTTATTGGCTGGGAAACAAGAGAGGCAGACTTCCTCAATTTTATGTAACGCACAAGAGAGCAGGCTGTGAGTGAAGGAGTTTTATGAGCAAAGTGCATTGGCTTGAGTGAGGGAGCTTGACTTTGTTCTTCGGCCTTTTGTCTTGGTTCTCACTTGTCCTTGGGGGAGTTGAAGTTCAGGAAGGGCCTTTGCCCCATGAGTGGCCATTGTTCTGCTACAGAGTTTGTAAAGAATGGATATATTTGTGTTCCCTTTGAATGAGAGAATTTCAGGTCAGATGTCTTTTCAACTGCACTCTTAGAAGTGGACTTGTGGAAAATCCACTAAGGGTTTCCCAGCGGTGGCTTTCAAGGCCGGCGGCACTGGAGTGATCCCGGGAATCTTTAGGCAGTGACGGGTGCTTGATCTGGTATGGCTGAGGACTCAGAAATTCTCCTGATGTTCTAATGATCAACCAGGATTGAGAACTACCGTACACAGAGTTCCAAGTACCCCACAGCTAATTATCTTGGATCCTTTGTACAGAACTCGGGAAGTGGATCTGATTTCCTACAGTTTTAAAAAATTTTAAACCTGTGCTCTGTCACGGAGCCCGAGAACTAGGGGGGCTTTGGAGGTTTTCTAGTCTGACGTGTTTCTTTGTGGATAAGCAAATGGAGGATATGGCATGTGACCATGGTGAAGGAACCAGTTCCTTCAAGCCAGAGGGTCTGAGAACGTGGGCCAGGGAACCCATGTGTCCAAGTCACTAGCAGGTTTTGTAAAAGCATAGATTTCTGTGCTTTCCCCAGAAGATCCTGGGCCTAAGCAATCGCATTCCCGCAAGTCTACCAAATCCTGTTCATAAACATATATACAGCTAATTTATGTTAATGAATACCAACTGAACTATCATGTAATGTTTGTGGGAATAAATAATGCATAAAGAGCAAGCTGTAACTAAGTGATAATGTTAATTTTTAATAAATCCATAAAGTAGGCTCTATTATTATTATTATTACTATTAATTATTATTTTGGTGTGTGTAAGCTGTCAGTATAAGGAAAAACTCCATGCCTTTATTATGATTTTTTTTTTTAGTTTTTTTGAGACAGGGTCTCACTATATAGTTGAGACTGACCTGGAACTCACAATGATTCTCCTGCCTCAGCCTCCCGAGTGCTGGGATTACAGGCATGTGCCACCATGCCTGGCTGCCTTTATTCTGATTATGTGAAAAATTTTCTTCCATGAAAGGTATATGGGATTTGTGTGTACTTGTGAAATTCAAGCACACTGATTCCATCAGACAGGGGCAGTTGTAGGAAGGCCTAGACCACAGTTCAAAACATCGGTTATAGTTGGCCACAGGAATGCAGACAGACATAGCTTCCTAACCTGTGGATGGTGATGTTGGCCATTTCTTCTGGTATCCTGCAGGCATGAATTTAGCCTCCAAGTTTATTAATAATCTGGCTCCAAAGAGTTACCCAAGATTATTTTGGAGTGGAGCAGCAAGCATTAGCAACCCTCTTTCCTTAAGATTAACTAAGCCTTGGGGAAAAAATGAGAACCAAGACCTGTCATGTAAAGGTACAAGATGCCATTGATGAATGTTAACTGTACTGTATACCTAAAATGTACCAATAAACTTAATGAGAAAAAAACCAAACACCAATGAGCCACAAAAAGCAAAAACAAAAACAAAAACAAAACAAAACAAAAAACCCGAAGATTAACTAAGCTTGGGATTCTCTGAGAGTTGGAGTGAGTGCAGGTCAGCTTTGGATCACCGTGGCCATTGGTGATGATGTCACGGGCCTCCATGAGGAACCAGTGGACTTGTTAGCTTTACTGAAGTTGTGAGGTGGTTTTCATAAAAAATTCAATATAAAAGAACAGAGAGCACGAAAGAACACCACATAAACACACAAAAAAATTAATTGCGCCATCAGAAGTCTTCAGGTGGCTCTGTGCCCAGTTACCGAGGGGTTGATGTACTGCAGATGTTTTGGGAAGTGAAATTTATCCCTGCCCTTGGCCCCCGCTCAGTAACCCTAGTACTGAATCAGACTCCTCTCCTTCTCCAAAGTGCTAATTTTCTTTTTATCCCCCCCCTTTTTTTTTTGTCTTAACTTGGTGATTTAACACTTTTCTTGATGTGTTTTGAGAGTGAAGACACCTTTGGGAATAATACTCACTTAGCAGCGGCTACTGTGACCTTTACACATTTCCGCAGCCCTGAGCACCTCCTTCCAGGATAAAACCAGAACCTCAGCTATCCCAGGTTGACTCCCAAGGGTCAGGGAGAGAGAAAATGGAGGGTCGGTTATGCACGGATGGCACGATAGTCCGTGTAGCCAGAGCACAGGATGTGGGGGAGGATGGTTGGGTGAGCTTGCTGGGCTGTAGCATTGTTGAGAAGACGCAAGTTGGGTGCTCTCCTTTTCCACAGTATGAAATGCTGCATGTCACACCGCCCATGAGCTCTCCGGATGTCCTCAAGACAAGTCCCGTGGCTGATGCGGCTGGCTGGGTGGACGTGGATAAAGAAACTCTGCAACACAAGAAGTACCCCAATGTGTTTGGGATCGGGGACTGCACCAACCTCCCCACCTCCAAGACTGCGGCCGCAGTAGGTAGGAGAACTGGCTGTCTCCCCGCTCCTCAGCGGCTGTCTCTCCTGGCACCGTCATAACAAAACCAGAAGCTCGGCACAAGCAGAATTCCTTTAACAATGGAAGACACTTTTGGGGCCTGCACATGACCTTAACCTTGAGGCAGAGATAAGTTGTCAGGGAGCCTAGTGCTGTGTCGGGTGGAAAGTGTCTTTGGAGAGCTTTGCCCCAGAATGGTGTGATCTTCCCTGCCTTTTCCGGGTCAGAGGGGTTGTTGGGAGCAAGAGACAAACACTCGAGAGAGGGAGTCGCTGTCCTAGCTCTCTGGGCTTCTCTTCTCATTCCACCCCGCTCACATCCCTGGAAGCCAAGCAGTTTGGCTTTTTCACTCTTGCCTGAAACCCCGTAAAGCCAGGGAAACATTTGTTTCCCAGCAAACGCATGCAACTCAATGAAAGCCTGCAGACCAGAAAATTGTCCTGTTAAGACAGAGACAGTGGAGCGTGCCCGATTGGTACACGATTAAGGCCTCAGCCTGGAAAACTAAATTCCTCGCCTCCATGTTCTGCACCAGCAGTGGCGGGAGAATCAGTCGCCCTTCCGGTTCTGTCCTCTGCCCACAGGAAGGAAACCCTGGCCTCCCGCCGATGGCTGTGGTACTGCTGTGTGTGAACCAGGCACCCAAGGGACCTCTTCTTACCATCGCAGTTTCAACAGGAAGGGAGATGTTCTAGGAAACACTCAGACTATGTCATTTTTAATGATAACTTCCACTTGGCTTTTGAATTTCAAAAATTTAAATCTATAAAAACATAAAAGAAAGTACAGTGAATTCTCACATACCTTTCAGGTATTATCCAGCTTTAATATTTTTGTGACATCATCTGCTGTATCATTCCATGGAGTTGAGGTAGTTCATGATATTTCACCTTAAATACTCTAGCCTGCATTTCCTAGGACAGTGCTGCTGAACCTGTGGCATGCATGTGATTTGTTTTTCTTTTAAGGCCAAAGGTTTTAATGTAGAGTTGTTTTGTGTAACCTAAAAACCTCAGTATTCAGGTTTACTTGCCGTGTTGGCGCTTTTCCATAAGTGGGTGTGGGATGCCGTTTGGGTGCCCGTCTCTAAAATATTTGCCATCACTGCCATAAGGGAAAGGACATTTTCCTCTATAAACAATATCATTATCGTGCCCGAGAAATTGAACACTGTAAAATAGATTCTTCCGTAGACAGTCCTGTTTGGATTCCTCTAGTTTTCCTAAAAATGTCCTTGGTAGCTCGGTCCATCCTTTAAATCCACTAGCGGGTCAGCAGCCACACCTTGCATCAGCAGTCCTGTCTCTTTAATCTTCTTTAATCTAGGACGAGTCTTTTACGAGGTTGGTGTCTTGTAGAACATCGGGCGACTGCCCACTGCCTGGTTGTTTTCTCACGGTGCGGTCCAGGCTGAGCACGGCAAGAATCGCAGTCCACGGGGCTCCCGCTGGCACGGCAGGAGCTCCTCTTGCCTTTGATGAAGTCACTTCATCACTGGGTCAGGCAGTGTCCACTTTTCTTCCAATACAAAGCTACCTTTTCTCTGTGATTTATAGGTAATCGGTGGGGCGATGCTTTGAATTTACTTCCACCAAGTGTAGACCAGAGAATTTATGTGGTGGCGAAACACCTGTGACGCGAGTCCAGGTTCCCTGACCTTCAGTCTACTCCAGTAGATACGCATTTCGGTGTTTCAGGTAGATAATGTTAGCTATGATTAAACAAAAAGCTATGTGAAAAGCCTTGCTCTCAATCCTGCCTCCATCCGCTCAGCTTTGGCTTTTCCCACAGCCCCACACAGTGCCCCATTTTTACGCCTCTGTTTTAGACCCCATGTTCATTACATGGCTCCCCCAGAACTTACTGTTCAAGTCCACTCTTGTTCACTTTGGGTCCTTTCAACCCGTTTTATCAAGAGCGACAGCTCTTCTTTGTCTTTTCAGACCCACAAATGTCCACCTACTCTTGTCCCAAATGAGCAAACAGTCGTAGTTCAGCCGTCCCCAAGGAGATCTGCGTTTCTCATTGGCTGCCCTCCTCTCTCTCAGAGTCGCTAGGCGATGCTGATACCTGGCCCACGCATCCCCTCCCTGTGACCTCCCTCCCAGCCTCCACCAGACCACTTTGCTATTGTGAGCCAAGTCCGGTCTCACTGGGTTTTCCTGAGGCTCCCGCCTCCCTCCCTGCTGCCTTCTGCCCCAGGCTTCTCCTTGAATTACTGCAGTGCAGCCAAGATCAGGATGTGGCATTTAACAGAAGTTAATGAAGGCTTTGACATAATGAAGGAGATTCTTGCAGAACAGGAAACTATAATTCATGTTTGCCCGAACACATGCACAGCTGCGGCCTGGCTGTGTAGTGCGACACCCCAGTCCCGGGCTGGGCTGACCTCCTCGCTCTGGTCCTTCCTGGGGAGCTCCCGTGCCCTGCTCCTGCCCTTCTCCATCGGCCTAGACACCCTGCAGCAGGGGCCTCCTCAGGTCATCTCAGTACAGCTTCCAGCCTCTCCATGGCCTCAAAGATGAACACAATTTTCCAAAATGGAAGCAGGATTTTGGAAGACGTTGCTTTGCCCACAATGGAGACAGCTATTTAGTAATTTTAACCAGAGTTCTGTACTCCTCATTTTTTTTTGAATCTCCTCCCTCATTCTAGAAAACAAACAGAAAAACCAAAAACAACAACAACAACAAAAAAACGAAACAAAAACTTCCTTTTTGAACTGAGTGTCAGCAAACTACGGTTTGTGGCCCAAAAGTAGCCCATGACCTGTTTTTGTACAGTTGATTAAGAACAGTTTCTAAGGTGAGGATTTATGAATTTGATAACAGGGACACTTAACTCTTTTGCTCAATCTAAAAATATTCCATTCTACTAATGAGAATCAGTAGATCTATATTACAAAAATATTATATTTTGAATTTTTATCCATAAGACTTTATTTTGGTATTGGCGATCGAACTTGGGACCTTGTGCTTGCGAGGCAGGTGGCGGAACCAGTGAGCTAAATCCCTGGCCTCCTATCTATAAGACTTTTGTCGAATATTTTTTTCTTATAATATCTCTGTTTTTTGCCTTTTTGCCCACAAGACCTAAAATTTTTCTTTATAGAAAGTCTTCTGACCTCCGATTTAGAAGATTACACTTTAATGAGCACTTTACAATATAAAAGTAACTCATCTTTCCTCAAAAGTAAACCCAGTATTCTGTCTTTAGAGACAAGATCACTCGATACTTTTAAAGACTAGTCTTCATTATTCAAATTTGAGCACAGATTGGGATCACATGATGTTAAGGAATCACTAATGTTTTTAGGTGTGAAAATGCTGTTGTACTCATGATAAAAATCCCCCACCTGTCAGAGACATACACATATATTTGTGGGTGGGTCAGTATGAGGTCAGCTCTGAAAATCTCCAGAAAATAAAGTGGCATGTGTGATGCGATAGATGAAAACAGCTAGGTAGTTTGAACATTTTCATAGTAAAAAAGAGAGCCTCTCCACCTCTTCCATTGGGAAAAAAATTTGTGTGCACATAGAGTGATCAGCGGAGTTAGATGCGTGTAGATACCTGTGTACATCTATCTAGTCCAGCCTCCGCCAAGGCAAGCCTCGTGAAGAGGAAAACCCAGTATTCTGTCTTACTGCATACACTTGGGGCACCAATCAAGGCTGTGTATCCACAGGGACCTGGGGGTGTTGTGGATGGCCAGGGGATGCTGTGTACGTGGACCAGGTTGACAGCATCCAGGAGGAGGTGGGTAGGGCCATCCGCATGGTGCTTCGGTTCCAACCTGCAGAGAGGCCTGCGTGGGCCCTTGGTAAATGGAAGGACCCCCTGGTAGTCAGAACTTCACGAAATACGAGGTCGTGTTCTACTCACAGTCTAGAGAGAAGGGTAATGGAGTCTTCCTAACACACACACACCACATGCACATACAAATTAGAGTCATTTGCAGATTAGTTTTCATGGAAAAACTCAATGATTGTATTTTTTCTGACTTTTCCATTTCTCTTATAGCTGCCCAGTCAGGAATACTTGATAGGACAATTTCTCTGATTATGAAGAATCAAACACCAGTAAGGAAGGTTCGTATGCCTTGGAGAAGCATTGTTTCAGTGATCACTTGTGTGGAGCTGGTGGTTTCCCACGGTTTGGCCCCTTTCTTAATTAGTTGTCCAATCTGGGCCCTTCAGTTTTTGCCTTTGGTACTATTGTGTGTTACATCATTTACATTTGTTCCCCAAATTAGGATGCATATATGAAAAGTTGCACCCACCCAGAGCACATAATAAATCCTAAAGTTTCTCTGTAATCGCATAAAAAAGCTACTTTCCAGCTCAGTCTCACGTGCAATTTTAGTATGACGGCTACACGTCGTGTCCGCTGGTGACCAGCTACAACCGTGTGATTCTGGCGGAGTTTGACTACACAGCTCAGCCGCTGGAAACCTTCCCCTTCGACCAGAGCAAAGAGCGGCTCACGATGTACCTCATGAAAGCTGACATGATGCCTTTCCTCTATTGGAACTTCATGCTCAGGTGTGTCACGGGTCCTGGTGTGGGGGCACACCTGACAGTGTGTCACCTCGCCTTCCAGCTTCTTCCCAGAGCAGGACTTGCTGATGGCACCCGCCCTGCTGTGCCGTTTCTCATGATAGTGATGGCGGTCCTTTTGGGGTTCCAGTACCTCCGCCACGCTGGGAAGAACCTGGAGGAAGTGGGTGGTAGCTGCTCCCCTCCCACTGCGGGCACATCCTACATGCCTCATGATTGGCAGTCTTCTGCTTTCTGTGCTTTGGCCCTCTCTTGCTGCTGGATAAGTACTACTAAGAAATCATTTTCACACGTCAAGTTCTTTCTCATCTGCTACTCTACTTTTTACAGAATATTATGCTTGGGGAAAAAAAAAAAAGTGATTAGGAGGAGAGACTTTGGAGTCCTGTGTTTGAATCATGCTTTGGCTGTGTACTGGCTTCTGTGCTAAGACAGTTGCTTCAGCTCTCTGTGTTGACGTTTCTTATTTGCAAAACAAAAGTAACATTGCCTGCCTCATAAAAGGGGGATCAGTGAAATAACTCAGAGAGAGGTTAAAGGAGACATTCAATAAATAAGAGTAATAAAAACTAAGGGCCGGGGATTTAGCTCAGCGGTTCGGTGGCCTGCCTTGCAAGCGCAAGGACCCGAGTTCAATCCCGGTACCAAAAAAAAAAACAAAAACAAAAACAAAAGCAAAAACTGACTCCTTCTCCTTCTTTGTTCTAAAAATCGATGATCTCTTTTGACTTTTCCAAACTCATGGTCTCAGCTGAGAATGACTCTGCCCCCAAGGGACATTGGCAGTCTCTGGAGACGTCTGTGGTCGTCGCGGAGAGATGGACGCTGCTGGTAGCTAGTGATCAGAGTCCAGGGACACTGCCGGAATCCTGCAGTGCACAGGATGGGCCCCATAACGAAGAACGGCCTGTTCTGAAACGTCAGTAGGGCCAAGGCTGAGAAACCTGGCCTGTGTTTAGTCCTTGAGTAAGTGAAAGCAGAGGAGAGGGCAGTTTGCTGTAGAAGGAGCATCACGCAGATTTGCTGAGTGACTCAGCACTTCCGGCCCACACAGGAAGCCAGCGTCAGGCTAGGGCTCCATGCCAGGTGTCTTCTGCTCGCCATGGCTCTGTCTTCCTACTTGACAGATCTTACTTTGTGAATGGCTAAGTGCTTGGAGCATCCTGGCTTCCCTTCCAGGCACTGCTGGCTGAGGTCACCCCATTTCTTTTGACCCGTGTAACTGTTCTGTGTTATTTCTCACAGGGGATACTGGGGAGGACCAGCCTTTTTACGGAAGTTGTTTCATCTGGGTATGAGTTAAGGGTGGTTCCATCCTGCTCTTTTGGATGACTTCTGAGTCCAAATTGCAGTTCCTGAATCAACCAAGAGCGGCGCGAAGGACTCTCCTAGCCCTGTGAAGACTTTCTTGCTGGATAATGGCGACTTTTTTGGGGTCTCTCTGAACAGCCATCGTGTGGGCTGATGAAGGAGCTTGATTCTTCGGAAATATTCAAGTGATAGACTTCTATTTTCTAAATAAAAGTTTGTCATTTCTGTGAGGAAATTGCCTCTTGACTGGTAGGAATGACAAGTTGTCACAGCACTGGTGTTGGTGGGATAGCTTTCTAGTTTTCTGCCGTGAGTGGTCAGCTGGTATAACTGTCTAGAGCCTACCTGGAGTCGCAGGAAAGTGACTGCAGGGACACATTGCTCCAAGCAGTGGGTGGCAGCCTTGAATATCAAGCTACTTAGAAGGTTTGCTGTGGTGCCCAGCATGGTGGGCAGGGAGTCCCTTCCTGCCCTTCCTGTTCCTCCATCCTGTTAGTCTCAAGACTGTGCTTTCCCTGCTGTTGACCAACACTATGGGCCACTTGGTTCAAGGGATCCTGATTTGTATGGTAGGCATTTGCTCGATTCAGTCCCGCTTTTGGCCAGCAAAACTTTGAGAAGGTCTGTGCTGGAAATATTGCAGGAAATAATAGTCCCAGCTTCTGTGAAGTTTAGCAGTGGCTTCACAATAATTTGCTCCCATCCAGTTGCTTATAGAAGTTTGGTTAGTCTGTAAATTTCATATTTATAAATGCTTTGGAGCAGAAAGACAGAGCAGTCTATACAATGCCTCAGATTTTTAAAAATAATATTTTAGAGCTCAAACTCTTTTATATGTTTATATGATTTCCAAGTGTCTCTAGTTTTTGGGAGTTCCGATGGCTTTCAAAACTGATCCGATGGGGCCAGGGATTTAGCTCAGTGGAGCCACTGCCTGCCTCACAAGTGTAAGTTCCCGAGTTTGATCCCCAGTACCAAACAAACAAACAAACTGATCAGGCATTCATCTATTCATCCAACAGATTTTTACTGAGCAGATTTTTACTGCCAAGTACTATTCTTGGCCCAGGGGATGCATGATGACCCAGACAGATAAGGGACCCATCCATATTTCTGTGGCTCCTGTGTTAGCTTTCTACTCTTCTTTTCCTGGGATGCTAGGGAGCTTGCTGAGTGTGGCTGCGCCTTGATTTCGGGAGTGGACTTTCTTCAGTGGAATACTCAGTGGGACAGAGTAGGGTGGATGGTGGTTTCTGGAGGGACCACACCTGGTTTCCCTGTGACACTCAGTCAGCACCTGCTGCTCCAATGTAACCATCGACAGCACCCACATTCATGCTCCAAAACGTTTCTGTGTGGGTGCCAGCATGACCATTGCAGTGGCCACAGTCCCCACCCGTGTCCAGAATGGGAGAGCAGTGCTACAGGTGGTACGGGGCTTGCTGCCACTGTTGCTTCCTTCATGTGCTTGGGCAACAATCAGGGCTGGAATTCTGTTGCCCTGTTCTTGGAGTCCGGGCGAAGAAGCCCAATAACTGTGAATTTCCTGCCTGAGTCTGCCTCCTGATGGGCAGCCTGCTCTTGCAGGATAGTGAGTTCAGGGCAGCCACAGGCTGTTTATCCAGGATGTTTGTCCAGGATGTTTATTCTGCTCTGCAGGACCCAAAAAGCCTCAGGAGTAGCCCAGCCAGGTTCCTGTCCTTGGATATGGATGGAAGTGCTGGCCAGGCTGGCTTCTGGATTTCCAGAGAACGGGGCTGTGATTCCTGAGACCAAATGAGGCTCTAAGTGGAGTTCAAAATCCTGTTTTGAGTTAACCCAAGCCTCTGGGTCTGTTTATGATAATGCACTCTGTATAAAACCTTCAATCTCCAGGCAGTCCCTTCCGAGATCACTTCTGCTGGGCAAAGTTCATTGCCAAGGCCGGTGGCAGCAGTGACCCCCAACTGGCCAGTGCCTTGGTCCTAAGCATTGTTCTCTCCTGTGAGCTTGGGAAGTTAAAAACCGTGCTGAATTCCAGAAAAGTTCAGCCTGTGAAACCTGTCACCTCATCCACAACCGCGGTGTTGGCTGACGTGGGGTGGGGGTGGGGGGCTGCCTTTCTAAGGAGGTCGCGAGAGGAGGTAGGACCAGGGCGGGGTGAGAGCGGGGGCTGCTCCATCAGCGGTGCCTGAGGCTGCGGGTTCTGCCCCGCGGAGGGGTCCGGTGGTGAGCAGTGCTCCTGGAAGCCGGGAGTGACACTGGGCTGAGCTCGTGGACGTGGGATGCGCCTTCAGTCCTTCACTCCTTGGCTCTGGAGCGCCCCTCTCAGTTCCTGCTTTGGAATCAGTCCTAGTGAGCTGTAGGTGCGGTAACATGGCACAGGCTGTGGTCGAGGGACCCCGGGGTGGAGAGCAGGAAGCCGGGGAAACAGTCTGAGATGCAGCGGAACTTTCTATGGCGTTAACGTCTGAAATCTTTTCTCCTGTCCAACTTGTGCAGCAAATTTAATGAAAAGAGATAAAAGGAATAAAAACGACTCCCAAATCTACTTCCCAGAAATAACTAATAACATGTTGCTGTCTCTTTCAATCTAATATTATTACATATGAAGTTTCTTCATATTACATGTGAAGATCGCATTGAAAGGACTGTTTTGTGGCCTGGGTTTTATACTAGTTGCACCAGGGGCCAGGGGTCAGTTGTAGCGAGGAGGTGACCTGTGGCATTCACTTAAGGAGCGAGCGACACACACAGGCGGGCCCGGAACTGTGGGTGGATGAGCCCAGCAGCTGCCTGTCACGTGCCGAGAAAGTGATCAGTGCCGGCTCACACTGCGTTCCTGTGGGAGCTGAAGGGGTCAGGGTTCTCTTACTGCCACTGCCCCTGGCTGTGCTCAGCTCAGCAGAGGTTCACGGTGAAAAGATCGCCAGTGGCACAATCAGTGGGTGAGGGCAAGTGTCTGAGCACAGATCTGGGTCCAGCCTTTCTGGGTTTGAATCTCAGATCTGCCTTTGGCTGACTGTAAAACCTGGAGGAGGTCATTTAAACTCAGTGGGCCCCTGTTTTCTTATTTATAATTTGGAATTATCATAACGCCCATCTTACTGAAGATTAAATACGTCAGACTGGGTGTGGTGGTGCACACGCTTGTGATTCCCAGCACTCGGGAGGCTGAGGCAGGAGGATTGCCATGAGTTTGAGGCCAGCCTGGGCTACACAGCGGGACCCTGTCTCAAAAATAAAAAACAAACAAAAAAGTAAAAAACTTCATATATATGAAATGTAATGAAAATATACAGTGAAAAAAATTTTTTTTGGTTTTTTTTGAGACAGGAGTCTCACTGTGTAGTTGAGTGTGACCTGGAACTCACTATGTAGCCCAGGCTGGTCTCAAACTCATAGCAATCCTCCTGCCTCAGCCTTCTAAGTGCTGAGATTACAGATGTGCACCACCACACCCAGTGTACAGCGAATGTTTAAATTAAAAAATTACTACAGTAAAATACACATCACCATGAATGCCCCTCGAAATGCTCCCTTCCTTTGAGCGTACCTTACCCATGGAACTCACTATGTAGCCCAGGCTGGTCTCAAACTCATAGCAATCCTCCTGCCTCAGCCTTCTAAGTGCTGAGATTACAGATGTGCACCACCACACCCAGTGTACAGCGAATGTTTAAATTAAAAAATTACTACAGTAAAATACACATCACCATGAATGCCCCTCGAAATGCTCCCTTCCTTTGAGCGTACCTTACCCATCATTCTTGTTACTTCCCGAAGCAGCTCTGGAAGTCCTCTTTCGTGAGTGCTTGATGAGGTGTGATGAAAAACGTGGTGAGTGCTGCTGCGAGTGCCGTAGGGTGGAGGAAGGCAGGCTTGTGCAAACCTGGCAGCACGTCCTCATCCTGTAAGAAACGCGAAGGACTTGCCAAACACCAGGGACTGGGCTAGGTATTTTTTTTTTCTCAGTCCTGGGGATGGAACTCAGGACCTTGTGCTTGTGAGGCAGGCACGGTGCCACTGAGCCATGTCCCCAGCTCCTAGGTATACTATTATAAGTTGCTTCGAGTGGATAAATTGGCTGGCTGCTCCTTGTGACCTGTGCTGAGCTACCCCTTAGCAGAGGGTGGGCTCCTTTCCTGAGGACACTGGGGCAGCTGGTCTGAACCACGGTGCACAGACTCCTGCTAGACCAGCTTATCGAGACCCTTTGTGTGCAGTCTCTGTCGGGCTCCAGTCAGGCTCCCTCTCTAGCGTATGTAACTATGTTCCATGGAGATCTGCTGTCAGATACCCTACTGGGTTTTGAGGGTCAGTGAGCAGAACAATTCCTTATTAATTGTTCCCACAAACATTTCACTTCCTGGGCATTCAGTGTATGTAAAGCCCCGGGGATTCATAGCTGAAAGCCCTTGCCCTGAGTTCCTGATTATTTATGTGTCTACCAGGCAAGCTACCAAGTGGGTGTCTCATTCCTGTGTTCTCACAATAGCCCAAATACACCACTGACAGATACCAGACATTCAGGGAAAATACACAGGAGAAAATGCCTTCGAGCTGAAATCATGAGGACACACTTCATTGCGGGAGACAGAAACATCACCCAAATAGGCTTGGGGTGGGAGGGGAAGACTTCAGGCGTGGCTGGATCTAGAAGTCAAAAATAAGCGTCAAGGTGCTCTCGCTTCATCACTCAATTCTTTTTCCTTTTAAGCCATTCTTCTACTATAGATAGGGACTAAGCGGGCCACCCCAGAGGTGAAAGACAACTTTACTTCCTCAGGGCTCACAGGCCAACTCCCCAGGAGGATTACCACTGCCACCTGATACACACGCGTGCTTCTTCTATCTGAACGAGTGCTGGGGTTTGTCTTCTTATATTTAGTGCTGTATTAGCAGGACCTAGAACAGGACGTACGGCACACAGTAGGTACTCAATAAATATCTGACCAAGAACCGAACTCATCAGCTCAAGTTTGGTCGCTACCCACTCCCTATCTAGGAATGGGACCTACGAGTGAAAGAGAGATTGGTAGAAAAACAATCTGGGCAGCCATGCGCTGCTGTTGACTCTGGTCCCGACCCAGGAGCCTTGTGCTCAGCCAGGTGGAGCGGAGGAAAGTTCCCAGGCACAGGACAGGATGTGCAATGGGTCAGGGTGAGGGAATGTGGTGGCTGTGTGTAATGCAGTGTAGACAGGATGCTGGATGTCTGAGCCCTCGGGACTGGATCTTTCTGTTGCTTTTCCTCTTTCAGCTGTGGCCCCAACCTTCTTCCCCTGGTGGCTGAAGGGCACCGTCTATACCGCGGCTTCTCCCGCTGCCTGGTTTCTGGGTGGGTCCTGCCAGTGTGGGCGTGGTGTGTGGCAGGCGATGGAAGAGAGGGAGGACAATAACGGTGGGCTTTTGTTCCTCTGGCTTCCTCCCTGCAGGGCTGTCTGGATACAAGATGTGGTAAGAATAGTATCTAATACTACACATTTATTAACGCGTATAGCAATTTGAGAGAGATTTTGAATTTAGTAGTTTAATTTTTTTTTAATGGTACCTGGGATCAAATCCAGAGCCTTGAGGATGCTAAACAAGAGCTTGTGTTTTAGGTATGTTTTCTCATCTCATTTCTTCCTAAGCATTTTCATATTGTATTTTATAAAGTCCTAGTCTGAGAATTCAACCAAAACAAAGCAAAATGAAAATAAGAGTTGCAAACCTGGTCCTTCGACACAGACCCTGGAGAAGCTTACTCTACATGCCAGGGCCAGCAAGCTTCAGCACGATGGGCTGGAGCTAACACAGTGGCACTAGGGGAGAGGAAATTCATAGATATTTAGAAGAAAAATAGAAATCACTGTATAAATGGTTTAAGTGGACGTTAAATATTGCACTGATTACCGAGTTGTGTTTTGAGACAAATGAGGCCCACTGCTTGTTCTTATAAATAAAGCTTTATTGAAACACAGTCATGTGTTCCACAGTGATGTTATGGTGAGTTGTGTGTGTGGCCTGCAAAGCCTATGCTACTGTTTACTTGAGCCTTTATAGAAAAAACCTGCTGCCTCTAGGAATATTGGGAGATAGTTATAGAACTTTGGGAATAAGAATCAGGAAAGCTGTTGGTATTTAGTGTAGGTTGCTACCGAAATCCCAGGAATACTGGCACCAAGTGTCTTGGCTGTCAGTCCCATCAAAGTAGGTGATTGCAGGAGATGACCAAGATTCCTGCCCAAGCTTCCTGCCTTCTGGTCTGGCGTGAATGTTCCTCATTAGCTGATTATAACTAAACTGGATGCATTTTTTCCTAGCTATTTCTATTGACCTGGCATTGAGTGTAGAGGGAATGACTAGTGAGGGTAGGGTTTGGAAGCTGGAATGACTCCCAGCCTTGGGTGACTGTGAGGAATTGTGATATCACCCACAGAGGGGAAGAAAAGCAGGAAAGAAGATTCTGGAAGGCAGGAGAGGCCCTGTTGGGAGGTTAGATTATCATACTCCTGCCAACGGTGTAGTAGAGTCATGGCCACATGCCCCAATGGAGTTTTCCTCAGATTTATTCATGGAGTAAAACCATAAAGTACTTTTGACATAAAAAGAAATTGGTATTCCAAGGCTGGGATTAACAGATCTTGCTGTGGCTGATGAATAGCAAGCTTTCGGGCTAGAGCAGTTGTAAATCTCCCTTTCAGCAGGCTTAAAGGGGACATTCCAGGAATTGGAAAGTGTTGGCAATCCTTGGCACAGGGTCTTGTTGGCAGGCACAGTCTTGTGGATGCCAAAAGAGCCCAGAAGCAAGGCCACAAAGGGAGAAGAGAAGAGCAGAGAGGAGGTGACTGGAGAGCAAGGGGGTCTCCCGGGAATGGGCCTCACTGAAGGGAGAGAGGCCACGTAATCTTTGTGGTGACAGTGGGAAGATGGGGGAAGGACGTTGGGAGCACAGCTGCTGACCACCTACATCTCCATCTCCACTTTCCTGACTGTTAGTCAGGGCCCCTCTTCCATGTCAGTCAGCTTTGCAGTTGCTGGGACAGAATACCCAACGTGGCAATGCGAAGGAGGTAATGGTGTGTTTGGTTCATCGTTGCTGAGATTTTTGTCCATGGTTTGTTGGTTTTGAACAGGAAACATCATGGTGGAAGGGTGTTGTGGGGCAGAGTTGCTCACCTCATGGTGGCTGGGAGGTAGAGAACAGGGAAAGTGCGCTGGAGAGAGAGGGACCCGGGGACCAGGTTCCCAAGGGTCTCAGCTATCACCCACCTGCACACACCCAGAAGTGAGCATTGCAAACCTCTCAAGGCCATCCAATTGACAATTAGAACGAACTGTTACCTCATTCCAGGAAAAGCTCCCTACTGTTGCCTGGGGATGTTACTCCAGACTTTGAAAAGATTGGTTAGAAAACTTTTCCAGCCCAATCTGGGAAAAAGTTCAAGGGCTTCGCTTTTGTGCCTTTTCGTTGTAGCAAAGATGACTTTATTTGCTTTACTTCCTCCATTTGGTACTACCTGGCTCACAAATCCATCCTTACCCCCTACTATAACACCTGTGTTTAGCTAAGGAGTAGTTGGCTTCTGAATGCTTTTAATAGTTTTTATGTGCAAATGCCGTATTGCAGGTTCTTAAACATCAATAACTGTAAAAACAGCATTGTAATTGCTATGGATTGAATATTTGTCCCCCTGCCCATGCATATGTTAAAGCCCTAAGCTCCAAGGTAGGTTTATTGGTGTAATTGGAGATAAGGCCTTTACACAAGTAATTAAGGTTAAGTGAAGTCAGAAGGGCAGGGCTTGGTCCAATGATCAGTGTCTTTATTATGAAACACAACTGAGTGTGTCCTCTGTCATGTGAGGAAGCAGCTAGAAGGAGGCTATCTTCAGGTCAAAAAGGTAGCCCTGACCAAAAAGGTGGCACTTGGATCTTGAACTCCACAGCTGTGATACATTTATGTTAAGTGTATTAGCTTTCTGTCACTGTGGCAAAATGCCTGAGCTAGTTAATTTCTGAGGAGGGAATTTTTATTTCGGCTTAGTTTCAGAGGTTTCCATCCATGGTCAGCTGCCCCTTTGCTTTAGGCCTTTGACAGGTACAGCATTATGATGGAGCCTGTCAAAACGAGCTGCTCACCTCAATGCAGACAGCAGAGAAGCAAAGAGACAGAAAGAAAAGGGTTAGGTTCCATTGTCCTTCTCAAGGCCATGCCCAACAACCTCACTTCCTCCCAAGGCCATGCCCCAATGACCTCACTTCCTCCTCAAGGCCATGTCCCCAATGATTTAACTTCTCCTCACTAAGCACCACCTCCTCAAGTTTCTCCCACCTCCCAGTGATAACACAGGTTGGGGACCAAGTCTTCAACATATAGGGCTTTAGTTGACATTCTAGATCCAAACAATAGCATCCCCTCAATACTATGCAGCAAAACTAGTGATTTATTAGCTGAAGTACCTAATTAGTCCAGGAGGCATGGCTGGATCAAGAAGCCCAGTCTCTGACTTTCTTGACCTTTCATCTCTGTCTTTCTTTACATTGTTCCTTGGTCAGGTAGATTCACTTCATGTGTTGGTAGAAATGGGCCCTCACAGGACTGAACTTATGGGGCCCTTTGCTGAGAAAAGGAGCCAAGTTCTCAGTCACTGTGAGCCCCTTCCTGTCCTTTCAGCCTCCTTCCTAACACCCTACAATGAACAAGAGCCCTCAGGCTCCAGGTGTGCCACTGTCTTCCTTTCACCTCTGTGCTCACTTTGCAGCTGTAGAAATGCCTCTCCTCTTACCTTCAAGGAACTCCTATTCATCCTTCAAGACCTGTCCCAAGCACTATGTTTAGGCAAGAACCGTTTCCTCTTCTGTGTCCTCAGGACTTTACCCTTAAAGTCCAGTTCATGCTGTTGTGTCACATGGGGGCCGGCCCTGACAGCAGGGCCTTTGCATCCCCTCACACCTGAGGTGAGCCATGAATATCTGTAACACAAGGAGTTCACACGTGTGCTGAGTAAGGGTGTGCTCACCACCACACACACATGAACACAGGATCTTAATAACGCAGCGCCTTGTTATTTCACGCCAGCCTCCTGTTCCATTAGAACGCATCTGTAGGCAAAGTTGTCATGCGCTGATTAACATCCACTATAATTCTCTTCTCGTGTCTGACATGCTGCTCAGAGACAAGGCAGTAAATGAGGCGTGCGCAGGGCTTATGTTTCGGAAGGTGAGATTTAATGTCCTTAAGGACAGTAGTCAGGAACAAAACTAATTTGAAGTTAAATACGGTCGTTTTGGTTAAATTCTGTGGGTGCGAGTGGGCTCAGCCATAATCGTAAGCAAAACAGTGTCAGTAGCTACAGTGGATCGAGCACTTTGAAGCAGACTCCGAGGTAGGAAATTTGCACCCAGGCCTTTTTAACCCCCAGGACCTCCTTAAAGGGGGTGTTTTGTTCATGTTTTACACAGGACTGAGGTTTAAAGGGAAGCAACTCATGCAGATCTTAGGACCAGAAGCGGCAAGTCCAAGTCAGAGTCACCAGAGGGTGTCCCACCTTTTCTCGGGGCACCTTTGATAGGTGACGCAGAAACAGGGCTGTCCCACTGTCCTGGGCGTGCTCTCTGCCCCCTTGTTTATTTGTTTATTCCAGGGGTGAGCAGCACTGGGAACATGGGCTGTAGGCAGGTTGAGAACATTTCTGGAACTGAAAGTTATGTTCCACGCAGTCTAACAGGAAGCAAACGCTTTGAATTTAGGAATCCTGTGAAATCACTGATGTCGGCCATCTTGGAATGAAACTGGAGCTGTGAGAGGCCCTTGTGAGCCCTGGTTGGCCAGTCCTGTCTTGTGAGTGTGTGTGTGTGTGTGTGTGTGTGTGTGTGTGTGTGTGTGTGCTCCCACACAGGCTTGCACACTCACCCTGCCCTTGCTCCAGGAGGAGCTGGGTCCTCCCTGGTCCTCCTTTCCTTGGCTTCTGAGCTCAAGCTGTGCCTATCCCAGAGCTACTGAATGTCCACATTCTCCTCACTCTTCACAGAGGATCAGAATTGTCCTTTCCTAGTGACCCCCCAAAGTAACCACTCTTTCTCTGATTATCCTTGGATTCAGAGTGAGAGCTTTCAGGAATTCATGGAGGTGTCTTTGTATCCAGTGCTTTGCCCCACGAGAGTCCAAGCTTCTAGAGGTCAAAGTCCTGTGTACCTCATGCCCTGGGCTCACTCTGTGTCTATGCTGGTTCATGATGTTCATCGAGAGCTGTACATCTGTCGCTCCCAAACCCGCAGGTCCATGCTTGTCAGCTTCTTTCTAAGTACATCTGGGCCAGTCAGCTTTCTCATTGCTGGACAAAATACTTGACACCCATAGCTTAAAGGAGAGAGTTTAATTAAGCTTATGGTTTCAGTCTAGATGAACTGTCAGAACATTTACTACCTTTACATTAATGTTCTTGTTCATCATTTTTCCTGTCTAAAAAATTAAGCATATATGTATGTATATTTTTATATCTAAACACATACATCTACACTCGTGTATGCATGTGTGTTTCACTTATACCATATGTATATATGTATACACATTTTTTCTGGGTAATTTGAAAGTAAGTAATATACTATCTTAGTCACTTTCCTCAGCACTGGGACTAAATATCTGACACCTCTAACTTAAAAGAGGAGAAGTTTATTTTGGCTTGGGGTTTAGAAGTTTCTGTTCTTGCACAGTCATCAGCATGGTAGATGGGCCTGGGTGGAGGAGAGGTGCTCACATCATGGTGTACAGGAAGCAGGAACTGAAGGGAGGAGCTGGAGAGGGAAATAAGCCCTTCTGGGTCACTCCCCCAGTGAGCCACCTTTTCCCACCAGACTCTATCTCCTAACATCAATCAGTTATAGCACCCTATAATTTAATCTTTCAAAAGCCCTGCCTATGAGTGCCTGAAGCTCTTAGGGGTGGGGTTTGTAGATATAAACCATAACACACACCCTACGAGCATAACACTGGGTTTCAGAAACACATCTGTTACTTTTCTACTGTAAAGTTTTACTTTAGCATTATAGTAGCTGGCAGTATGTCTCAGTACCTTCCCTTGAGGGATGCAGGAAGCAATCTTTGTGTTTACTCACTTGGTACATAAATGGCAAGGTGTCAAACTGGGAGGGTTATGCAGCAACTATGAATTCACTTGAAACACAAAGAGTTGGCCAATGGCTGTGTTTTACTCCATCCTAAATATGTGTGGCATAGATAGTTTGATAGTTTACAAAGAAAATAACAAGTGCAAACTTTTCCTAGAGGATTGGAACCAGAATTCATAACAGATCATTTACAACAGAGGAAAAACAAAATGTTTCTGCTCAGAAAACTACACAAAAAAATTGTGGAGCAAACTGGTGAGCTAACAAGGGAAAAGGTAGGCCTGGCATCTCAAAGACCTGCTGTGACAAGAAGAAGACCAAAAAGATGTCAGCAAGAAAGGACAGAAAAACAAAATATTTGTGCTATCAGTGTAAGTGATACTTATGTATGTCACATTCAATTTTCATAGGCAAATACTGCCTTAGGTGTGACAATTGAAGCGAGAATTATTTTTGTTGTAGAGTTCTATTGATATTTTTCATTGTAGTTCACTTAGGTTTTTATTTATGATATAACATCTTAGGTTTTGTAAGCAAGTAAACAGCTGATGTGAAAATATTGATGTCTATTCTAAGCACTCATTATGCATTTGATATTTTTTATTGATATCTGATTTCCCTGCTAAGTGCATGTTGTACAACATAATAGGAAGCTCCTGACAAAAGAGGAAGAGGAGTGACAAGAATGGCCTTCCACAAAGGAAAGGAAAGCTAAGCACACGTGCTGTCAGTGTGGGAAGGATGTGTGCATGGAACATGCAGTTATCACATGGGAAGACTGCCTTGGGTGTGACAATTGAAGCAAAGATTATTACTATTTTTTCCAGTACTGGGGATCTAACTCAGGACTTTGTGCTTGCAAGGTGATGATTGTTTTTGTTGTAGAGTTCTATTCGCATTTTCGCTGTAGTTCCCATAGGTTTTTATTGCTGATGTTATTTTTTAGGGTTTGTAAGCAAGTACACAGGTAATGTGAAAATGTTGAAGTTTATTCTAAATGTGCAAAATACATATTAATAATTTAATACTTTATTTTATTGATATTTTATGTTCCTGTTAACTATACATTGTATAATATAATAAACTCCTGACAAAACACAGAAAGACCAATAGGATATCAAGTATGTCCTACAAAAAGGCCAGGGAAGCAAAACACATGTGCTGTTGTGTAAATGATCGTATATATGGACTCCGCTGTTGTCATTTGTGAAGACTGCCTCAGGTGTGATAATTGAAGTGTAGATTTTTTTTTGGTAGAGTGCTATTGATATTTTCATTGTAGTTCATATGGGAACTTATTTCTGCTGTTTTGTTTTAGATTTTGTGTAGAGGCACAGCGATGCTCAACAACTAGGCCTCACACCCAGAGGTCTGACTGGAGATTTTATTAGGGAAGGCAGGTTAGGGAGAGGAGAGAGGGGGTTGCTCAACAACTAGGCCTCACACCCAGAGGTCTGACTGGAGATTTTATTAGGGAAGGCAGGTTAGGGAGAGAGGAGAGAGGGAAGAAGAGAAGAACAAAGAAAGGAAGGTCCTTTTATTGTTTTTTGGGGTGGGCTATTGCTTATTTATGAGGAGTGAGCTACCCTTAACCTATCACAGGCCAGGTTGCCCTTTATGGGTTTGGTCCTGCAGAAACAGATTTAACCTCTCTGGACCACTGTGGCCTTGTGGGGAGGGAAACTAGAGATAAGAGCATGAGGTCATTTTAAGAGCAAGAAGCACCAGGAAAATGCAGCCTGTGATGGCAGCGTCAGGTCCCTAACATTCCCCCCTCTTTGGTTTAGATGGAGACAGCAGCCAACACATATTATACTCCAGGGAAAAGGGGCGTTGTGTCTGTCTTCTGTAACTACTTCCTGCTGACACGGGGGCGATGAAGCTGTCTGGGGATAGGTGTGGGGCACGGCTGGCTGTGTTGTCCTTTATGAACATGGAATTGTTGACAGCAGTAGCATTTCTACTGGAATTGTTGGTAGGGCTTCCTGAGAAGAGTCCAAGCACACAAATCAGTTAGTGAGGGAGGAGAGAGGGGTAGAAGATAGTATGGATGAGGCTGTGGACTGGGCTGGAGGGTTACTAGAACAAGTAAAAAGGTAAAGATTGAGACTTCAGTCAGGGTGAAGTCTGATAAAGTTCCTTGGAGCCACTTGTTAGCGACCCAGTTGGCTATGCAGGTAACAGGACGAGGGTGGGGAGCGAACCAGAAAATATCAATCTAAAGATCCTTTAGAAAATGTTCAAACTGAGCCGAGATCTGAGCTATGGTTAGTTGGTTGGCTGTCATGTAAACACAGTGGTCTCGTTGAGGTCTCTGGCCTGAAGTATCAGCTGGTGAGCCGCCTGTTGGGAGACTTGAGTGGAGAGGCAACTGACCTGGGATTGAATAAAACGGAGAACACAGGGGGCAACTGCCAACAGTGTAAAGATAACCAATAGAGGGTCATAAAGGGGAGTAGGGAGGTTAGGAGAGGACTGTTGAACCAGCTAGTTAGTCCCCCACTAGCCCCCAACTCACGCTCCCTGTGCCGCCTTTCCAGGCTCTCCTGAAGTCAGTAGATTTGGTCGGGTACCACTCCTGATCAGTTAACAAAGAAAAGAGTTTTCTTGGATAGCTACACAAAGTCCCCTTTTTTCTGCAAATAGAAGGTTGAGTCCTTGTCTGTTCTGCAGGACCACCTGAGAGAGTGAATTGATTTGTTGTTGGAGTGTCAGGATCACCTTAGAAAGTTGGGTAATGTGTTCTTCATGTTGTTCTGTCAGGTATTTTCCTTGAACAGCAGAGAGGGACAATCCTGCTGTTCCTGTAACCATACCTACTGCTATGCCCAGTGCTGCTGTGAGGGGCATAATGGCCACCTGTAATGCTCTTTTTTTTTGTCAGGCCCAGGCCATCCTAGTTATGTGGATGGGGATTTCCTCATTCCCTGGTATTATATAGAAATTGGGGGCCACCAGAACTAGAGTGCAGAGGGCATTCCAAGAGGTATTAATTCCCGACCAGGCAGTTGTTCCACACAGTATGGTTATGTTGGAGAGGGAGTTGTTCAAAGATAAATGGGTGATGTTAGCACAATTAGATACTGGTATCCCTGGTATGGCGATGTTTCCTGTAAGACTTGAGGCACACTGGGGCCTGGGTGATTAAATGAAAATTTTGGCCTGTAACCTGTATTAACCTTTTGTCGGGCAGAATGAATGATTCCAGGGAAGGGGCCAGGGAAGGGGCCAAGCTTGTGGGCTGGTGGACAGTAGCCCATGTATGTTGAGTCCTATCCAGCAGCCCTCAGCGCAGTAGGAGGTATTAGATAACCAAGAAAAGGTCCTCTGGAGAGACTCAAACACCCAGAGCGACAATTTTTGTTCTGTCCAGTCTGGGTTGTCCTGTAGCTGGGCCAGGGATCGGTTCAAGTGGTGGAGTTCAGAGGAGACACTATGCACAACCTGGATACCGGATGGGGGTGAAGCAGTCCCAGGTATCCAAGGCCTGCAGGTGATGGTGACTCTGAACCTGGATCCATCCCCTCCACATAAAGCTTGAGACCCCACGTTCTTCCCAACTGCCACGATGGATCAGTGGGATCTTTGTGATCTTTGTGATCTTTGACTGTGTTAAACTTAAAGGGCTGAGGATTATTTAAGGATGTGGAGGAGAGGCGGATGTGCTGATCCGATTGGGCTGGCTTCCATGGAGCCAAGGACTCACAGCGCTAAGAGGCACAGTGGTATTGGCCGGGTGAATGGCAGTGTGTGGGGCCAGTGGAGGGGCATAGGTAGGTACAGAAAGGGCGGCGGAAATCAGCGGTGGGCCAGTCTGAAGAGCAGCCAGAATCTGATGGGGTTTGGTTAAAGAGTTGGCACAAGGTGACCTGGAACGTGATGTCAGGAGATCCTACCTGGGTCTGAAGGAGGGCTGAGTTAGGCTGGGAGCGAGTCAAGGTACACCCCGGGGGTCTATCAGCTTGGGTAAGGTTTAGGAGAGAAAACAGGAGCAGGAGAGGAACGATTATTGTCTCCAGCGATTAAGAATGGCCAAGAATGAGATTATGAGGTAATAGGTCAATGAGAGTAAACACCTGGAAGTAAAATTATAATTGTGAGGAGCTGCTGTGGCCAATCCTCTCCCAAGGACAAGTCCCAGGAGAATTAATATAAGAAGACTTAGGATATCTGTGGAATGTGTCACAATACCCCACGAGAGAACGAGAGGGTAAACAGTTAGGTTGGCTTATCTGGCTCAGGACTGGATGATGCTGAAGAATCCTGGGCAACCAGGTCTTCTGGAATCCGAGTAAGTTTGACCTTCAGAGGTCCTGTGGGGGTGGCTGAATAGCATAGATGAGGTCTTGTGGATGTGACTGGGGGAGGAGCATGAAGATATGGTTTAACACGAGAGCAATGGAACCATCCCAGAAGGGATTAAGTTTAACCACTGTCGGAGTTGAAAGGACAACTGTGAATGGTCCCTGAAATTTAGGATTGAGCGTGTCTTTCTGTTGATGTGGTGGAGCCAGGAGAACCAGGTCTCCCGGGTGATAGGTAATCGGCAGCGCAGGGAGCGGAGATGGTAGTATTGTATCTGCGTGTTGCCATATTTGAAATCTGACCCAGTTAAGTAATGGAGTTAATAAGCCAGCAGGGGGGAGTGGGAGGAGAGTAGGAGGCTGGAGGAGGAGGTTGAGGGATGGGGTTTGTCTCCTCCTGGTTTCTGAGATAAGGGGGAGGATCATCAGCCAGATCGATCTGGTCTGAGGAGTTGAAACAAAGAGTAGCGGAAGCACAGATATCCCGGGCCACTAAAAGTTTGGGGAGAGGAGGCTGCTTTTGAGTCAGAGAACAGAGAGAGGGCTGGCTGCGGAGATAAGAAAAGCCCTGAACATATGGAATCTCCAACCATTTTCCTTGACGCTCACAGAAGTTATAAAGGTCTCTAATTAGACCAGGTTCAAGCGAGCCATTAGGCGGCCACATGTTTTGGTTACCTAATTTATATTGAGGCCAGATTTGAGTGGATAGGTGTATTAGCCGTTTAGGTTTTAGGTCTAAACCCTCCAGATTTTGGAGCAAGCACCCCAAGGGGAAGTCCACAGGTGTGGAAGACCTGGAGCCCGTAGTGACCAGGAATGAGACTGGGGGTGAAGTCCTAGTCTCAAGACGTCTCTTGAGATTTGGAAGTCACCGGTACTCTTTCTAGATTTTGAACTTAGAAAAAGAGGACCCAAACTCCAAATGGAGACGTCTGTACCATGAGGAGGGGCTCTGGAGGAGGAGGACTGTGCCAACTTTTTGAGGCGTCCCAAGAGAGGTGGGGGCAGAACGGGCAAGTTCCGGACTTGTCCAGTGAGCCTCCTGGAGGCTCACAGTGGATGGGAGACGTGAGGCCTGGTACCCGGCTTGTGTTCCGGATGGCAGTGTCTCTCTTGGCCACCTGAATCTGAGCCCCCCACTCTAGACAACCAAGGGGGAAGACTTACCCAGAGCCTAGAGTGGTGTAGTCGATTTGGCCAGTGGTGTTTGCTGGGGTGGCATCAGAGAAGATGGCCGTGGACTTTGGGTGGGCCAGTCGGAGTGTCAGGGGTCTTGGGTTTCAGGCCTCTGACCCTAAGTCAGGGCACTGGCAATCCCAGATCCCACTTCTGATGCCAATGTAGAGGCACAGCAATGCTCAGCAGCTAGGCCACACACCCAGAGGTCTGACAGGAGATTTTATTAGGGAAGGCAGGTTGGAGAGAGAGGAGAGAGGGAAGAGAGAGAGAGAAGAAGAGAGAAGAACAAAGAAAGGAAGGTCCTTTTATCGTTTTTTGGGGTGGGCTATTGCTTATTCATGATGAGTGGGCTTCCTTTAACCTATCACAGGCCAGGTTGCCCTGTATGGGTTTGGTCCTGGAGAAACAGGTTTAACCTCTCCGGACCGCTGTGGCCTTGCGGGGAGGGAAACTAAAGATAAGAGCGTGAGGCCATTTTAAGAGCCAAGAAGCACCAGGAGAACGCAGCCTGTGATGGCAGCGTCGGGTTCCTAACACTTTGTACGTCAAAAAATCGTCAATGTTGAAAATTTTGACGCTTTTTAAATAAACTCAGTAAACATTAAAACACGATACTTTATTTTTGTGATATTTTTCCTTTTAAGCGCTCCCTGTTCAATGTGATAAAACTCATAAAATTAAAACCAGTAATTCATCAGTAGAAATATTCTAAAGTATAAATGTGGGTCTGACACACCCATGTTCATGCTCCTTTATGACAAAAAAGTGTTCCGCTCCCTTTCACCTTCAATACTTCATTATATGAAATACTTAACTGCAATACTAGGGGCACTGGCGACTACAATCAGGATGGTCTCTTACACAGCCGCAGAGAAGTTAGTCGTTGACCTCACACATTTGCAGTGACATATTTGATCTGATCTACTGTCCGTTCTCCAGTTTTATCAGTTGACCTGAGGAGGTCCGAGACAGCGATTCCCTTCTGCCTCAGAGTCCAGGCTGGGGTCAGGTGGCGTGTACTTATCCCACTTCTAGCTTCCTTTCATCTGGAACATCTCCACAGCCTTTCTTCGTCTTTCATAACATTGACCTTTTGGAAGGACACATGCCCTGCCCCCGTTTTTAAAACAGGAAGCTCCTCATCTTATTTCTGTCTGGTCTGTCCTTGTGATGGTTGTGCCTGTGCCCTTGGCCACCATGCATTGTGGTCCGGGCCCAGTTGGGCAGGGTCTCCGTTTCTGTCAAGCTAGGAGTGCTGACAGCAGATGGTCCAGCTGCTCTTGCTCACCTCCTGGCCTGGCACTAGAGAGGGAGTGAGGGAAGCCAGGATAGACACAGCCACGAGCATCAGGAAATCTTTGGCATTGCTCCAGAGAAACCACACAACTGGACACATGGAAAACGGGGCAGATGGAAATGCAATTAGAAATCCAAGTCAACAAAACTAAGTGGAGCAGGAGCATTCCAAGTTTAAGTCCAGCTGCACATTTCAGTGATGAATTGTGTGATTTGTGAGCAGACACTCACTGGTGACAGATAGATGGGGTTGTGCTCTGTATACTTTAGCCCAGAGTTGCTATGCTTCTGTCCATCTTACAAATGAGGGAAATGAATCCTGAGAGGCCCTCACTTGTCTGCGTTGGAGCTGAGGTTAGAATTGAAAGCTGTGGGAGTGCCTTGGCGTTCTCCTTGGGAACAGTGCTTTGCTTACAAAGCTCTCCTCAAGTTTTAGTTTGAGAAGAGTGGGCTGTAAATACATCCCTGATCCATGGGTAATGCTGATTGTCCATGGGTTACTAACACCTTTGGCTTCTTTCTTTAACTTTCATTCCTGATAACCCACACTAACAGGTCTTGGAGTTAAAAACTTTGTTACTTCAAGAAGACTCACAGTAGAGCAGGAATCAGTAGACAGCCAGAAATGAGCTGGAGCTGACACTGGCGGGAAGATTCTGCAGAAGGCCGCATTCTGGGTCTGTCTCCCCATTCTGAGGGCCCCAGGCTTCCTGAGAAGCACACTTTGTGCTCCCTTGCACACCTTCCCACCTAGGCTTACAACTTTGCCTTGGGACACGACTGTGGCAATCCTAATGACCCAGTTAAGCCTCATTTGCATTTTGGTGTTGATTCCTAATGGGGTTGGGCTGCCATGTTTGTTCTGATTAAATCCATGTAAGTTCAAAAGCTCCCTGTCCCAACATGAGTGTAGAGACTCACAGTTGATTGGAAAGAAGCCCCATGAAGTTACCACTCTTGAGCACTCCCCAGCTTCTAGGAAAACAAAAGAGAAACCAACCCTGGACCTTGCTGTCACTGCTAGTTCTAGCTCTGTCCACTTGGAACCTTCCCTAGTGTACTACCCCCCTCCCCAATAACCCAGCCCAACTCTGCAAACACTCCATCCTTCACTGAGTTGCCTGCTTGGATCTCTCCCAACTATATTATGCCTACAATAGGCAGTTGCTTCCTCTGACTCTGTCTTCTTGGAATTCTCCCAAGTGTCCTATCCTTACTTATTGGGGTCCCCAGCCTTGAGCCCAGGTCTCCTGCTTAGGTGATATGATGCAAGGTGAAAGAAAGACACTGAAACAAGACTGAAACAGAACATAGGGATCGGAGACAGTCCAAGCTGAGCTGGCAGCGAAGACACCAGGCACCCAAGACCTCCAGTCTTTATTGACTACACAAGTGTGGGAAGAAATAGGGCAGGGCTTATGTGAGACATCTGGCAATAGTGTTTGAGGCATCTGGTGAAAGCAGTTAATGCATGTGAGGCTCCTAAAAAAGGGAGACAAGGCATTCCTGCCGAGGGAACAAAGGGAGACCAAAATCTTATTGTAATTAACCAGTAACCCAACAGGTCAGCGGAGGAGGTCATAATTCAGGGAAAGGAATTTAGTTGAAGCCACACTGTCCTCCACTGTGATGATATCTCGCTGTAGGGCCCTGCTGCTTCACAGACCAGGATTTAGATCTCTGCTACAGCTGTTGGTGGAGGCCCCATGCACCATCTGACCTGCCCACATGAGCCACACAGGATTTGGTCAGACGCCTAATATAAAACAGCTGAATTATGGGAGAGGCAAGGAGCCTGTGCCTCTTATAGCTTGCTAGTAAACTGGGGAGGGGATCAGCTACACTTTTATAAAAATCAGCTGAGTGTAGAGTATCCTGTATTTATTTGTCTCTCAGTAAACATGTTTGCTAAAAATTTACTCTGACTGAGTCTTACTTGTGGGCCTCCCTGCAAGTCCTCTCATGGAGGATCCAAGAGCAAAGAGCATCACTCAGTACAGAGCAGTACCCAGCCCGGGCTGACCCTGACTTTCTAATGGTTGCATGAACCAATTTGTTTTCATTCCCTATTTGTGGCCATCCTGGTTGCTGTAGACACAGTCTTCCCACCTCAGTTTAAGAAATAATGTCCTCGAGCAAATGTCCTGTGTTGGAGGAAGGTCCGGGAAGAGGGGAGAGGGACAAGGGAAGAGGGAGGCCCCAAGGGAGGTGCTCTGTGTTCACTAAGGGGAACATGAAGGTCAGCTGGGCTGCTCCAGACTGAGGCTGAGCCACAGTCCGAACATTTCCTTTGGGCCTGAGAGTCACCTCTGTCCTCCAGAGAATATTAGGGTGTGTGCACAAGTTATGCCTGCAGTCTTGCTTCTCTCCCTGAAAAAGGTAAACCATCATTTCAATTATTATTTATTTAGCCTTACTCTGTGGTCTCTGGATGGCCATTTCATTATAAGACGGATAACAATATAAAAACGTCAGCAACAATGATGGTAATTACCTATCTCATTGAGGTAGGATGGGGATAAAATGAGATAATGAGCTCAAAAGGGCTTTGCAGTCCAAAAAGAACTGTCATTATCCCGGCCCGGTGCTCCCTGTGTGTCATGATCACTGCTGTCCTACTGTCTGGATGTTTGGGGGCAGCCAGATGACTCGGTTGTCCTGTGGGTGTCCTGCTCTCACACGGAAGAGTCTGTGCAAGGTCGGTCTTCGTTTTGGGTGCAGTAGTGGACACAGCCTTATCGCTTCCCCCTCTTTTCGTGGGGAGACAGCTAGTGTGTGACGAGGACCAGCTACATGCTTGGTGCTTTACCTAATCATCTTATGCAATTAAAAATACAGACCTTATCATTATATCTGGTCATTATTATTATTTTTAATGAACTATTTAAAGATGAGCTGCAGACACAATGTCCTAATACTTTTAAATACACCAGTGGGTCTTTCCAGTAAATACAGTTTTCTAAATCAGTACCAAGCAATCCTCCAAATAGAGAGAAATAAGCACTGGTACGTTTCCATCAGAGCTGCAGAGCCGGAGACTCAGCTGCGACCGTCTAGTGGTTGTGTCCCTCCGTCTGGAGCAGCAATCGTCAGCATTTATTTCCCCATCTCTTGGGACCTAGGAAGCCTCCTGTATCGCTGGCTCTCCCCCGTGAAGGCCGACCTGGGTCCGCTCGCTGGGTCCCATGGCCAAGCCCAGGCTGTGCTTTCCCCCCAGGAACGACGCCCCACTGCACACCTCATGTGACACCAACTGCTCTGCTGTTAACCTCGACACTTTCTCAAGTTGGGTTCTGTCACATTTCTCCAGTCTAAAGCCATTGCTTTCCCCATTGTGATCAATAAATATTTTGTGGGGAAAAATTCTGGCACTATATCAACACCTTAGCAATTATTAATGACTTCCTTTATCACGGCTGCCAAAGGGCAATTTCCTACCCTGCCCACATTTACCAGTCGTATGCACTGGAAAGAAGGGCTTTCCCTTATTCCTTTATTTGTATCTTTAAGGCCTAATAGAGTTTCACTTCATCCAGTGGGCTGTAAATAGTCATCCCTCTCATTATTTACTTTAAAGTTCAAATATTCCAAGTTTGACCAGTGGGGCCCCTTCAAGCTGGCTCCTGGGTCCTTCGACAGGGCCACTTGCTTTCTTTCTGACACAAGATGTTCCAGACTCATCCTGTCCTCATCCCCACTTATTTATATCTTTAAGGTCTCATAGATTCACATCTTATTCAGTGGCTATCACTATCACTATGTTAAGTAACTGCTTCTTCACCTCTGCTCCGTCTTCCCTCAAATGCACCCGACTCTTACTCATGGATCTGTCTTCTGCAGTCTCGGAACAGGAAATATCTCAAGTTCTCCACTGGCTTCCAGAACTCCACATACCCTAACTCTTCCCCGCTGGCCATCCAAATCCATAAGACTCCTGCCTATTTCTGGGTGGGTGTTCTGATCACCTCTCCTCTCCCCCCTCCCCCTCCCCTCCTCCCACACTGACCTAGAAACTGCATCGTGCCAGCCACCAAACTGGCACTGGGATCGCAGCAGTGGCTGAACTGGGAGCTTGCCGCGGAGAGGAGCAGCGACAGGGCTGCTATAAACCGGGTGATCACTGGGAGGAGGTACGAAGGAGGGAGAGGGGACGGAGGGGCACGCGGTGCCCCCGAGGCTGTCTGTCCCTGCCTGGTGCACGTGCGGGTGTGTGAAGCCGCTTTACACTGGGCGCACTCACTACCCTTTGTCCACATCCACGCCCTGTGCACGTCATTCCTTGTTGGTATTCGAGCTTGAACTTCACCGTTTCCCCCTTCTGATGTCTTCCTGTCTGTTGGCCCAGTGCTGAGGCCGTTTCTCGGTCTGAACACGTATGCTAGGGCATGTTACAGCAAAGTGATAGACTGCAGTGCTCGGCTCTGTGGACGGCACGTGGTTTGGAGGGCAGCGTGAACTCCATCTCCGTGTCCTCCCCCGACTGTCTCCTCTCGGTCTGTTCCACGCAGTGGACGCTCAGTCAGTTTGACTGAGGCACCGGCCAAGGACGGGTGAAGGTGAACAGGCGAGGAGCAGGCTTCCAGGGGTTGGTGAGAGGACAGCAGAACCTCTTCACAGCCTCTGCTGTAAAGGTCACACCCGACTCCAGCTTCTAGGAAGTCCGGCACTTTGGAGCTTGGGGTTTTATTTTGTAAATTTCAGAGCCAGCAGATGACCGGCTGGTTCACGTCATACGCCAATGTCAAATATGCTCTCCACGGTTGTTTCTGAGTGATTTTATTCCCTGGTGAATTCCTGAAGCAGGTTTTTTTGTGGGGGGGTTCACTGTGTTAGAATTCTACTCAAGAAGCAAGGAAGACATAAGAGGCGGGCTTTTCACCAATCAGAAATCCCGTTCCTTCCCTCCCTCCTCCGACCTTCTTTCTTTTTTCCTTTCTCTTTTTCTCTCTCTTCCTTTCTTCCCTCCAGATAAACACGTCGCCGCGTCCTCTGTGTGCCCATCCTCCTGTGGACCCGTCTGGGGTGAATTGCAGCCACCGTGCTGTAGGTGGCGCTGTGCACCCGGGGCATCGCGGTCCTCGAGTCTCAGAATTTCCGTTCCGGGAAGGGATGGAGTCTGGCATCATTTTAGTTAAACTTGATCTATCTGCTCAGCTTCTGTGGAGCAAGTCTGAGAAACAGATTAGCCGGTTGCCGACCCTGAACGGAAGGTCAGCTGTTCTGTGCCCCCGGCAGCCTTCACCGCGGGCTGGCTGGTGTCCGGGCGGGGCGCCCCGAGGTGTTTCCGGGAACCTCAGCCCGGGAGTCTTTTCTGGGTTTTGTGCCTGGGAGCAGAAGTGACACTGGCGACACATCCCGGGCCCTGGGGGCTGAATGGACCTCGGTCCCTGAGGGCGGCAAGGTGGACGGAGCTCGGGTTCCGAGCCCAGCCGGAGGCTTCACTGGCCACCCCGCCCCGAGTCCCGGGGTCCCCTCCGCTGTGCCCTGCGCTTGCGCCCGCAGACCACCCAGCAGGGGAAAACTGGGTGCCGAGCGCATCTTTGGAAGCCCAGAGGCGAGATCTCAAATTTCTTAATTAAACTCGCAGGTTTCAGGTTCCCTAAAATGAATTTGTGTTTCATTTTCTACAGAATGCGTACACGCGGGAGCGGGAGAATTACAGAGCCTCTTAGAACTGGGCTGGATGACCTCCCAGTGCGTTAGAATTCTAATTCCCTGAACACATTTCCCGGAGGCACGCCTGCCTTCGAGTGTCTCTTAGATTGCAGTGCGCGGAAGCGAATGAGATGACACTTCCCGTCACATTTCTATAATGAAGTTATTAAAGTTGAATTTGATTATTTTTATTTTTTCCTGTTTATTGTTTTCCTCGGATGGCTCTTTATTATTTTTTTTTACTTATGGCCGGTAGATGGCTCTGTGGCTTTCCGTGAGTTGACACAGGGCTGGCTTGGGTGCCTGTCAGTGCAGGAGGTTAATTCACTTCTGCCCCCGTCTGTGGGGAAATCTTGAGTTGTTCCCGTGGGCCCCACAGGTGACAGGAATTCTAGTGAAGGTCGCCTCAACACTGGCACTGCCCCTACCCTCTGTCTCCGGGACTTTGTGAGCCTCAGCTTGTTGGAGTGCGTTGCCCATTAGAGTAGTCCGGTAACAGCGAGGTCAGGGGCCACTGTTGATAGAAGACCCTCCCCGGATGTGAGGGGTGGTGGTGTAGATGGCCTGGCCCACGTGGTGGAATCTGCACACCCGGTGCACAGCCAGCCTCCACCCCCATGCTGTGGGCTGTGCTCGAAGCAGGCAGCTGTGAAGAGATGGCCCTGGATGCCACGTCCTGTGCTTCTGTGCCCACGATCCCTGCAAGTGAGGGCCCTCTGCCACACCCGTCACTTCCCTCCTTTCCTTCTCTCACTCTAGAGGTGAGGAAACCAACCTCATAGTTTTCTAAACCGCCTGGTCTTACCCTTTGAGTCAGGGTTGCTGTGCTCACCCATGCCCGGTTCTCCTCACCTTCGTAGCCCATGTGAAGATGAAGCTTTCTAGACCCCCTATCGGTGGGTGGCTTGTTCTAGCCAATAAGTTGGACTGGGAACGGGACTCTAGAATCCAGGCTGTTTTGGACTAATCACCAATTCATGGGTAAGCATTAACCTCCAGTGTGGCTGTTTCTGGAGAAAGGGTAACTTTGAAGAAAGAGTAATGTTGAAGAGGTAACTAAGGTCATAATGGTGGGGCCTTAATCCAGTGTGGCTGGTGTCCTTCCAGAAGAGGCTAAAACCCCAGGAGTGTGTACAGACAGAGACCAGCCCAATGAGGTTGCAGCAAGCCAAGGAGAGGCCCCAGGAGAAACCAAATCTGCCAACACCCTGGTCTTCCAGCTTCCAGAAATGAACTTCTGTTGTTCGAGCCACACAGTCTTTAGCGATTTTTAATGACAGCCCTACCAGACTGATACACACGAAGAATTTAGAAGTGCTTTATCCATTCCCTTTCCTCCTCTGTTTTATGGACCTTCAGTAGGGATGTTCCACATGTCTTTGCTAGAAGATGTAGTCGGAAGGCCAGGTATCTTTTATTGTGGCAAGCCACTGGCCACTGGCATTTCTGATTCAATTTTTGCTACAGTGTTGCCTGCCATGAAGCAGGCAGACTCACCCTGGACCTTGCCTTCAGAAATTCAAAGTCAGTTCCTGACCATTTGGTTTTGAAATTGCAAGGGATGAATCCACCTGTGGGCTCTGGATGAATAACTGGAATAACTGGACTCATGAGTGAAAAGGGTGGATTAGCTGATCACTGTACTATAGAAGGCTGCAGTTACATATGGCTCTCAGGGACCATATGAGTTTCCTCTTTGTGTCCAGAGTGATCTGTCCAGATCTCAGTGATCTACGGAGATGTTTGAGGTGGCTGTCAAAGAAGGTAGAGCTCTGGCTTTTCTCTCTTTAATGACATTAGCTCTGCCTTCATCTATGTAGGGTTTTGTGTTGGATTTAACTTAAATGAAGCGTTCTGCTGCTGAAGAAAGTTTAAAATTACACCAGTGCTTCCACAGTCAAAGAAATACAGATTTAATGGCTATATGAAGCCCTTGGAGCTTGAAGTTTAGTTCGATTCAGCCAGATTCTATATCGATGGGTTTAAGAGGTCACACGCTTCATCCAGCCCAGTTTCCTTGATCTTTTAGGGGACTTGAAGAAAAAAAATCTCTTGACTCAAGGAAATAGATTTGCATAGGGTACAAGAGTCATTGGCAGCCATTCAACACAAACGTTCTTCTGTTTCAGAAGAGAATATATGGAAGATGCCAAATGCATACAATGATGTAAAATCATAGTGTGAAAGACCACACGGGTATTTTCAATGTTGCTACTCCTTGTCCTGTGCAGACATTGCTAATTGATTGCAGAAACTACTATTCCAGGGATAATCTCCCAATTCTTTTCAGTACAGAGCTTCAGGCAGCCTCTTCTCATTGGGTAAAGTCAGCACATGCATCGAGACCACTTTGTTTTTATGCATAATCAACAATGATTTGGGATTTGCTTATCTACATCTGGGAATGCTGTGTTTTAGAGGTGTGGTAAAGTTGGCAACTGAGTGGTTGGTAGTTCTTGAAGTCTATAGTGGACATGCTGACCACACTTTCCAAACTTAAATGAGACACATTTTCCTTATAAAGATCCTAATGGGGTTGAGTTTTTGGACAGAGTGGACCATGGCCCAAAGCAGACAGCACAACAAAGTGATGAAACCACTGAGGACTTACCAGAGGTGTGACTGACAGAGGTAGGCGCAGGATCAAGGGCACCAAAGAGGGATGGGAAACATCAGGTTCCAGAGTGAGTTCCATTCTCATCACTGGTCTCCGTGGGCAAGAGGAGGAAACGGTCTTAGGGGATCCTGGGTGGAACTGGAGGTCTGTAGGAGAAGCCCCTCCATGGTAAGTGTAGCCTTAGGATTAGGAGCACAACTGTTTCCAGATGGAGGCCAGGAGAGAGCTGGGGTACAAGCTCCTTGACCTTTCTCCCTTTCTGCCATTTGGTCTTCTGGTGTCTTCCAGTGTTTGAATCCTGTTTTCTGAGTGAATTATGTTCTCTTCAGTAAATTCTCTGCAGTTGAATGAGGAAGCCAGAGGGCGAGGAGCTCAGGGGATGCAGAGTTTAGGCCCAGCCTCCAGGCTGCAGAGAAGGCAGGAGGGTGGCTCTTGTGGGGTGAGGAACAACCAGCACCAAGATGGATGCTTACCAGCTCCACAGAGCAGGAAGCTTGCCTGGGGCGTTCACAGCTCCGTCTCCGACATCCGGATGGGCTGGATGCAGTGGCTGCTCTCTGCCTGGGCGAGGAACGAATGAAAAAATATCCCAACAAATCAGGTTCACAGCAAAATGTCCTCTTCAGAATTTAGAAATCACTGGGGTTGAGGCTAAACAAGTGTCATTCGCTGGGGGTTGACTCTGAGCGTTCAGAACACAGCGTTTAATGTGACCATACTCGTCCTCCCAGACTTCATTCGAGGGTCCAACGAGATGCAGTTCACAAAGAAGTTCTGTTTCGATTTCAGTTGTCCATTGTTGCATCAGCCCCAGCTTCATGTTTATGTTGCTCACAGTTTTGTGGGTCGGGAATTCGGGAAGGACTCATCTGATGTCAGCAGGGTGGCTGGGCTGGGTGGATCCTCTTCCGAGGTGGCTTCTTCAGGCACATGGCTGGCACCTCCAGCACCTGGCCTTGCTGTCTCTACCTGGCTCTCATCCCCAGGGCCTCTGCCTGTGTCACAGTGTGCTGACCTTGGGGCAGCAGTGCTTTTTAACCAGTGGCTGGTACCCTAAAGGCAGGAGGTAAAAGCTCCCAGGAATGGTAAGGGCTATGAGTAGGACATGCATGGTCACTACTGCTGTTTATTTCTGGTCTGGCCATCACAGGGCAGCCCAGATTCAACACGGTGGAGACACAGCCTTCCTGTACCTCATGACAGTACAGTAGCCACTTGCTTTGCAGAAGAGTGGGTCGGATGGGAAATACTGTTGCCTCTAACTTTGGAAAATACAGTGCATTCAGATAGCCCTGTGTTTCACTCATTAGAAGCTTCCAGTGCTTTCCTGGGGTCTCTCATGGCTTTGGCTTCAAATACATGTGCTGTGTGTGTCAGGTACCATGCGGTGCACCAGGCACGCATGATTTTGTTTCATCATCACAGTCACCCATGAGGTGGGTTCTACTGTCTCTGCTTCACAGCTGAAGAAGATGAAAGAGGGAGAGAAGGAGGATTATGCCAGAGGTCACATGGGAAACTGACTTTGTTTCCTAGGGGATTTAGGAGGTTTAAAAGTACTTATCGTACCACAAAGCCGAATAAATAAGGGAGTCTGAACACTGCAGCCAAGAAAGGATAGGATGAGGAGGGTAGGAGGCCAGGCCCCCTGCCCAGGTCTCTCACCTTGAGAAACTTGCCCGGGCCCTGGATACTCATTTAGATTCCAGATGTGTGAAGCCACCTTGGGGAGGGAACAGGAGCAGTGTGTGCAGCAGAGGGACCAGCGACACTGTTCTTACTCTTGAGGCCCGGCTCGGCGAAACGTAGCAAGCCACATCTTCGAGAACATTTGCTATTTGATCTCACTGAGCTTTTTCTTTTAATGGGCTGAAAGGTAGGCTGAGGCCAGGGAAATCCCCAAACTGAAAGAAGCTCTGCAAACGTGAATCTAAAAATATAGGGCCGGGGATTTGGCTCAGTGGTTCAGCCACCTGTCTTGCAAGTGCAAGGACCTGAGTTCGATCCCTGTTACCAAACAAACAACAACAACAACAACAGTGTGAGTGTGTGTGTGTGTGTGTGTGTGTGTATGCACCTGCAAGAAAATATGAGATACCAGGAAACAATGTCCTTTAGTGAATCTGTTGTGGCCACACAGCAACCACTAGGAGGGCACTAGTCTTGGACATGAAGGTCTCTCAAGTCTTCAAAGTGTGGGGACCCAGCATCCTAGGACATGTGGGGTCAGAGGGAGAATCCCAGAGAGAAGTTTTCTAGGCTCTGATGGATGGAAGTGGGGTTTCTTTTTCTTTTTTTTTTTTAACTTTTTATTTTACTGGAACATTTCAAATATACATAATACTAACATCCATCATAGGGAGTTTGTGCCTCTACATGGTATATCTTGCTTCTTTTTTTTCCTATTCCTTTTCCTTCCCTGACCACCCCGCTATCTACAAAAGCCTTAGGGGGCTGGAAATTTCTCTCAGTTTAGTTCAGTGGCACTGCACCTGCCTCACAAATGCAATTCAATCCCTGGTACAAAAAAAAAAGAACAACAAAAAAACAAGAACAAAAAACAAAATCTAACAAAACAAAACAAAACAAAAGAGTCTTAGGTTTCTCTTTCTCTATTGATCCTGCTAGTGACCCTTAAACCAATTCATAATAAAAATGTAAGAGAAGAAAGAAAGGACACAGAATATGAACAAAATAAGAAAAGCACAGTGGAAGAGAATGTTAAAAATAAAACTTTGAGACTTGGTAAGAGAAAATTAAAAGAAAAAGAGAAGAATAAATATTATAATGAGAGAGTAAAAGCCCAATAGAGAAAAAGAAGCTAAGATGTAAAATAGTGAGAAAGAAAATAAAAAGTTACAAGATAAAGGAAGCAGACCAGTGGAATTATTAGAAGAAAGTAGAAGGTATAGAAAACCAAAGTTAAAATCAGATTAAAGTTACAGAATACAACTAGGGAGTTAGAAATAATATTTAAGAGCAAACTACAATTCTGAATTAAAAGATCATGACAAAATAATAAATGAGATTTATGTTAAAAGAGAAAATAGTGTAAAGTAACAAGGTAAAAGGTTAAATACATCAAAGTGAAAGAGAGAAAAGATTAAGAGGATAACAGACCAAAACCCGTAGGAAAAAAATGTTAAAAACCAAAAAAGAAGATGGGTTTGAAGCCGAAGTATAAGATTTAGGAATTAAGAAGATTTTTGAGTGTTAATACTTTGACAAAGAGGATTAGGAGGAAAATATTTTAAAAGGAAAACAAAGAAGCTTCAGTTTAGAGGAAGTGGTAATAAAGTCAGGAAAGGAAAGAAAAATTGAAGTTAGCACAAAGCAGCACCATGCAATTCCCAACAGTAACAGTGAAAGCAAAAGTGACGTAGAAAACTCAGACTATTTCCCTGGTAAACAAAGACTCCCAACTATGAGGACCACAACACGTGAGAATTCCCAGTTCCCAGCGAGGCTCTCCACCCTGCAGTGCTCTTGATGGCCGGACAAAGGGGTGGGAGCCCCCTTTACTTTTCGCTAGAAGCTTGCTTTTTCTGCTTCCAGCCTTTTCTCCTGCAGAAAGGAGATGGCCTCTGCTCTGGAATTGATACAGCAGCTGCGGCTGGAGTCGGGCAAAAGCTGTGGTCAGCCAAGCTATGCAAACACCTAAGGTTAAAAAACCACACGGGAGAGAAACTTGCTCCACAAAGACGGAAGGAAGAGATGGCCGGCCAGGAGGTGGGGGAGAGGCTGGGGTGGGGAAGGAAGAAGGAGAAGGTTTTTCTCTGTGAAGTAGACATTGAGGTCATCTTGTGATAACAGCAGTAGGACCGACGGTGAGTAGGGTGGACATGACGGGGTGCGGCTGAGGGGTGGGAAGAACGTGACCCCAACACTGCACCCCAGCTGTGGCCCAGCAGCCTGTCTGATGTTGGAAGGAGACTTCATCCATGAGAGCTGATTCTCTGACAAAGTGGGGTCTCAGGGGGTGGAGGGTCAAGAGCAGTCCAACTTCTGGGGACCAGCAGAGACAGGGTTAGGAGGTGATGGATCTTAGTAGTTGATCCAAGGACTAGCTAGGCTGTGGCAGACTGGCTGAGGAGTGAATGGGAATATTTGCGTGGGGACAGGAAGAAAGCTCAGAGAGAGAAGGGGCTGGGGAGCTAGGGGACGAGTCCTCGTCAGATGGGATGTCAAAGCCACAGCCATTGCTTTGATGCTTTGGTGAAACAGGTCATTTGAAGATGTCTGAAAAAAAGCATTGGGAATGTTGAGAGGAGTTTGTTAATTTGTCATTTTAGGATCCAGCTGGACGTCCCTGCAGCCATCTTGGTTGAACCCGCCATCTTACCTGCCAGAGCTCCTGACACACGTTCCAAACACTAGAGGATCAGTGAAGTCATTGAAATAGTCACTGGGTACTTCATGCCAGACACCGAAGCCCAGACTATTTATTGACTGACATAGTAATAGTTTTTTTTTGGGGGGGGGATTGTTCGTTTTGAGAAAACTCAGGTACATTCTGGATGGCTGCAGTCACCTCTGCAAGCTTAGCGTATAAACCCCTTCCTTCGGCCTTGGGGTGTAGAAATGCTGCTATCTTTGCAGTGTTTGACCACAGAGACATGCTCAGTTGGTTGATCTCTAAAACATTACACTTTGCGCAGTCCTGGGTTTGCTGGCCTTTCTTAGGTCTCTTGGCATCTTCTGCCTCTGGTGGCCAGTTTTTGTATTGCAGGCTTTTCTGAAACCGCTGGACAACTCAAGCCTAACCTATCCTACTCCAAAGTTGCAAGGATTCTACATACATGCATAGCCTGGTGACCCAAGGGCAGGGCTTTTATTGGGGGCCATTTAATACTCACTACCGAGTGTCAGAAGGCTCACAGTGCAGTAGCCATCTAAGTTGCATGGTGACAATTTAGGACTGAAGAACGTTAGGAGGACGACTGGTTTGAGACTCAGGACACCAAATAGGTTATTACAGACAGCCGGGTTGCTAATGTGTCGCCAAAGACAGTAGATGGAAAATATTCCCGTGTGCCAGCAACAGTGTTCTGGGGCCATAGCTGCTGGCAACTCCTCGGTAGGTGATCAGGGCACAAATTCTCACACTCTGCTTAGTGGACGGGCTATCAGTGCTGCTTAGCAATGATGAGTTGTTTCTGGTTGGATGGGTAAATCGTCAGCGGTCAAATGTTCTACGTGTGAGGTTTCTGGGCGAGATGAGATTTCTAGGGCTTTTTCAAAGCATGCCCCGCACGGGGCTCTCAGTGTCCCAGCAGTGTCAGCGTCCGTGGATGTGACAGGGAGGGGCCTGAGCCCTCAGTCTGAACACCAATTAAATGCGTTAAAAGTACCCTGGTAAAGGCTTTGGTCCGAGACAATCTGGCCCCAACAGAAAAGCCTCTGGCTGCTGTGGGGATTGAAGAGCAGCGATGGAGAAGCCTGGCTGGCCAGGGTGCCAGCGTGCTCTGGAGGTTGCTGAAAGGGGTCAAAGACTTTTTTGTGACCTTGATGCCCAGAGGGACCTCTTGTGAGAACTTCTCCTTTGGAAGGAGCTGGAAGGAAGCCTTTGAGATTGGACTGGTTTTCCTTTCTCCTCCTCCTCCTCTTCTTCTCTTTCTTCTCCTCCCCCCTCCCCTTCCTTTCCCCTTCCTTATCCTGCTCCTCCTTTTTCATTTAGTAGGTGCTCAAAGGCTCATAGTATGCCAAGGGCCATACAATGAGATCTTCTTTGGTTCTATGGCTCTCTGTCTCTTTCTCTCTCTCTGAACTGAGCATCAAACTTCGGACCTTGCAAATATGTTCTTGCCAAGAATGTGGCTTGTCAGGCAGGTGTGGTGCCCCTGAGCTACATCCCCTGGCCAATTAGGTCCTGTTTTAAGCGACACTTGAGCTCAAGTCTCTTATCTGATACTTAAAGGTTTTCTTTTCTCTTTCCTCCCTCTCCGCTTCCTTCTTCTCCTTCTCTCTCCTTCCTTCCATTTCTTCCTTCGTTTTTCTTCCTTTCCTTTCTGTTCCTTTCTTTTCCTTTCCTCGCTTTCCCCTCCCCTCCTCCGCTCTCCCTCCCCCACTTTTTCACTTCCCCTCCTCTGCCTCAACCCTTGTGTTTGAGTTTCATTCTTTAGGGATAGTACATACCTCGTCTGCATTCAAAATGACGGAAAAAAGTTGCCATTTTGGTTTTTGTGTTTGACCACCCTCAGTGTGTGTGCTTTCCTATCGTATTACTCTGTGAGGATGAGGCAGAGATTCACAGGGAATGCTGCAGAGTGGATCCACCCCCAGAAGGAACAACCCCTCATGGAGCGAGTCCTCTGAGTGCGAGTGTGTCCCCGGGACCTGAGCAGGGACCACGGCTGAGGGGGACAGTAGGGCAGCTCGTCAGGGGGGCCTGATGCTGCGGCCCTGGATGCTTTGTGGAGCTGCATTACACTGGGGCAGCATCTTCTAAGGTGGCTCCGCTCGGCCCCGGGGCTGGCACCCATCCTCTGTGTGTCCTGCGATGCGCTGCGCTGACGACTTGTTCCTAGATAAGAGACCACGTGAGAGTGGAGCAGTGGAGCTTCTGACAGGAGGGTGCAGAGTCTCTGGCTTCCTGCCTCATTCACCCTCCTTGCCCTCTTGCTCTTTTCCTCGGAGGGAAGCCAGCTGCCATCCTGCGGGCTGCCTCACAGCAGGGCCCACGTAGCGAATCACCAGGAGGAGCCTTGGGCCAGCAGTCAGTGAGGAACGGAAAACACAGTTCAGCAACCTCAAGGGACTGAACCCTGCTACCGGTCACTCAGCGAGCTGGGAAGGAGGCCCCCTTCCACCGGGGCTTTGGGACAGTGACAGCCTTGTGGGAGACCCTGAAGCATAGGCCCCAGTGGCTCTTAGCAAATGTGTCTTTTCTTACGCTGCTGAATCTTGGATTGATTTTGATGACGCTATAGATAATCTCAGGCAGATGCACACAACTGTCTTCACTGAAGGGCAGTTGTTGAAAGGTTTTTCCACTGGAGTGGCTGTTCTACTGTATTTCTCCTTCCTAAGCAGTGTTTCTAGAACTGCAAGTTACTGTTGAGGATATCCTTTGCCACAGATGTGAATTCATCTTTGGACAGCTTTACCGTTTTGTATTTAGCACTCACGGGATGCTGATAGCCAAAAACCTTCACGGCATCAGCCAAGGCCTTGTGTCCCTCGAGTTCTGAGGTGATAAAATGTTTATATGCAAGCATCAAGAAACATTTCAAGAATTTTATCTTGATTTTTATGGATTGATTTTATGAATTTTATCCACAGCTACAGAATTAATCGATCACCTTCACCATCAAGCTTAGCCTACCTATTTTTGAACCCACATAAATTAAGACTCAGAGCTCAAATAAGTTCTTCACAATGGCTTGTGGATTTGCGCAGATCCTGGGCACTATGGGAATTTACCATCTCTTCTGATTTGAGGTCATCCTCTGAGTCACTCAGAAACAATCTATTCCAGACTTGCCTTGGTGCAGTCATAGGGAGAGTGGTCAGTTGGACACTCAGTCAGGGAGTCAGGGTTGCCATGGGAGTGTCCACACCCACGGATTGTTTCTGACATTAGTTCTAAGCTTCAACCAGAACCTGTGATGTGGAATTGTGTCACAAGAGATGTCAAACATTGCACCTTCTTTGAGTCAGTCTGCTAGACAGACCCGAGGCATCATGGGAAGGGGTAGTGGAAAAGCCGAGCTGTGGAAGTTAGATGGATCTGAGTTCCAATTTCAGCACCATTACTTACTAGCCTGGGACACAGGGCTGCTCCCTTACTTTCGCACAGCTCTGTTGGATCAAGTATGCAATGGGGGTAATGATTTCTAACTCAAAGATGGTGGTGATTTGCTTAGTCAGGTAAGGTGTTTAAAATGCTCAGTCTGTGTAAAAAGAGGAGCGGTTGATGTTGAAGCCCTTTCAGGGCCATCCTAAGAGTCTAGCATGGCATCTGACAGAGCAACACAGAGCCCCGGTTCTCAGTGGCCAATGGGCCCAAAGGGGAATAAGCAACACTGTCAAGGTCCTCGAGCGTTTGCTCTGGAGAAGGAAGGACCTCGGTGTTGGCGTCCTTGCCTTTATGGGGACTGGTGAGTGTGTATTTGTGGGACATCTGCAGACTCCCAGTGAGAGTTCTCTTCTTCCTCTTGGCCAGTGCTCTGTCTGGCTCTGCTGCACTGTCGCCCTCATCAGGACGCCTGGGTGGGGCCCTGTGAACCTCAGGCTCAGTGTCGGCCTTGCCCTGGACTTCTGGAGGCTGAACTTGTTTTGGGGTGTGGTTCCCGCCCTTTGGATGACTCACATGTGACACTGAGGTGACAAACGCTGCCTAACAGGCCGAGGACACCCTTCGGTTATTCCAGTTACTCCAGATAGGAGAAAAAGGGTTGAATCACTGTGCTGCAAGAAAAATGAAAGGAAAGCTTTTCCCCTCGGCTGGTGGTGCCCCTGGGCATGTGGGATTGTGATGGGAAAAGGGAGGAAGTGGCCCAGAAACCTGTGCCTTCGAAGGCCTGCAAGCAGAGAGGATGCTGGGATTGCACCTATGATTTCCCGGTGGCCTGGAGACAGTGGCAGGGGTACGTGGAGGCTGAAAAGCCTGAAGACAGGAGGCCCGCTGGAGGGTAGTACAAGGCTCTGGGATGGAGACATGATAGGTAAGTTGGGGATTAAGTATAAGAACATGTAATTATATAGGAGTATAGGGAAATCCTTACATATTCCACTCAATTTTGTTGTGAATTTGAAACTACTCTAAAAAATAAGTTCTAGTTCGGAAAAAGAGTGGATCCTGGGCAAGGTCTGTGTTTTTATTTCCCTCGGTGTCTACAGATTAATTATCTTAGGTGTTTCACCACTTCCTCTCAAAGTGAAGTAAGAGAGCCTGGACTCCAGTTCTATCCAAGTCATCCTAGAGGTCATTCAAAAGGAAGGAGGGAGACAGGCAGGGGAAGGAGTAGAGGAAGTTGAGGAAATAAAACTTTAGAGATAAACATAGAGGGCATGGGTCTGGAATGTGTGTGTGTGTGTGTGTGTCTCATTGTGGTGAACTAAGGAGAAAGAAAACCAAGAAAACCAAATGCCTTCCTTCTGGCCTTTTCTACCAATGCTGTTTTGCATTTTCAGCTGCAGGCATGGAGGAGAGGAGGTATTCTTTGGTTCTTGCCCCCAGGATGGCCTGGGCTCTCCCTGCCCCCTAGGCTGCCCCTGGCCCTCTCCTCTCCATCCTCTTTTCCTCCACAGCCAGACAATTTGGAGGCAGTGAGGGGTCAGCCAGCTCCCAAAGGCGTCCGCTGGGAAGGAGCCGGGAGAGCAGAGGCCCTCACTCATGGTCTGGGGGCCTTGTGGGATTGGACCTCCAGCCACGTACAAATGACATGTGAGGTCCCACGGTAAAAAGGCAGGGAGGAAACAGGCGCCTCCATTACACAGCGCATGGGATGCTGTACACAGGCTGGAAACCAGCTGTGCTCCGGGGAGAAGAGGAGCAGGAAGAACAGCTGCTTCTAGGAGTTTGTGTTGTGTAGCCCAAGCTCCTCAGAAACAGTGTGAGTGAAGATTTCCTCTCACGACGGCCAGTTCAGTACTTCGGGTCACTTACTGGTGGACCAAGGACTCAGACTGCGGACTTTTAGAAACATCCTTTCTCAGGAAAGACAAAAGCTGAGAGGAAATAAACGGGGAAGGAGGAAGAGGAAAAGGAAAACAGAAGAAGAGGGAAGCCAGCGACAGGATGGAGGATGCCCAGTCTCACAGCTGATCTCTCCTCAGAGTTCCTGACCAGGATGACTTAAAGAGCGGGGTTGGGCGGAGTGCTTCCTTAAGAGACCATTATGCTTTGACACACACATTGCTGTATAAACAAATACATGAACACCTAAAATAGGAAACAGGAATAATGAAAGGTGTTGCTGATGAATTAGGGCCTGTGTTTTAAGAATATTCATTTATAGAAATATTTCTCATGCTGGAGAATTTCTCAGAGGTGGAGCCAAGGCCGCCATCTAAGGGCCCTCATGACACCAAGCAGCTCATCTGCTTCTGCTTGTTTGGGCCCTACCTTCCCAATTGACATCCCCCAAGTGTATCCTGACTGGCTCAGGGCCTGCAGTTGTGGGAGAGAGGCAGAAACATAGGACTGAATCACAGCAGAGGTGGCAGGATTAGACACAAATATTTCTGCTCTATAGGAAGAGAGTGAGGTTCAGTGACCTAAGTAATTTACCCAGAGCTTCATGTGAGGTGGAGCCAGGCTGGGATCTCCAGTAGCCGCGATGGTCACGACTCCCATTCTTAGCTTGTCCCTCAGGCCCAGGAAGCTCATTATGTTACAGCCAAACCAACCCCCCAGGGCCCTGGGGGATTGAACCCTAGACTTAAAATCTCCTCCCATGGTTTGAATGGACTGAGGGGAGAACCCTGGAAGTCATCCATCTTGAATGAGTGGGCTTTGGTCCCAGCAAAGACTGTATGTCAGAGGGTTCAAGGTTGCGTTCATGAAGTAGCACTGACCCCTCTTAGCCAAGGCCACTGCCCAGCCAGCGCCATCTCTCATCCAGAGAGAGCCAGGCAGCACATCCCTGTGTCAGGACACCTGAAGGGGAATTAAACCAACAGGAAGCCCTGTTGCTTATTTCCTGGGGAAGACGGCCAGTAGAGAGTCAAAGTTCTGGAGCAAGATTGGGAGGAGTGGAGGATGTCCGAGGGTGAGCAGGAATACTCTGGGGGGTGGGCAGAGACGGAGAAAGTTGTGTGGGCCTCACTGTCAAAGGCTTGATGTTTAGACTCAGTGACCAAAATGGTGTCACACCAGAGTGAGCTATGCAGGAACTCGTGGTCTGGGAACCTAGAAGGGAAAGGAACCACAGCCCTGAGGCCCAGAAGGCAGAGGCAGACGCCAGCTTGGGGAAGCCGGCTGAGCCCGACACTGTTCTGCCAGGCTGGGCTGTCCCCGGAGGGCACTCCTGGGCTCCTAATTGGCTCCCAAGTGTATAACTTATGGGGCCTCGTGCAAAATAAAATGCCAGAGTCCTTGTTCGGAGAGCAGGAAAAAGGGATGTTCAAGTAGTCGACTGTAAAGCCTATTCTTTTCCTCCATGGTTCCTCTCATGACTTGTCATGGTAAATTGTATTTGCTCTAGATCGATATCTCTAAATAAAGAACCATTGAAGATTTAAATAATCAGCATGAACTTTACTGCTCACCGTGTACTGAGCAGCGCCAGCTTTGAAGGCTAAGGTAAGCGCATTCGGCTCGACGCAGAGTCAACGGAATGACGCAGTTCCTAGTTCTGTGCGGCACGCGTGCCTGTGTATTTTGTCCTCACTGCAGCAGTGGAAACACTGTGCCCAACAAACTCATTTTCATAGATATGCTTTCTTCAGTACTCTCTAGCTTTGGCTTACCGCAGAACAGGGGAGGATTGAAAGGAAAGGAAGCATGCGTTGCCCTGTTTCTTTTTGGAACATTTTTCTTAGCACAGGTTTGCAGTGCAGAACAATTACATTCATCAAGGGAAGTTGGAGCACGCACAAAACACATCTTAATTCTTTTTACATCCCTTTCCCTTCTCCTCTCTCCTCCCTCCATCTCTTGTTCCCCTTTCCATTTGCAAAAGATCTGTCTTTCTGTTTCCAATTATCTATCTTTTCTTTTGTTCTTTAATTAAACTTTGGGTTTCTCATATAAGAGGAAAGTCTTATTTTCTTTGTAAAATTTGTTCGGTGGTGGCACAAGGATGGAACCTGGGCCTCACGCATGCCGGGTGAGCATTCCACGGCTGAGCCACACCCCAGCCCGTCTTCCTTTTCTTTCAGATCATCTGTGCAGCCGGAGTGGTTGGAAGGCAGGCAGGAACAGGCAGGCGGTGCAGAGGCACTACAGGGTTCTTCGGTCATTTGTGTTTCTTAGAGCTCCATTGCCTCCTTCCGGCGTTTGAAGCCACTTGTGGTTTGAAGGGACAGTGCGGGCCCTGAGGCTGTCATCCCACCTGCACACTCAGGTCGAACACGAAGTGTGCTTCGTGTTGTTATCTGGAGTCTCACCGATGCTCTGGGCTGATGGAGGCCACCCTGAGCACGCTGCGATGTATAAACTGGCGTCTCATATTAAAAGTCTGAGTCTGCCTATTCGCCCACGGTGCTGTCCGAAGAGCCAGCAGCTGGCTGTGGGAAAGGAGCAGCTCCCCACACCACTGGCCACAGCGGAGGTCTCAGTGATCCGTGATGCTGTGACGTCTTGGATGGCAAGACAATATTACAGCTACGGGCAGCGTGACTCATACACCAAATTTCTACAGAAGCAAAAATTAATCTTGGGAAAAAGCGAATTTCCCACTAATCAGCGATTCGCTCCTGCTAGAACGTCTGGTTGCCTCCTTGCTGGGCCCCTGCTCACCTCAGTGCTCTCCTCTCCACTGTTCCCTGTACCGCCCTTTACCCCTTCAAGAAGCTGTGTGCTGGGCCGGGGGTTTAGCTCAGCGGTTCTGCCGCCTGCCTCACAACCTCAAGGACCTGAGTTCCATCCCTGGCAGCCCCCCCCCCAAAGAAGCTGTGTGCTTAATGAATAGCCACGAGCTCCAGGAGACAGCGTCTTAGCCTGATAAGAGCTTTCATATCCCGGGCCCCCTTTATGCAGCAATGATCTTGTCTTTTGTTATCCCGCCCAGCCCCCGTACCCTTGGTCAGGTGGTTGGGGGTCTGATCAGCCTCCAGTACCGTGGTGCATCAGAATTCTGTGCCATGGGCATCCAGAAAGCTCTGCGTTAATGGGGCAAAAAGGAAGGACAGGGGCCACAGGAACTGGGCAGTGCCTGTGTGCAAGCTCCACTGTCCCATCTTTTAAAAGACCCAATTGAGAAGCTCCAGGCAGCTACAGTAGAACATTAAACCCAGCACAGGGTCCTCCTGCGGAAAGGGCTCCGTGCAACTGTACTGGGGGTTGTGTGTCCACGGAGTTGGTCGTAGTGAAATGACAAGAGTCGGGACCTAGGATTGCAATTTGCAACCAAGAATGATTTCCTTCTGGTTTATTATAATTTAGATTTTTAAAATTAAGGAGCTTATTTTTATTTAGAAATGTTATCACTTCTGTAATTAACCTCTCATTACAAGCTGAATCAGCTCCTGCCTAGATTAATTTGAACAGGGGAATAGAGAGCTGGGTGAGGAGCAGGATTAGCAGCTGGGGAAGTCAGAAATCCCTGAAAGTCTGTCAATCAGGCTCATTGGAGGGAGCAGAGGGAAAAGCTGAATGCCTCGTTATCAGATCTGGGATGCCAGTCCCAGACACCCAGGAGGAGAGCAGCTGAGGAGGGAGGGAATGCAACGTCCAGCTCAGATGAGGCTGATTCCAGCTCTCAGGGGAGCCAGAGGGCACAGAGGCTTGGATTCAGGACCTGGTACGTGATGCATTTTTGTCATAAGAAACAAGGCAATCAGGTGTCCAGACTCTGGATCTGGGACCCAAGTTTGGGGCAGGAGCATCTCCAGGCTCAGCAGATTTGAGTCCCTCAGCTCCTGTGAGCCTTTGATCTCTCTGGTCACAGATCAGGTCCCCTAAGGTAGCAAAGGGGCCTCAGCTGGGGTTGGGGAGACCTGGGGTGGGAAGACACAGCGTGCACCATTTCTGTGTTGACTTGCTCCTGGGTTTGCATTTTGCAGGTGTGAAAAACCATACCGGGACTCCCTTTCCCAAATAGAATGGATGCAGAGGACCCCGAGGAATACATTCATGTTAGTTGTGGAGCAGTGCCAGGGGCTCAGCATTCACCAACTCTGTGTGGCTGTCCCCACCAGGAGTCCTTTCACAAGGAAAATCACTGAAAATAGAGCAACTGCAAATAAGCAAATGTGCATATCAGAACAAGTTGGCAACCATTCAATACTGGGGCAATTTCCAAACTACAGCTTGTGTCCAAATGGATGTGCTCCTTCACCCAGCAAGCCCCTCAGTAGGCCGAACACAAGTAGTGTGACCTTTCAGACCCCCGGAAGTTCTGGCAGAGGCCAACGTGATGTGAGTCCCCATCACCCAAGGTTAAGGTCAAGCTGGGGTTCTGGAATACTCCAAGCTGCAGAAAATTGGGCTTTTGCTGAGTCAAGAACCAGAGGTGTCTTGTTACAGGGCTGCGAGACTGTGAGATTTTTTTATTAAGGACTCCTTGTCTTTTTGACTGTGGTTAGTACCTACAGGTTTCTTTGTCATTCACACATTACCCCTTGGCTTCCAAATCAGGACTCCTGCACTGGTTCTTGCCTTTTCCTGGCCACAGTCTATGAGGTTTTGTGATGTTTGGAAAGTCCAATCAACAGTTCTTCTCTACTGTGGAAAAAGGAAAGAGCAGGCATTTCCCTGGAGTGGTCTTTAGCTCTGATCTAGAGATGGAGTTCAGCTTATATAATTAATTTGCAGTGTGCTTATAGCTCCTACCAAGCTGCCTGGTCTGCATTGTGAAGCTCACAGAGGTGGGGCTGCTCTGTTGGGCAATTGGAATTCCTGAGGCTGGACAACACAAGGTCACAAATGAAGATTGTGTCTCGACAGGCCTTGAGGGGAAGTGAAAATAACTAGGCTTTGATTTGCACTCATGGTCACTGCAGGCTCCGAAAGATGTCATTTTTAGATATTTCCTGTTTTCCTTCAGAGTCACAATATGTCAGGCTCAGCTAAATGAAGAACTAAATTAAAACTGTCATTTCAGCTCATAAATAACAGATGTCTAATGCATTTAATTATTTATAGTCTTGAATCTTTCAAAAATGAAAATGACTATACACATTTTTAATGCAGTTCTTGGTAATTTGCCGCCTGACTGATAAGATGTGCCGATAATCCTAGCTTGCAAACATGAAAAATAAAACTGAGACTGACTCGTTTATTTCATGAGACTGCTTCTTTGCTCCCTTGTGGCTTTGACAAAATTTAAATTAAAGTGAAATCTAATCACAACAAAGTGATGTTCATATATTCATATTAATAATTGAGTTTTCCAAGATCATGTGGTAGGTACTTGGAGACCAGAGTTCGGTGCACTGTTTGAAAAACCAGTCCCTTACCCTTCTCCAAACTACCTGTTTGCTAGGAGGTTGTGACCTCAGCAGTCAGGGTCGAATGGAGAAACTTGAGCAAGTGGCCCCTGAGCATGGCTCTCAGGCCACACTGGTAAGTTTGGCTGTGAATGGTGAAAGAAGGCCACTGTGGTCCTACTGGTTCCAGGAGGGTCCTTTCTTCCCCAGAGTATTTATTCCTTTTCATTTGGGTGCAGATTTATTCAGGTCTTCATTAAAGCTCCAAAATGACAACTACTTACTAAAGCATAACTGGCCAATGCCAGTGTGACCATTGATCGTGATATGGCAACTTGAGCAGATTGAGAAGCACCTAGCAGACTAGTAAAGCCCAGTTCTGTGTGTCTGTGGATGATTGACCTGTGGGCCAGCAAACCGAAGGGGGAAGACCCACCCTGGATGTAGGTGGCACCAACCGGTAGGCTTGTGTTCTGCATGGAACAAGAAGGGAAGTAGAAGGAAGGGTGCCCATTTTTGTGCTCAGTCTTCACCAGAACCTTTGAATATCACTTTCCAGTTCCTCAGCTTTCCAATGCGTGCTCACATGCCGGTGACTCTAGAGTGAACTTCTAGGCATCCTTGAACTGGGGCTGCATTCTTTTTTTTTTTTCCCTCCATCAAGTTTATTGGTACATTTAAAGCAAACAATACAGTTCCATTCATCATTGGGATCTTGTGCCTTTACATGATGTGTCTTGGTTCCTGTATTTTCCCCGTACCCCTGCCTTCCCTTCACCCTTGCCTATTTACAAGACTTTGTTTCCATTTTTTCCTTTTCCACATTTTTCTTTTCATTTCCTTTCCCCTCCCCCTCCCACTTCCCCTTTAGCCATTTTCTTCCTATTTCACACTCAGTTATACCATTTGAATCTTATTTACACTTTTAGTTTTTCACACTAGAGAAACTATTCAGTATTTACTCGTGTGTCCTATGTATTTCACTTGAGTAAACCCTCAATGTGCATCCATTTAGCTATAAATATTTCTAGTTTCTCATTCTTTATGGCTGAGTAGTACTCCATTTTATAGAAAAACCACATCTTCTCTATCCAGTTTCCGTTGATGGCCATTTGGGTTGTTTCCAAGTTTTAGCTATTGGGGCTGCATTCTTGAGCCCTCTTGTTCTGTGGTTTCTGTCTTCTTGGGCCGAGCTGCTACTGGCTCCTTTAGCTTTCCAGCATGCAAAGAGTCATTCTGGATTCTTCCACTCTGGTCCTGTAATCCTACCTCATAAATCCCCTTGCATGATTTATATATTGATCCTATTCTTCTGGAGAACTTGAAACAGTCAGATTCTGAGAAATTTTATTTCTTTGGGATAAGAGAGGATATAGTGAAAACACCTTGATTAGCTGAATAGTTACTTTTTTGGTGGGTAAGGATAAGCTTTTGTTTTTGGTCTAGTGGAATAATGAAAAGTACATGAATTTGGAGGGATCATACAAATGTAGGTTTGATTTACGGTTATAAGAGTTATATGACATTTATAAAATAGTGTCCTTGAGTAAGTTACTTAAAATCTCTAGGGCTTAGTTTCTCTATTTCTAACATGGATATAGTCATATATGCCTCCCAGGAAGGCTATGGAGAGTAAATAAGGCAACTTATGTAAAACACCTGCGCTTAGTAGGTAAACCATAAATATTAGGGATGCATGTATCTGCTGTGAGAAAAGCAATACATTGCTGAGGGAAAATAATTATATTAGTTGTTCCCTAAGGTTCTTTCTAGTGGCGAGTCCACGAATCCACTGCTACTCAACCCTGGTATTTCACTTCTGCAAAAAAATCTTCATTGGCTTCATGTTCTGCTCAGTGCCTCCTTTTGTGACTTGTCTGGACGACTTCTCTACTCACTACTGCTCTATAACATGTGCTTGGGACAAGGCTATCTGTTCTCCCTACAGAGAAAGACCCTGTCCCCAGCTTGTCTGCAGCCATGTGTAACATCTGTGGGTCACACCTTAGAATGCACAGCGTGGACCTCAGAGGTCTTGAGGTGGCCAAAGGCTATCAGGGACCTCGTGAAGGTCCCGGGAGAACACAGGTAGTGTGCCGACTGTGGTGAAACGGAGAGCCTGCTTGTTGTCCCTGGCTCTGGCCTTTTGTGGCCCTGTAGGAATGTTGGTTAGTGTTGCTAGGCCTTTAGATTTTTCCAGAGAGGCCAGACAATGAGGTATTTATGCAGAAACTTCCAAGTTTTAATGGTGGCAAGCTTTTTACATCAAACAAAGCAGAAAAAATAAAAGCCATGAGTATTGGTGCTGTGCTGTCCAAACAAAGCCAGCCTGTGGGTTTTCACTTCTAACCTATGGGCTTAAAGTATTTCATTGGCTAGAACTCCTGGGTGCCGTTTATTTCCTAGGGACCTTAGACCTCCTGGGAGCAGCTCCAATTTCTCCTTCAGCAGCTATAAAGATTTCCTTCTTTCTCTCATGGGTCTCATGACATTTTGATACAGCCATTCAGTTGCGGTAGTGATATTCATATCTATTTTGTGACCATAAAAAATAGCCATTGAACTTAAAAAAAGTCAAGCGATGCCCTTAACCTTCACTGCACCCCTGACTTTCAACCCCTCCATTGTCCTTGTATCCCCGAATCTCACCCTCTCCCTAAGCCTCCCTAGAGGTGGGAGGAATTCAGAGATAAGAACAATTCCTGCACACAGATCTCGGTGATAAAAAGCTTGCATTTGAATGGCATAGGTTTTAGGCCTTGGTATGAAATTTTGTTTTATTTTTCTTACAAAACAAAACAATGTGTAGGCCTTGTGAAATGTCTCAGTGTTAAAACAAATATCCTCCTTAAGGTCTTAAAGAAATGAGAATTCTTAGCCCTATTTTCTCCTGGGAGAGATTGCCCCTCAAAGGCTGGAGTATTACAGGTTCATGATTTCCCATCCCAAACTTGGGGCAGGTGGATTACAGAGAATCGTTTGAATCTTAGAAATGTAACATGCATATTATAGATTACTCCAGTGGGACCTGAGGTGGCACCTCATAGCCAAATATATCATCATTTCTGTAACAAAATATGAATATTCATCCTTAGTGATATAAACAAAGATTGTAAACAGCTACACCAATTCAGATCAGGTTTTAATGCCAAACAAATTCAGAGAAGAGTTTGGGTTTTGGAGATTTTCGATGTTGGAATTATGGATGAGGGTTTATAAGCACAAACCACAGTTCTGTTGCTGCTCGGGGTGTTCTGCTTGGCCTGGCCTCTGTGGAAAATTCCATTTTGAGCTTCCTTATACTAATCCATGCTTCCTTATCTGATTAAACCTATAGAGTTACAAAAGGCTATTTTAATTTTCTCAAGTGAATGTATATTTTATAACTGGAAATGTATTAATATCTTCATGTGAATTTTATAAGGTTAGGGAAGTCAGATGTCTCTATCTGTGTGTTGGTGACCCACTGAAAACTTCATTTTGATTTTTCTATTCCCTGCTGTGGGTCCCTCCATAGAAGCGGTGGAAGGAACTCTTTGTATCTGTCAACCTACCTGGTCTCTTTACACCCCTGGACCATAGGCAAACAGTCTTGCATATTTTCACACCCTTTTAATATGTACTGAGTCACATTGGCATCTGAGAGTAAAAAGGACCCCAGAATTGGAGGTGCAATTGCATGGATGGACTGAGGGATGTGTGAGCAGATGCATTGATGGATGGTGGATGATGGATGGGTGGGTGAATGGGTGGGTGGATTTATGGGTAGGTGGATGAATGGATTGATGGATGGATGGGTGGGCAGGGGATGTATTGATGGGTGGGTGGATGGTGGGTGGGTAGATGGATGGATGGATGAGTGGGTGGATGAATGGGTGGGTGGATGGATGGATGGATGGATGGAAGGATGGGTGGATGCTCAGACTCAAACTCATAATGTCTCCTAGCCAGCAGGATCTCAGAAAATGACCACATGGGGCTCTGAATTGTTCGGGGGACTGATTGCAATGCTGTTTAGAGTTCAGAGAGCTTATTGTGCAGAGAGTAGAGCTGCAAAGTTCCCCACATCAGCGGTGTCTGAAGGAGGCCCAGGAGTACTGCTGTGAGTCAGAGGAAAACTAAATTACGGAAGGCAGCTGGGCAGATGTCAGGGGTGCTGCTTGCTGAGGGTGGAAGCCTAGGGGCTTTCTTCGTGGATCTGGTACATTTTGGAGGGAGCCTAGGGAGCTTCTTGATGGTAATGCCAGAGTTGGATCAATCTTGGGAAAAACAGATGTGGAATTATTTGCATCTTAAGGCTAGGGCACTGTCTAGAATTATTACAACGGAATGAAAAAGCGTCGTGATATAGAAAATAATTAAGTCAAAGTTTTAGAATTTCAGCGTCTTTTATTGTTTTGCAGCATTTATTATCTGACCTATGCAGCAATGTTATCAAAGGAGAAAAGCATAGGTTGTTCAAATTCTGACATAGCGGGAGCTATTCTGCATCTAAAGGCAGGTGGGAGAGGAAAAGACAGGAGGAGAAAAAGCCCACTCCTCAGGTTTACGGGGTGGGGGTGGGGATCAGCTTCTGGAAAAAGTCACAGTTAATCAGAGGTTTCCAGTTTTGGCTTTTTTGATCAAGAATTCAGATCAATGTAAATGGTCCTGGGACTCCATGAACAGTTTTCTGAATCTCTAATGCTCGGATGGAAAATGGTGCCTTTCCCTCTGCAATGGCTGAAAGGGTCAGCAAGAACACATTATTTATGTTTCTTTGATATTTTTTCCAGAGGTTTTATTGCTCAACTGTGAGAGCAGGCATCATCATGACTGATCAGACACTGTGTGTAGTTCCAAGGTATATCAGTGATTAATAGAAAATGGGGCAAACAAGTACTCAGTGGCCCAGCAAATGTAGTTCGGGGTCGAAAACACCGCCGAAGCAGTGTTCATTTGGGTTGAGGAGATTTACAGAGCAAGTGCACAGGGAGCGTCTGGGAGCCTCCTGTGGATCTGATGCTGCCTCCTCCTTTCTCTGTAATCAGGTAGCCAGCCACTCCCTGTGGCTCATTCCACCAGCTAAGTGGCCTTTGTCCCTGTGGGCTGTCAGGTGGGTGACAGCCAACTGCATCCCTGTGGAGATGTTCTTTAAACCACAAATTTAAGAGGGGGACTTTTGTTTCAGAAGCATGGAAGATTTCAATTTGCTTTGTTGAACATTTAGCCGTTCAAATTCTCATTAAATGAATGTGGACCAGCTCTCCTATAGCTTTGTGAATACAGGACTCTGGGGCTGTGACTTTTCTCCCTGTCGTCCCCATTTAGCACCTGCTTGTTTTCTTGTCACTTTACTGTGGGTGTTCTGCCTCTTTCCCTGCACACACATTTCCAGGGCTCCTGCTCCTGTCTTTCCCCTCCATCCTCGGCCCGTCAATATTCCTCCTTTGCAATGGTTCTGTTGCTAAAAAGCTCCTATTCTGTGCTAGGCACTGTGCTGACCATGTGCAAAATACCCTGCAAAGACTAGTTGCTGATGCACTAATACTGGTGGATTGCTTTCTACCTGGATTGCTTTACACTGACTTCTTATGCAGAATAACCCTCATTTTACTCTTCCCATATGAGGCCATGTTGTTAGAGAACTGAAAATCTCACCACTAGCTAATTTCATCTGCGGTTTGTACTGTGGTGGGGACATGCACACATATCCTTGTAGGCCGCCCCCCTAAACATCCAAAAAAGCATCCATCCGTAAGGGTGGCAAGGTGCAAGGGACCATTAGATTTTGCTGGGTATCTAATTGTTTGGGTTCAGGGTGGCTGTGGAATTTCCTTTTTTGTTGTGCTTTGGGAAGGTTCCCTACTCTCAGCTGGTGACCTAGAAATTAGAAAGTAGAAGAAACATTTTCCTTCAAACCTGGGCTCACACTGAAACCTTTGGCATCCTGTGGCTACCTCCATGGCTGTTTAGTTGCAATCATCCCTCGGCTGGAAGGCCGAGCCTTCTTCATTTGTGTCTCATTCATTGGCGAGGACTTGGGTTTCCTCGTGGCCACCTCCAGCTCCCACTGTGAAGTTGTGGACTGTCTGCCTCAAAATGCTCCAAGCCTCAGCAACTAGCGGGAAAACTAAAGCTCCAATCCCTTCGGTACATAGTGGTTTCACTGGCTCTCAGTAGCTTAAAATGACAGGAATTTGTTCTCCTGCAGCCAAGGAGACTGGAAGTTGGAAGTCAAGCTGCAGTCAGGGTTCACTCCTCCTGGAGGTGCCAAGGGACAGACAGTCCTATGACTGCTCCTAGCGTCCCATGGTTACTATCCACCCGTAAGATGCATCACCCTGGTCTCTGTCCTTGCCTTCACATCACCTTCTTCCCTCTGTCTCTTCGACCTTTCATTGGACTTGGCACCCACCTTAATCCACTCTCATCTCATCTTGATCCCTATCTTAATTATGTCTACAAAGAACCATTTACAAATAAGGTCTCATTCCAACCTACTGGATGGACACAAATTTTGGGGACCCGCAATTTAACTTGAAACATCTAGAGACCACTAAAGGGATAGAGTCGCCCTTAACCTGTTAACTCATAAAAGCATGATTTGTGTTTTCTTCTGAGGCAGTCAGGGACTTAGAAGTGGCTTTTGCTTAAAATTGTGATTCTTCATTTGGGCCTACCAATGCCTAATAAATAACTGAAAGTAGGACGAAGCTTCACCTTCTTTTTGTATCATTTATTACCTTAAAACTTTCTTATAGTTATGTGAGTCATTTGGGAAAAGTTGGCAAAAGGAGGCTTATTATTAGCTCTAAATTTACCCAGCCTATCTTATTTCCCCTGAAGATTGAGGACACCAAGACAAGAGCTTCACAGGGACATTCAGCTATGTTCAGAAGTCTCCACTGCCCTAAACCTAGTGTCCCTTTGGGTCACTGTAGGGCCTCATATGACAAGCTCAGCTTTTACCTGAAAAACTTTTTGCTTCAAGGCAGTGTTTTGGAAAGAGCAGGCTTAAAACAGGAAATGCAGGTGCTCTGGCCTGATTTGTGTCTCTCTCCTTCCAGAGCCATAGGTTGAAGCCCCGACCTCCAGCACCTCAGAATATACTTGTATCATATTTGGAAAAAGGACTTTAAAAAGACAGTTAAGTAAGGTGAGGTCATTAAGTGGGCTCTAATCCAATCTGACAGGTGTCCTTAAAGGAGAGGAAACTGGGAGCATGAAACACAGACACCGGTAAAGCTTGCGCAGGCTAGGAACAGCAGCAAGAGGTTACCTTATGAGAAACCAACCCTACTGACACCTTGACATTGGACTTTTGGCTTCCAGAAATGCAGGGAATGTGTTGAGGGTAAACATTAGTAGGTTGGAGAGTCCAAAACTGCTTTTGATCAAAAGGGCAGGGCAGGTAGATGGTCATGGTCCCAGGCTGTGTCTCCTTGACAAATTAGACTCTTCGAAAGGAGAACAGAAAGCCTCTGCTTCTTGGGGAATCAGCCAGGCTGCATGCTTCAGTTCCAGGGCAGTGTGTGGGAGCTCCTGCCTTCTTCGGAACTGAATGGAGAAAGTACTTCCGGGAAAACAATCACTTCCGGGTGAGTTTCAAGGTCAGTGGTTGTCTACCATTGCTCTCCCCACTCCAGGGACATTTGGCATCTCCGGAGATGTTTTCAGTTGTTACAACTGAGGCAGGGAGGGAGGTGGCACTCGCACCTAGTGGGTGGAGGCTGGGGACGATGCTAAATGCGCTGCCAAACAAAAGCTAGCTCCACAGCAAATAAGGGTGGCATCCAGGTGCCTGCAGGGCGGGGGCACAGCCTTCCTTCCGGCCAGCTCTGTCCCAGGCGCTGGCTCCTGCCTCAGCCCATCTCAGCCGAGCCTTGGGTGCAATCCTAAGTATTGCCATTTAAAAAAAAAAATGAAGAAATTCTGATTGAGGCTTGCAGAGAAAGGGAGTAAGAGCTATTTGATTTCCTTGCCATTAAAAATGGGAATAGAGTTTAAAGAAGGAAGAGAATAAAGGCCAAAGCGAAGAGGATCATCGCAAGCAAATAAAATGCAGTTCGAGCCAAAAAGCAGGGAGTTGAAACAGGCTATAAATAAATAGCATCCGTTTTCCGATGAACGCAGGACGGGGGTCCCATCAGCCCTGCAAAGCATATTGACTTGGCAAACAGATTTCACGTTGACATTTCGCAGCTACCACAGGAACGACAAAGGCGGTAAAATACCAAAAAACAATCTGATCCTAGCGGCGATGGAGCCGCCTTAACAATGTTTTTGCACCAGTGTGGGTTCAGGATGCAGCGCTGGAGAGCGGCTGCCCTTTCCAAACTTCCGTGGAAATAGTTTCCATCATGTTGACATTTCATTTAAAATGAAATATAGGAGATATTAAAAATTCATGCTCACGACAGGTATTATTTGTTTGACTTTGAGCTATGCTGGGGACACAGTGTTAACGAACACGGAGGGCGGGGTCCGTGTTGCACGTGCGCAGGGGCGTGGGCCGCCCCCCACTTCAGAAGCACAGGCCGCAGAATCGAAGCGGCGCTGACCTTGCACGCATCCGAGCGTGCGTGGGTATGAATAAGTGAACGCGGGATGGTGAACAGGACCCCTTCTGCGGGTAGCTCAGGTGAAAGCAAACACTGGTCCGGAGACACGAGCCTCAGGTCGTTTTGGATTTGCATGAGTTACAGGAACGTCCACTTGGAATACAGCTGGGGTGCAATCCCTCCAACGCCCTGGCTTGCTTTCCGCCAGGTGCTGATCCCCGTGCCCTCTTCTCCTTTCGCCCCGGGGGACCTCGGGTGTGTGTGTGGCTCCCTCCCTGGAGTCCTCTGGGCTCCTCCTCAGCAGGCTGTGGGAGGAAAGTCGTTGTTCTGCCTAGCCCTGGGCGGGAGAAGGGCTACTCGGTGCCTATGGCCGCTGCCGGGGGAGAGGGAAGTAATGTCAGGGAGGGCCACTAGGGGCAGGAGGAGCGCACCTCTTCACTCAGTAGGACGGAGAGGGCCACCGTCCATTTTCTTTTATTCAAAAAGTAAATTTAATATTATTGTTGCTTTTAAAAACTAAAGTATAGAATAGTTGGGTTCTTAAAAATTTTCTATCCTGTGCAATTCTGTGAATCATTCACATTTACTGCGCGCGTGCGACGCGCGCGCGCGTGTGTGTGTGTGTGTGTGTGTGCGATTCTAGGGATTGAACGGCCTTTCACACTGAGCTACATCCCCAGCTTTTCTTGTATCTATATTTTATTTTGGGACAGGTTCTGCCTCAGTTGCTATGCTTCCCGGGCTTGTGATCCTCCTGCCTCCACCTCCCAAAGTGCTGGGATCACAAGCATGTGCCACCATACCCAGCTCACTGCTTTCGTTAGTTAAATAAGAATTTCATTTGTTCATAGACTTTTTTTCCAGGACGCCTGCCATTTTTGGGCACAGGGGAAACATGGAGCCTGGGCTGCACGGTCTAACGGGAAGACAGGAATGGTAGTGATGAGAGGTAAGAGAGAGTGACAGGGAGAGCGGCGGCGGTGTCGGCTGCAGGCGCGTGTGACAAGGACAAGCCAGGCCTGCGAGTATAGAGACATCTCCCTGGCAAGCTTGGAAGAGGTGTGGGAGTCGGCCTGGCGGAGAAAACAGCAGGTAGGAGGGTCCACAGCGAGAGGCCTTTCTGGGACTCTGCCAGCTGTGGTCAGAGCAAAAACAGCAGAGAAACATGGAGACAAGCTGGCTTTTCCCCAGGGAAAAGTCACGGCAAGGTGCACGGGATCTGGGTTCTCGCCTTATTCCTGCCGTTTATGAAGGAGCAGCGAGCGAGGCTGTGGGATTTATTCAAGGCCACACGATCTGTTGCCCGCTTCGTAGTTCCTTTGTGGGGAGTACGGCAGGCAGGGGTTGGGAGGGGTTGCTGTTGGGTTCAGTGAGCTGAAATTCTATTTTTGATCACTCAGCAGCCTCTGAGTTTTGTGATTGTATGTAAAGGATGCAGTAATTCAGTATTTGGTTTTCAACAAAACATTTTCTTGATGGATTAAAAGGACCAGCGAACAGGGAGGTGGGTAGTTCATCTAATTCCCTGTAAGAATGGATCCTACAAGACTTAGTTGTGCAGAGAAAGTCTGATTTCTACTTCTTTATCCTCAGGCCTCCTTCATTTCTCTTTATATCGAATTCTTGTGTCAAGCCTGTGGAGCACCTCTGTCCGGCCTCATATGTCTAGCATTTCATTGCTTTCTGTTCTGCAAGCCAGTGAGGCTTGAAAACGTCTCCTTGACTTATCAGAGAAAAAATTGCTCCTCCCCTGCATTTTTCTTAATTTGCAGATCCTCATGAGAGGACTTCCCCGGCTCACACAGTGGGTCAGCCTGAGCATGCTCAAGTAGGGTAATTCAAGGGCTTACAAAAGTTGGTGCACGGTGTAGGGGAGCCATAAGAGATGGTGCAGAACCCTAGAGTCATCTGCAGCGGGGCAGTTGCTACTTCTAGGCTGGAAGGGATAAAAGGCAAGGAGCAATTAGCAGACCTCAGATTTAGGGAGGGCGTGTGGAAGCTCCTGAAAGAAGCTGGGCTTTTTGGTGGAGGGACACAGCCGTCCCTGTGGGACACTGAAAGGAGAAAGCTGGGGAATAAACACCGCTACTCCTGCCTCCACCATCCCTCTGATGTGTGGCCTGGGCTCCCTGTACATCAGACTCAGCTGGAAGCCAGAACTACTGGTGTTCATGCGAGATTCGCCATATGGTACCAAGAAGGGTGGGGAAGGGCAGAGCGTGGGCTGGGACGGAGGAAGATACCGGCCACACCCATGTGGGCGGGGACAGGGGAAGATACCGGCCACACCCATGTGGGCGGGGACAGAGGCCTTGGCTGCAGATTGCTGCTCTCAGTTTATCTGCACGCCTTGCCTTCCTCCAGGGTAGGAATCTCCTTCTACTGCACCTGGCCCCAAACGTCTGCAAGCTCTCTGTTTATTTGATCCTTTGAGCTGAAGAATTTCTGATTAGGAAGCAAAACTGTGGATGGATGTATCATTTATCCACTTACAATCCCTGAGCAGCTTTAACATGAACCCTAGAAAGTTGACAACTGTATGTCCAGTAGTTGATTCTCCTGACCATTAAATAGGAGGATTTGCTTCCTTGTCCTGACTGAAAGTGATTTTTGATACAGAACAACTGATGATGTACTCTGGCAGCACACATCAGCATGCTGATTATGTGAAATCTCATAAGGAATTAGAGTCAGTGCCAATCATTGTGTAAGCGAAGGTCAAATTTTACATTTTCTATTGGTGTCATCAGCATTTTTTAGGATAAATCTTCGAAGCACACAAATTAATACTGAGATACTTGTCAGCACGGAAGGCATCAGCGAGAAATGAAATGTCTGTGGATTACATAAGAGAGAGTGGGAGAGAGAGAGAGAAAAACACCTGAGTCCCTGTGCACAAAACTGTTTTTAAACTACAAGGACAATGATCAGTCAGTTTTTTAAAAGTGCCAAATGCATGCCAGATATTAAAGTTAATCAGAAATATTGCTCCCAAATTTTCAATCTTCAGTCAGTGAACAGCTACGGAGAAGAACTTGCCCATGCACACACGTACAAGTACACGTTGCTGAGGCACCACAAAAAATGATAGCGGGGAGCGTAGAGATGAGAGTCAGAGGATGGGCATTAGAAGCAGTTCCTGTGGAATAAGACTGCTCTGGTTCAGATTCTGACCTCACCATTTAATAACTGTGAGTTTTCTAAATCTCAGTTTCCCTCTTTTGTAAAATAATAATAGTACTATTTACCTCCTAGGTTTGTATCAGGTTTTGCCATGCTAGTGCTGTGTAACAAACACAAAACCTCGGCATCACAGGACAACAAGTGCCACACAGAGGTTGGCTGGTGGTTCTGGTGATCTGGACTGGGCTCAGTCACGTCCATGGATGTTAACTAGCTGGTGGTTGTTCTTGGATGACCTCTCCGGGAGGAGTCAGGTGCCCGGTAGTGCTTCATGTCCCTTTCGACCTCCATGGGTCAGTCCGGGCAGAGTTTCGGGTTGAAACCAAAGGGACAAGAACAGCAACAGAAACCGGAGCACTTTGTGGCTTTGTGGCTTTATGGTTGCTAAGATGCTTCTGGCCAAAGTGAATCCCATGAGCTGAGCCTTGAATCAGAGTGATAGGGCAATGAGTATGCAGTCATGTGCAGAGAATGTGGGAACAAGGGGGAGAGGCAGGATTGGGGTCACTCATGCCATCAGCCTGTTGCAGAATAATGAAGCTGAGACGCGATAATACCGGGGAAGCAGCAAGCACACGGTACTCATGGAATAAGTGGCATGGCTGTTATTATTTCCGATTTACACTGGAACCACAGCCATCAAGCTTTTAAAGCTTTTCAGATATTCTTTGTATTCCACTCTGAGTTATAGGAGTCCTTGCTTTAAAGAAGGAGGAACAGATGTGGCTCCAAAGCCTGGCTCTGAATCACCTCTTAATGCCCCTTTGCCGTGTCACAAGTGGAAAGGACTTTTACTAGGGGACCAGACAGACCCTGCCTGAAGAATGACTTTGTCTCCTCCTCGTTGTTCCGTGACCTTGTTTATTTCTTTCTGCTCAGTCTTCTTAGCTGTAAAATGCAGATCACTGTACTGGGTCTGGCTGGGTTTTGGTGATGTTTAAATAAGAGACATCTTTTTTTTGTATCTCTCTCACTGTTTGTTGCACAGTCAGTGTTTAATAAATGGCATTATTGTTTAAAACTTTAAAAACCTACATTGACTGAAAAATTAGAAAAACAATTGGCGAAACTGTACCATATTACTAGAGATAGTAATATTGTTTTATCATAATTTTATGTGCATTTATTTCTAAGATTAGGATTAGATTATTTATCTTATTCTAGAAATAATTTTCATCACTTTATATACTATGCCAGCAGTTTTGTTGATTGTTGCCTTTGCTGTGCAGAGGATTTTTAGTTTGATGGGTTTGCAGTTGTCTGGGTTTGCTATTGTTCTTTGGGCTTTTGGTATCGTACCCCCAAAATCCTTGCCAAACCCAATGTCAAAGAGCTCTTCCACTTTTTAAGTTGTTGTGTACACATATGTAATGGGATTTTATTCAGCCATGAGAGAAGGACATCCTGCCATTTGTAACAACGCGGATGATGTTTCAGGGCGTTAAGTTAGACAGGGGAAGACAAATTCTGTATGATCTCACATATGGGACCTAAATAGACTGAACTCACAGAAGCAGAAGGTAAAATGGCAACTTCCAGGGACTGGGGGTTGGGAGGTGGGCCCGGAAACTTTGGTTAAAGAGTACAAGCTTTCAGTTATAAGGTGAATAGGTTCTGGGCCATCTAACACACAATAGGGTGACTGTAGTTAGTAATGCTGTATTGTGTACTTGCAATTTTCTAAGCAAGTGTATCTTTAACTTTGTTGTCACAAAATCCAACAAAAAAACCCAACTACACAACCCAACTCCAACCAAACCAAACCAAATCTAACCAGATGGTGAGGTGATAGATTTGAGAACTTCCTTATGATATTTCACTATATGTACATACATATATTTGTCATGTTGTATACCTTAAACTCATACTTGTCAGCTGTATTTCAGAAACACTGAAAAAAATAACATGACATTCCATGTGAGAAAATTATAGATTTACAGGGACAATTTTTGTGTATTTATATCTACTGTGATGTAATCTAACTTATTAAATCAATATCTTGTAATTGGGTATTGGTATTATTTTCATTTTTTACCATATCAATTGCACTGCAATGAAAATCTTTTTGTATCTTTATGTACTTAACTAGTTTATTTAGGTTAAATATTTTTGCATATAAAATTGCTGAGTTAAAGGTTAATTACTTAAAAAATTTATTGTCAATTATGACAAATGAATAGAAAATACACACAATCCAAGTTCCAGATCAGCAAATCACCCTAAACAAACGTTCATGTAATCACCATCCACCATCATCCCAAACCCCCAAACCCCTCTGTGTCTCCTCTCAGTCTCCAACCCTACCCATTCCCCAGAGGTAGCCACTGACCAACTGTGAACTGTATTTAGAGGCTCTAGGGCTGGGGATGTAGCTCAGTGGTTCTGCCACCTGCCTCGCAAGCACAGGAATGTGAATTCGATCCCCAGTACCAGAAAAAAAAAAAAAGGGAGGGCCTGGTTTTGAATTTCACATGGATGGGCTCATACTATGTGTATTGTTTTGTTTTCAGTTGCTTTTAGTCAACATTCCATTTATCTTTGTGAGGTTCAACTATATTGTTTAACATAGAAAGTTCATTAATTTTTATTGTTGTACATTATTTCCTGGTATATATAGTTTGTGTACTTTAGTATTATTAGAAAGTTGGGTCACTAACATTTGAACTCTTTAAGAGCAATGTTGCTATTTTCCTGTGCATATGTGTGCATGTTTCTGTAGAGTGTAGACTCAGTCGTAGAATTGCAGAATTATAATGTGTGTGTATGTCCATCTTTAGTTGACATCTTCAAAGATGATTTTTCTAATTGACACTTCTATCTGTAGTATATAAAAGCTCCTGTTAGTTCCACATTTTCTTTAATAGTTGACATTTAAAAACGAGCTGTTTTGGAAGGACCACTAGGGTTTTACTCTGTATGTTTCCAATAACAGTGATGTAGTTGAATACCATTTCATGTATTAGAGACATTTGGATAGTCTTTCTTGAGATGCGCTTTTTCAAATCTCTTGTTCATTTTTCTAGTGGTTATCTGACTTTTTACAAAATTGACTTGTGGGAGTTCTATTCTGGAGAAAGTTTTCCATTAAAAAATGTGTTTCAGATACAGTTTCCCACACTTCCATCTGCTGTGATACTCTCTTCGTGGTCCTTTTTGATGCACATGCATTCTTAACTCAAGGATAACTGAATACGTCATTCCTACCTACTACCCTCTGTATCATTTGTGTTTTAAAAAATATGTCCTCTTCAACAAAAACTTTTCCTTACTTGGATAGTGTCTTCATAAGAAAGGCTGCAGTGACAGAGCGCCATAGCTGGGGTGGCTTACAAGCAATAGACTTTGTGTTTCATAGTTTTGGAGGTGGAAGTTAAGTTGAGGGTGCAGTGGGGCTGGGTTTTCTGGTCAGGGGCCTCTTCCAGGGAGTAGATGGCCCACCTCTCTCTAGGTCCTCACATGAAAGAGAGAGGGTAGAGAGTCCTGGAGCCGAATCCCAAGAGCTCCCTCCTGATGGTCTAATTCTCTTCCAAAGATCTCTCCCCCCGAGGACATCATAATGGACATCAGGATTTCAGAATATGAATTTCGAGGAGAATATGTTTATTCTATAAAAGATGGCAACAATATCCTATGATACCATCCTCTAAATTTCTTTTTGTTGTTTTGCCTTTCTACAGTGGTACCTCGATTCATGAACTTAACTCTCTGCACGATTCTGGTTGAAAACCCAACTGGATGAGAACCAAATAAATTTTTCCCATAAGGTCAGCATTGATCCTGATCATTGAATTTGATTTGGTTCTCATCCAACTCAGTTTGCAATCAGAATCATGGTAAGAATGAAGTTCATGAACAGAGGTACCACTGTGTTTGGGTTTGCCATCTTCTTAGAATGGAGTTTTGCACAGAATGAAGTACACTCAGTTTCATTATTATCTGTCTGGATACCCCATGTCCCAGGGCTTGTTAAGAACACTCTGGTTCCTTGCCCCTCCCTTCGTCACATGAACATCAAGGTATATGTACACCTTCTTCTGAACTCTTCCATTGATCTATTTTTCCATTTGTCCAAACTTCAGTCTCCGAAGAATATTAATTTTTTTGGTATCAGGAATGGAACTCAGGACCTTGCACTTGCTAGGCAGGTGGTGGCACCACTGAGCTAAATCCTTGGCTCTGAAGGATATAAACTTTTAAAGAAAGCCTTTGTCACACGTTGGAGGAGCTGTTTATTTTGCTATCTTTTAAAAGTATAATAGGCTTCTTGATGCTACTTTCCTTATAGAAATTCAGGCTGATTTGAGGCCTTAATGGGTTGTCGCAGCTATAGGTGAAGTTATAGACACAGTCAGTGGCTGACGATTCAGTCTCCCTTTTGCTGGTATTCCTTCCTCCATTCTTTGTTTTTTTGGAACATCTCTCTTGTTTCTGGAAATCTCCAACTATTTTAACTAGATGTCAGAAAACAAGGGAGAGATCTGTAAGTACAACACTGCCCTCTGCAGAGATATCTGCATTTCCTTGAAAGGAACTCCTCCAGGACCAGAGGAGTGGCCTGAGCAGCTGCCTTCCTCATCCCAGAGGGTGGGAGGTGGGACGTGGTGGCCTTCAGGCCTGCGGTCCAGGAGAGTGGCCCAAGTTGCTCAAATTCACCCGAACCATGTGCAAGAAATGGGCAATAATCAGTGGCAGAAGATGCATTTTTGAGCCTTTTAGAAGGGACCTTCTTAGTGACCTTAAAATGTTGCCAAAGCTGGTTATTACAGAATTGCAAGATCAAACTGCAAGCCACCCTTTAACACTCCTTAGAGGTGAACAGAGTGAAAGCCTTGCCAGTGGCCCTTCCTTCAATAAAACTCGGCCTCCCCTGGTTCCTTTAGCTGCAGGTGTCTCCCGCCTCCTCCCACTGCGGCCCCAGGCAGCGCTTCAGTGCTTGGCTCCTTTTCTACGAAAGACTCTTTCTTGGGGAGACCAAGTGCTCTTACTTTATTTTGGAGCTTGCTAAGTTGCCCAGGCTGGCCTTGGACTTGCAATCTTCCTGCCACAGCCTCCTGGATAGCTCAGACTACAGGTGTAACACCACACCTGGCTCTCGAGGCGAATTTTGAGTGATACAGAGGCCAGCCTTGCAGAAATCACATTTGGAAGGGAAGACAGGCACCAGTCTAAGGCTCCTACTTCATTTGGGCCATGATGAGACGGTCATGGATTTTTGTCTCTCTGTCTACTCCACAGTACTGAATTAAACTGAGTACAAACTTACAGAGCAACTGATTGACAGGAAGCAATGTGGTGCATACTGGGTAGTACTTTGGTATACACAGGGTGGTGGTGGGGGTCAGGGCTTGGGGAAGACATTGGGGACAGGTCATAGGATACAATCACAAAAGCAGAATCACAGCGTCCTCTAAACAGCACGAGACAAACAAGTGACTTTGAGCTCCCCTGCTCTCCTCCTTGGGCATCTTGGTCCGCCACGTGATTACACTACAACATTTCTGCCCGGGAGCCAGACGACCATGGACTGAATCCCCCGAAATATGAGTCAGATTAAACCTCTCCCCTCTGGATGTGAAGGGTGTTGGGTATTGTACCTCGGCGATGGGAGAGCTGTCGAATACACTGAGAACCAAGGGGTGAGTAGCCGATGAGTCATCACAGGTGGCGAGTTTGGACTGCATTTCAGAGATGATTGGTGAAGGAATTGAAGAGAGGCCTTCGTGAAGATCACCATGGGAGGAAAGTTCTGTGGGGACAGGGAACAGAATATGTTTAGATTACAGGAGATGGGGAGGTGGGGAAGAAGAGACTGTAAAGCAGGAAGAGGGACTAGGGATGGGTCTGTTTCTGGAGGAGGCAGAAAGAGAAGAATGCAAGGATGTGGGGGTCCTGTTTGCTCCGGGGATGGAGGGCCGGTCTCGACCCAACTCCACCCCTATGTGTCTCAGAGCTGCCCCTGACATCTTCAGGGTCCTCGGGTTTCCTCTTTCCCAACCCCACCTTCCCCCTGTCTGCAGCGTTTCAGGCTGTTCCCTTGCTCCTGGATCTGAGTAGGGACCAGGCAGGGCCTTTAGTTCTCCTGGACTCAGTTCCTCCCTGCAGTTGCAGAGGTGCAGCGCCTGAAGGCCTCCTGTCCCTAGGTGTCTCCCAGAGGCCTTGGCTCTTGGGTCCTTAATTCCAAGTCCCAGTGCCTTCTTAGCACATCTAATCCCCAGGAAATTGCAAAGCCTCAGTAGTCTGTAGACTTGGGTTTTCCTAAGCCATAGGGATGTTTTAAAAATTCAAGTGAAATTTGCACAACATAAAACTCACCTTTTTAATGTGTACAATTCAGTGGCATTTAGTAATTCAAGCCCCAAATTCTACCACCAAAAAGTAAACCTCTTTCCCGCTAATCTGTCACTGCCATCACCAACTACTCCCCGTCCCTCCAGCCCCTGGCAACCACCCAGCAGCTTTCCAGTAGTGCCGCTGTCCCTAAGGGCACGCTCAGATGGGGAGGTCATCCGAAGGTGGCCTTTCAGGCCCAGTTCCGTTGGCTCAGTGGTGGTTTCAGGGTTCATCTACCTTGTGATCTGTGTAGTGCTTTGTTCCTTGTCATGCCTGCATGAGGCCCCCCTGCCTGAATACTCCGTGCCCTGTTCACCTGTCTGTCTGCTCGTGGACGGTTCACCTGTGCCCACTCTTAGCTACGGTGCACAGTGCCGATGTGGAATTGCTGGGTTGTATGATTATTCTATGTTTAACTATGTAAGGAATTGCTGATCCGCTTTCCACACTGGCAGCAGTGTTTTATTTTCCTCCCAGCAACTGAAGGTCTCAGTTTCTCCACATACTCACTGACATTTATTTTCCATGTGACACTTTTTAAAAAAAGCATAGTCCTTTTTTGTTAGTTGGGATTGAACCCAGGCCCTTCGCACTGAGCTCCATCCTCAAATTAATTTTTTTTTGAGACACAATCTTCCTAAATTGTTGATTTATCTAAATAAAATTTGTGATCTTTCTGACTCAGCCTCCCAAAGTGCTGGCCACGCTCGATGATGATAGCTATCTTTTTTTTTTTCCCTTTCATTGAGTTTATTGGTACATTTTAGGTCTACAGTACAGTAATATTCATCATTGGGATCTTGTACCTTTACATGACAGGTCTTGGTTGTCATTTTTTCCCCCTCCTTTCACCCCCTCCTCCCTTCCCTATTTACAAATACTTTATTTCCATTTTTTCATTTTCTTATGTTTTTTTCTTTTCCCTCATTACCTTTCCCCTACCCTTCCCACTTCCCCTACACCTTTAGCCCTTTTCTTCCTATTTCACGATGTCAATTATCTCATTAAGGTCTTATGTACCATTATAGTTTTTCACACCAGAGAACTATTCGGTATTTACACATGTGTGACTTATTTATTTCACTTGAGAGTATATCCTCAATATGCATCCATTTTCCTATGAATGACTCTAATTTCTCATTCTTTATGGCTGAGTAGTATTCCATATTATGGAAAAACCACATCTTCTTTATCCAGTCTCCAACTGATGGGCAAATGGGCTGTTGCTGATAGCTGTCTTAATGGGCAGGAAAAGGTTTCTCATTGTAGGTTTGATTTGCATTTCTGGAATTACTACTGACGTTGGTTTCTTGTGCTTGTTGCCAATCTTACTCTAAACCCTTTTTTTTTTTTTTTTTGAGAAATGTCTATTATTCTCAGCACATTTAAACTTTGTTTTGTTGGATTTTGGTTGTTGCATACTAAGGGTTCTTCATATATTCTAGATCCATGATCCATGAATATTTTCTCACATTTTGCAGGTCATTTTTTTCATTTTACAATCTCTTGATGCACAAAAGTCTTCAATTCTGATATAGTGCAGTGTGCCTTTCTTTAGGTTTCTGCTGTGTTGTGTGTTGTATTTAAGAATCTAATGCCAAATCCAAATCATAAACTAATTTCTGTGTTTTCCTCTCAGAGGTTTATAGTTTCAGTGCTGATGTTGAGGTTTTTGACCCATCGGAAGAGAGAGAGAGAGAGAGAGAGAGAGAGAGGGAGAGAGAGGGACTAAAACACAGTAGCAGGCCAGACAGACAAGTGCCTGCTCTCAAGGAGCTCATCAGGAGCCATCCCAGCTGTGACACCCTGGAAACAGAGGTCTTACGGAGAAATTGTTAGTGAAATGAAAAACACATCTAATAAAAATCGAAAGAGGAGAGGTACAAAGCAGATTATCTCTCCCACACACAACAGATAATTCCAGTGAATACGAGCTAGGAGAAGGCAATTGGTTAAACTGTGAAACTCACCAGCTGTGCCCAGTTGTGAACAACCGGACAAAACAGGTGAATCAAAGTTAAAGAACGGAGACGGCGAGGGTGAAGGAGAGCCTGTAGAATAATTCTACCACGGTGCGTGAGATCGCCAAATCTGAGTAAGTATTCTCCCGAGTCTCCTCTTGAGAAATGCTGAGTCATGCCTTAAATTATATTTCTATTTACCTGTGAAATTATTAATATGTCAAACATTTGCAAATCGATCTAATTTCTGGAAAGAATTTCAAATTGAATGTTTTCTCATTTGCAAGGGAAGCAACGTTTTGGAGGATGAGCTAAGTCGAGAATAATAATACATCTTCAAACATTTTGATTCCTATCTATTTCCTGCTCTTCTTACAAAATAGCTCATGACAGATTCATTTCAATTTTGGGCTGCAAATATTATTTTAGAGAGCTGCCACCCAGTGTAAACATCTTCATTCACTTTCCTTTAAATGGCACCATTTTATTGAATAAATTATTCAATGTCAGGGACCAAGACAAGGGACTGCGTTACTCCGAAAGAAGTTGAAATGTTGTGCGAGAGGCCAGCCAGCTGTCACGGTGAATTGGTCGAGAACTTCCAAACCTTCCCCCACTCCAGCACCACGTTCCTTCGGCTTCTAGGACTGGGTTGGAAGTCTGGAAAACTCAGTTTGGTGAGCGGAGGAAGGACAAATCTTAATTGAAAAGTTCATTTCTAATGAAATGCGAGGTGGTAAAAGGTTGAGTTGGCAGGGTGGATCATCTGAGTCTTTATTAATAACACCAATTCATTTTAATTCAGTGAAGCACATAATTAGCATCCAGCTTTTCAAGTTCAACACACATGCCTGTGCTTGGAATCCCTAATATTTTTCGAACTTTTCTTATTTGGTAATGGATGTTTTAATAATTTGCATTCCAACATGAGGTTACTTGTAGCTGGCTTCTACTAATTATGAGTGTGTTGGGTTTTATTAAGCCAGTGGTAGCCATTGGCCAGTGACAAATCTTTCTGAGTCTTAACTCGAATTCCCTGTAATTATTCCGCAGTCAGCTTAGACTCCAGCAAAGAGATGAATGAGGCCCCTAGCGATTGCTGGACCTTGAATAATCAGAGGCGGTTGCAGGGGTCAATTACTGTTTCAGTTTGTTCCACAGCTGCTGCATGTAAATCCGTTTACTGGGAGCTTAGAGAAAGCCTTGGTGGCATTTGGTTCGTTGCTGTTATCTCTGCAACTGCAGCTATTCTGTGACGCAAGGCCAGCAGCTCCAGTGGACTGTTCCCCTGGGAAGTGAGGGGCGATGCACAAGGTCTGTTTTTTGAGGAGACAAAAGAAAAGTTTCTATTATCCTCAGCCTGAAAGAGAGACAGAACTGTCAGGTTAGTGAAAAGGGCTTAGGACTAATTCTCCTTGGCTGAGATAACCAAGGAGCCAGTCACACCAACACAGGTCCTGGTACTGTCATGCAATTTTATACAATGGGAAATACAGTGTGAGGTAACAAATACAAAGTGTTAAGAGGAAACAGCAAGAAGAAGTCCTATCAAGAGAATAAATACAAACAATGACCCGGCAACCCATAAGCTCTAGTTGGTGTAGCGTCTGACACACCCATACCTTCCTACGAGCAGAAAAAATGTGCACAGTATTTCTGGATTCATTTAGTGACGGCTTTTTAATACTTACTGGATGTTACTGAGGTTAGAAAGATAAATAAGAATAGCCATTGCCCTCAATCATGCAAGTTCAAAGAAGAAAAAGATATGCATGAAGAACATTATTAGTTAGCAAATGATGTGAATAAATATTGTTCATTCAAATAAGTTTCAGTAATCTCGCAGGACTCAGAAAGTGAACTTTCCAATTTAAAGACCTCCAAGGCTGTACATCTGAATTTCAATACAAAGCTTTTTTGAAAATATAGATGCCTAGGTTCCAACTCAAACTTCAGAAAGTGGAGCCCTGAAATTTATATTTTTAAACCAGTCTGTCTCCGAGATCATTCTGATTAGGTCATTTCAGCCCCAGGAATGTTTCAGATTTTGAAATATGACCATTATCACAGCTTTCCTAGTTCAGAAGAAATAAGTCTCACTTCCTGAATCTTCCAGACAGGAAACCTTCCTTAGTCAAACTGGAACTCAAACTACCTAAAATCCCAGTTTACTTTGCCCGAGTCCTGGGTGTCTCTTGTTGTTAGGATGAAGCATCTTTTCTTTGATAGAGTCAGTGATTAGAAGGAAAGAGAGGTGTCAGATTCTCAATCTCTGTGAGAAAGATTCTCAAGCTTAGCAGCAGTGTGGGAATGCTTTAGACTGCATCTAAAAACAGCTGAAATTGTTTGGGCAGTGAAAGCAGCTCAGGTGGCTTTAAAGCCTGCCAGAACGATTTCACTATAAAAGAAGAGATAAATAAGATCAACACAATCATTGCGCCTGTACTTGGTGATAATAACAGAAACACAACTCTGATCCCTGGATTCCCAGTATGTCCTTTCACAAGACCTTCCCTTCTCTCCCTCACTGGGTGATGGCCAACGGTACCGGAAGTAAGGCACACGTACAGGTCCTGGTGTACACCAGGATTTTTTTTTCCAGTACTGAGGATTGAACCCAGGGCCTCTGCACTGAACTACATGCCCGGCCCTTTATTTTTCATTTTGAGACAGGGTCTTGCTAGGTCGCTAAGTTGCCCAGGATGGGCTTGAGCTTGTGATCCTTCTGCCTCAGCCTCCCAGAGTGCTGGGACTAGAGCCACATATGCCTTGCCCTGCTAGCTTGTCTGTCTTCTTTCCCAAAACCCCTATAATTTGCCTTCTTGGCTGTCATCCTCAGTACAGCCCCCTTCCCCTTTTCTGTCCAACCCAATCCCACCCCCCTGATTCTACTTGAGTTCTTGTCTTCCCTACCATCTACCAGCTGATGCTCATTGGCAGAGCCTTGGTTTTAGTACTCTGTCTCTCTCGCTCACTGTTATCACAGGGTTTCATGGCGCTTGCCCTCTGGACTTTAGAGGTGAGCATCGAGTCCTGTGCCTGCCACTGGATGGCGTGTTTGGTCCTTCAGGGACCCAGCACTGGACATCCAGGAACTGCCTGCTGTGAATCAACAGTCCCAGTTCCTCACCGCTACAGTGAGTAATGTGAGCTTAGCCTGGATCCCAGGGTCTGGCCTGGCCAGGGCTTCAGGGTGACCCTCAGGTGGGGATATGGCAGATGGCCCCTGAGGAGAAAACATGTGGACATTCCCTCCCTCATCTTTCTGGATCTCTCAGCAGACTTAGGAGAGAAGCCGCCTTCTGTGTTTGGCTCTTTTCTGGTGTTCTGTGATTCAGCCCAGTGTGGTTGTTTCCTTTTGCCTTTGGTTGCCTTTAGCTTTTTTTTTTTTGTACCTAGGATTGAACTCAAAACTTTGTGCTTGTGAGGCAAGTGTGGTGCCACTGAGCTAAATTCCCAGCCTGGTTGCCTTTGGCTTTCTCTCCTCCTTCCCAACCACAATATATCATCATTAAAAAAAAAAAAAAAA
>NW_022900929.1:74944936-74985561 GCF_012274545.1 Fukomys damarensis
AAAAATAAAAAAAAAAAAAAAAAAGAAAAGAAACAGTGTGAGGGGAAAAAAAAAAGAAACAGTGGTAGTTTTATCTATAGCCATCCTATACTTGAGCATAGTCACTTTCTATTAAAAAAGTTATAATTTGTACTTTTCACTGTCAAACTGATATTCCTTTCACTTAGTTTAAATCACTGCGCTTTTATTGTATTGAGCTACTCTTTCACCCTCAAATTTCAAAAATGTCTTTTCTGTCATACCTTATTTAGGAGGGTTAGTGGGAGAATATCGCTACATGTAAAATGTTGACACCCAAACAGAATTCTTAAAATGGATGATCTTGTATAGAGGCTCTGAGATAATTATCCAAAGGGAATTGGCAGAAACCACCTGCTTCCAAGATAGGGTAGGGTCACTATCCAAAGAAGAGCAGAAGAAATTGAGTAGAAGGCTAATTAAAGACAGAAGCTTACCAAGAGGTCTGTATTTTTAAAGAAAATCATTGGAGTACCGCTATTCATTCAATGGTAGCTGTGTGTGTGTATTGAGCAGCTACTACCTGATAGCACTGTTATAGGAACTGGTAATAGAGAGAAATGAGGGGGTGATATTGTGGCTTGTAGCTAGATGTTCCCCCAAAGCCTCATGCACTCATAGGTGGGGCTTTTTGGAGCTGGGTGGGTCTAGGGTGTTTGATACTGAGATTAAAGGTGTGGATACTAAATTAGCCCACTGATTTGTTTGGAATAGTTCTGTTTGTGGATAATGGGAAGGCCCTCCCTGGATGTGAGTGATACCACCCCAAAGGCTTGAGGCCCGGATGGGACAAAAGGGTAAGGGAGGCTGGCTGCCCACTGCTTCCTGTTTCCTGCCTGCTCTGCCTTGGACTGTTTCTCCTCTGCCGTGTTGCCTGTCTTAGAGCCAGCTGACTATGAGCTGAAACCTCTACAAACTGAGCTGGAATAAATCTCCTTTAACTTGTGGGTATTGGGTGTTCTGTTTCAGCAATGAGAAAAGTAACTAAGACAAGTGGTGACTGACCTGCTCACACGCTAGTGGGAGGGGGGAGGTCAAGGTAGAGGAATAGTAGAACATATAAAATTCATTGTTTCCAGATGTGGTAAATTTAGTTTGAGACCCAGAGTTCAGGAGACTCGCAGTATATCTGAGCGGGGCTGTCCGGAGGGGATCAGTGACTCTTCAGAGGGCCTGGTGCTTTAGACTGGATGAGCTTGTGGAGTTTCCATGATGCTGGCTTCACTCCTGTAATCCAGTGTGATAATCATCTCCTCACTTTTGTTCCTGGAAGGAATGGGAACTTCTGTGAATGTCCTAGTCCTTGGCCACAGCACCTTTCTTCTAGAAACAGAAATCATATAGGAGATGTCTCCTGCCTGCAACCCAGGTTAGGAAGGCAATTAAAATGCTTCACAGCTTAGTTCCTGCCTTTCTGCATTGCTCTGTAGACTGACATCAGAAATGGCCACTAACCTGGCAGCTCTCTCCTCATTATCTAGAATGAAAGGAAAGGGAGATGTTTGTATTTCTTAGGGGAAAACACACACTACTCCTTGAAAGGGATCAGGAAGATGTTGAGGAAAAACAGATGCACCCTGTCAGAAAAATTAAAACAATAATGTTTGTCTTTATTATCAAAACACAAAGTCATCACAGCATACTCAGATAAAATGGATGAGGAAAACACAATGACAATCACCTGTGATTCCACCAGCTTTTTTTTTTTTGGCACCAGGGATAGAACTCGGGACCTTGTGCTGGTGAGGCAGGAGGCCGAACCACTGAGCCAAATCCCCAGGCCCCACCATCTTGATGTAAAACCTGCTGACGACACTTTTGCTTTCCAAACTATCTTTTCCTCTGAACATATTGATACCTATTTCATAGTGGTGAGTATTTACTAAGCCCACTTGTCTGTAATCTTATTTCTGCTTATAGTATGTTATTTCACTTGTTCACACAGTTCACATTACTTTTATTATTCAAACTAATCTGGCTCCACAACACAAGAACATCTGTTTCATCTCATTTTTCTGTCTAGCTGGTTGTCTGGCTAGCAAACTGCATTTCAGAATTTTCACTCATCATGCTGAAAACCTCATAGGCATTTGCTTGACCCCAAGGGCCAGTCTCCCTCACTGTCCCGGAGCATCATTGCCATGCAACAAGATCAGAAACCCGTGTGTCCTCCGGGCAGCCGCTCCTCCTGGCTGTCCTTGCTCCTGCTGCCACATGGTGTTGCTCCAGTGCAGTTGCTTGGCCACCACACACAGATCTGCAGTGATATGGACACACCTGCCACTGGCACTGTGGTGCCACCACCTGAGCCATCACTCACCACTGAGAAAGCGCTGCCTGGAGTGATGTGTGCATCAGCTCAGGAGGAGTTCCCAGGATGCCGGTGGGGGGAAGAGGAGGGGCTTATAGGTCCGTGCAGCTGGAGTTGTATCACAGGCCTGAGGGCTCGCTCAACTCTCTGTCACATACACACACAGAGTTGCAGGTTCTTTAGAAGCAGATACTAAGACAGAGATTGGGGTGTAAGGTGTTTATTGGGGTTTAGCACCTGGGAAAGGGAAGGAAGAAGCAAGATGGGTTCAGGTCTAGCAGCTGCACAAGGCATTATGCCTGTTTTGGAGGGAGTGACTGACTGTCTCCAGGCTCCCAGTCAGTCACTTATCTTTGATTTCTTCCGCTGGTACAAATTCAGTGCTACTCATCTGGTTTTTCTAGGGATTTGGTATTTTATTAATCGTCTGCATAATTCTCTACAGTTCTATTCCTTGGCTGCCACCTCAACCTCTCCATTTATTACCATTACTGCAAACCTCTGGCTTTAAGCTCTTTACCTCTATTTTTTATCTTCTCTTATCTTTTGGGACTCCCTCTACCCCCACTGCTAGGAGGGTGCCAAATTCTCTGTCCTTGAAGAACATCACACTGGATGCTCTAGGGCCAGTGTCCCTCTGTCCAGCACATTCTTTGTAGTCTTGGTAAATGGTTTTCCCTCTGGCCATCTGCAGTGTGTCTGCCCCAGCATAGCTACTTCCATGAGTCTTTGAATCTCCTCCTTCCCCATTTGCTGTGGTGATTCTGGCATTATGACTTTGATGAGGGAGCACCATATGGTTTTCATACCTGTAGGAGTCATTTTAGTAGCAGGCAACACCATCCTTTGAGGTCCCTGCCAAGATGCTAAATTCTGCATCCTGGGAGGTTACTCCCAAATCCCTGAATCCATCACCATTTTATGTTCCAGTGACAAACATCGTCAGAATCCAGACCCACATGGGCTACCGTGGTAAATGCCTAAATGTGACAGAACTTCCGTGTTAAGTTTGCAGCTTTTGTGGCCTATAACCCTTTTCCTTCTTCATCAGGCCTAGGGTGTTCTGGATTCCATTGTGATCAAACCTGAGCTGTAGGCCCCTGGGCAGGAAGGAAGCTGGGGGCAGATCTCTCTCTGTCGCCGTGGCATGGTCTGTGCATCGTCCTTTGGGATGAGTGGGAAGAGGGGTGGTGCTAGCATCTAGTAGGGAGGCGCAGGGACTCCCCTCTTCATTTTCTTTCTGTGTCCTGATTGCAAACCAGGTTGGCTTGATTTCCCTTTTATCTCGCCAGTTGCAAATTTTCTGTAGCAGGCTGAGCTCAAGCCAGGGCCTCAAACATTCCCACATATCTTTAATATGTTTAGGCCAGGGATTTAGCTCAGTGGTTTTGCTGCCTGTCTTGCAGGTGCAAGAACTTGAGTTTGATCTCTGGTGCCTCCCCCCAAAAAAGATGTTTAGGACATCATCCAAGGAAGAAACTGCCCCAGCACTGAGCCAAAATTCCTTAATGCCTCATATAGACATCTACTCTGACCCCTTGCTGCAGATATACCTAGATAGAACATCACTTTTCTCTCCTTGTACTTTGTGAGATTAAGCCGCAGACCTCTGTAAGCAAGTTCTCCTAATCAATGTTCTGGACAGACCACCCTGGTATTTGGAGCTCCTTCCAATGGGCCCACCTCAAGACAGTTTGGGGCAATCTCTGAAGGGAACTCTGCTGCCTTTTGGGGGATGACTGCAGTCATGGGTTTGGTGAGACAAAACAGAAGGGTGAGCTATTTCTACAGGCTCAGAACTTTCAGAGATATCTATGAACTCAATCTTCAGGATGTCCTTCTGGGTGTATCCTTTGTGTATCAGGTCCTAGGTTTTCCCAGGTAGGGTCCTGAACTAGACCGACCTTCTTTGATGTTCAGTCACTTGAACTTTTAAATCCTGGGCTTGTCTTTTGGTGTTCTCTGTCTTTGTACTATAGAAGATAAAAGCTTTGTTGTGTTACCAAAAGGATCCTCTGGCTTTTACTCTTGGTTTCCAATTGCTTGTTAATTATTATTACTATTATTATTATTATTATTATCTTTTTCTTAGTATCATGTGTATTTCTGAGAAGCATCAACATACTTTGGTAATAATCACCCAATCTCATTTTCCTTGTAGCTGTATATTTCTTCTAGAGGTTTCAAATGCCTGATACATTGCACTGATATGTGACAAAGGACAGTTTATACGTTATCTTTCTTTCCTATTAATAAACATAGCATCATGATATTAGAATTACCTTTGTTGATTGGTCACATGGTTCATAATTTTCTCAAGGGCAAGGCCATAGCACACTCAATTTTGTATAAATATTTTGAATAAATGCATGAGATATTTTGTGGGCAGGTGGTTTTTGGAGGTCACTTACATTTCCCCATGAATCACCACTTTTACTACATATGAGTGGGAGCAATTTAAATCTGTTTTAAAATACAGGATTCTACTTTCTTTTTATATTTTATCAGTCCATGTTTGCAGTACCTAATGATTGCATTCATCATGGGGGAAGTGTTCATGTTCATACCACTGTCATGCCAGGTGGGTGAGGCCATTGCCATTTCAGAGCACTATATCTGAACCCCTCAGCTAAGTTCCAGTAAAGCCACATCACCCCTGGTTCCAGGAAGTCTTGAGTACAGATACACTGCCTCAGGTCTAGGAAACATTTTCACCACTGCCTGTTCCAAGCAGTAGGGACACACTTTCTCTGTCCCTAGACTTCCCTCCACAGTGACTCCTCAGACCAATGCCTGGCAACCACTTCCATAGTCTGACAACCCCTCCCCCTTAAAAATCTTTGCTCTCCCCTTGTTCAGGGCTGACTCTCTTTTCAGACTCAGCCTGAATGCCGTGGGTGAATCAAACAGGCTTGTGGCTCACACAAGCCTTCCTGGTGATCTCTGCTCTCTGAGCCTCCAATACAAATACATCTTAATTCCTTTTCCTTTCCTCCCTCTAACCCTTCTTTTTCTCCCCATTTACAAAAGGTCTATTTCCATTTTCTTTCAATTTTTTTCCTTTAAGTCCCTTTCCCCTTCCTTTCCTCCACCATCTCCCCTTCTCTTGTTCTGCTTCCTATGTGAACAGTTCTTCCTACTTCCTAATATCTACCTCCCATTTTGCTCCTGTTTTATATATTTCTATTTGGGTTTATCATACAGGTGAAGCAATGCAATATTTAAAGTTGCGAGCCTGATTTATCTTACTTAAGATTAAGGTCTTGAGTTGCATTCATTTACCTAAAAATAACACAAGTTTATCCTTCTTTATGGTCAGGGTAGTGATCCATTGTATATAAATATCACATTTTCTTTATCCATTCACCTGTTGATAGGAATACAGGTTGTTTCTAGGATTCGGCTATTATAAATTGTGCTGCCATAAACATCGTTGTGCATATATCACTGTGGTATGATGACTTTAACTCTTTAGGGAAGATATCTAGAAGGGGAATTCTGGGTCAAATGGAACCTTTTGTTTTAGTTTTTTGAGAAATCACCACATTGTTTTCCATAGTGGTTGCATTAATTTGCACTCTCACCAACAATAACGAAAGGTTCCTTTCTCCCCTGCAACCTTGCCAGCATTTGTTATTGTTTGATTTATTGATGATAGTCATTCTTTCTGGAGTTAGATGGAATCTCAGTGTTGTTTTAATTTGCATTTCTCAAATGGCCAGTGATATTGAGCATTTTCCCATGTATTTATTAGCTGTTTTTACTTCCTTATCTGAGGAGTGTCTATGCATTTCAGATGCCCATTTTGGATTGGGGTCTTTAAATTTTTTTGAGTTCTTTATTCTAGATTTTAGTCCTCTAAGGAGTAGTTGGTAAAATTTTTTTCTCCATTCTGGAGGTTGTCTATTTTCTATGTTGGTGGTTTCCTTTGTTGTGCAGAAGATTTTTAATTTGATGTGATCCCATTTGTTGATTCTTTGTAATATTTCCTGTGCAACTGGGGTTTTGTTTATAAAATCTTTGTCTACACCTATGTCTTCAAGAGCTTCACCTATTCTATCTTACAGCAGATTAAGTACTTCTACTTTAATATTTAGATTTAGATTCTAGAGACCTAGAATAACAAAGCAATTCTGAGCAACAAGGGCTAGGGAGGTGCATCACAACCTCAAACTTCAAGTTGTACTACAAAATTATAGTGATAAAAACAGCATGGTATTGGTGAAAAAACCAACCAAACAAAAAGACCCTAGACAGAGTTGTGGATCAATGGAACAAAATAAAGGATGCAGAAACAACTCCAGGCAGAGTGAGCTACCAGATCTTTGACAAAAGGGCTAAACATCTTTGCTGGAGGAAAGACAGCCTCTTATTTATTTTTGGTACTGGGGATTGAACTCAGGACCTTGAGATTGTGAGACAGGTGTGGCACCACTGAGCTAAATCCCTGGTCCAAGGCAGCCTCTTTAAGGAATGGTGTTGGGAAGACTGGCTTTCCACATGCCAAGGATTGAACTTGGACCCATGTCTCTCACTGTGCACTAAAGAAGTCTACTTCCATTGTTTTCAAATTAAGGCAGATGTAGGCCCACAATATTATCATTTACTAGGCTCAATATGATGATGAAAGCCAATCTCAGCTTGGCTGAATGTTGAAGTCTTTAAAAATATTCTAAGATGATTCAGTAATAATTTCATTGTAAAGACTAAAGTAGATTTTGATATACTGATGCTATGTGTTTCTCTGGAGTAAGACTCTTAAATAATAATAGTAATAGCTAATATTCAAAAAATGCCTAACATACCAGGCCCTTTAAGTATATTTACTTATCTAATCTTCTTAATAGCCACAAATGAGGTTGCTGCTCCCATTTCCATTTTATGGGTAGGTGGGGAAACTGAGGCACAGAGAGATCACAATTTCCCCAAGTTCACAGTGTAACTCTTGAATGGATTTTGAATTCAGCTGGTTTGGCTTCAGAGATGTACTGTGTCTGTTGTATATTTTAAAATTGTTTAATATACATTTAAAAATAAATCTTGCTTTTTAAAAAAATTTAGAGGCTAATAAAAATATCTATCCACTCAAATAGTTGTCAAAAATTCAGTGTTGTTTGTATTTTTCGGTTGATAATAGTGGGATATCTAGATTTTAAACTATGCTCACACAGAATAAAAGATACTCTGAAGCCTTTGTGCTGGATATGGGTGACATTATTTATGTACCCTTTCAGCTGAAGTCGCATCCCTTGTATCATTGATTTCTTGACCTATGGACTTCAAGTGGGGTGCAGCGCTCATGGGGAACACTGAGCCTGATGCTTTCATTTCATTAATGTCCACCCTGCCTTCTGTACCTCTCCGTTTCTCTGCACCAGCTCTTTACCATCATCACACAGGCCACTTGACTAGCAGCCTGCTCTGTGTCCTGCTAAGAGGTGTTAGCGACAGTAATGAGGACTTTATGCCTGGCCCTTGTTCTAACAGGACTGACCCAGCTATACTGGACAATAAACACAGTCCCAACAGAAGCTTGAAATTGGTTCTGCTCCATGGTCTTTATAGGGTCCTGTGACTCATTGCTTAATTTCTTCCTGATGCTTTTGCCATAAAAATTCTGTAGCCTATAATCTTGTTTCTGTACAAAAAATATACTTCATTCCTGGTGTTTACAAAGGTTTCTAGTAACTAATCACATTTATAGGACATCTCAATCTTAGTACGATTTTTATATTTACTGCCCACTTTAAAAAAACAAGTGCGACAGGCTAGTCTCTTCTTTCATTTTGTTTTTATCACTTGTTGTGGTTTGGGTCTAGATGTCCTCCCAAAGCCTCCTGTGGTCATAGGCTGGATCTGGAGTGTGTGAAACTGGAACTGATTCATGATGCAATGCTAGGCTCAAGGGCACTAGGATTAAGGGCGTGAGTGCTGCACAAGACAAAAGGGGCTGGGAGACACTGCCAAGTTTCTCTTGTTGCTTTTGCTGTCTTCTGCTACCATGAACTGTAGCCCCCTTGTCACTTTTGTTACCTTGTGTGCACCATGTTGTTTCTGCTCTGCGTGCCTGTTTGTCATCTCTGCCTTGGAGTCAGACGATTATGGACTGAAACCTCTACAAACTGTAAGCCAAACAAACCCTTTCCTTTTTAACTTTGGCTGTTGGGCATTTTGTCTCAGCAACAAGAGAAAAATAACTAGCATATCAATATCAAACATCTGGCACCCTTATTGTGTGAGCAATACAGACCTTGTATCCTATCTGCCTTCTCCTTTTTTTTCTCCCAGATACCATGTCTGCATTCTCTAAGAAGCTCTAGTTGAAGATGGAGCTTCCTGTTGATCATACTGTGGTCAGACTTAACACTTTTGCTTTGATCTCAGAGCAGCAATAACAAGGAAAATATTTCCAACCCTTATGTGTTTGCAGCAAGCGGTAGAGTCTTAGCAAATACTCCAGTCAGCGGCTCCTGGCTCTTATCCACCTCTCTGTAAACATGGGTAACCTTCACGGAAGGTCACTGGGACAGCCATGATCCAACCACTGTACTTCCCTGTCCACGTCCACTGTGCAATCCAGTCTTACACCGTCTTAGAGAAGACGAACTCCTTAAGGATGAGGCTACTCCACCATTATGCTCCTCCGGACCCAGAATGTGCCTGGCATGCGTCAGGGAGTCGGTGATTGTTCACTGAGTCAAAAATGGTACAACCATAAAACCAAAGTATTTACCTTTTCCTCCAAATTTTCCTAAGTGTTAGTTCTCATTCTTTGTGGGTTTATTAGCTGAAATATCTTTTTAGTTATCTACACTTTTGAATTTATTTGTTTTAATTATTTCCAACTCTGTTGAGCTTCTGTTAGGCTACTGAATCATTTCTTTGTGTTTTCTTGAAGTTCGTTAAGTTCCCTTAAAATAACTGTTTTAAATTCTCCATCTCACTTTTCTCCCATACTGATTACAAGGTCAGTTTCTGCACCTTTTTTTTTTTTTGATTAGGTGAAGTTTCAGTTTTATGAGAATTCTTGAAGCTCGGTGTGCAACATAATCTGGACACTGAAAGATTAAGTGATTATTTCAGTCTTTATGATCTGGCTTTGACCATGAAACTTCTTTCCAGAAATTCTAAGCAGGCTGTTTATTACCTTGGAGCGTATTCGTATTTTCACTCATTCAGCACTAGATGGTGCCCTAAATTTTCTGCAAGTTTGCTGTTGGTGTGTTGCCACTGGCTCAGCACTAGAGGAAAATCCAAGCTCAGGTTTACTCCCAATTCCCAATTGATGTGTTATGCAGAATGAACCAGGGGAAGGCCTTGGAAGGAAAGGCGTCTTCCTGATTTTGGGGTAGGCCCAGATGCCTTATTCACAGTCACTAGCCCATGTTCAGGCAGTGCAAGATTCTGCTAGGATGGACAGACTATCATAGCAGGGCCAGACCCACACTGTTTTCCTCTGCCTGTGGCCACCAATGTTGCAATGCCATGTCATACCCTGAACCCAGAGCCTGCCATAAGAAGCACAGCACTGGCATAGGAGCAAGGCCCACATTGCCATGAGTTGCCTACTGCTGAGCTGAGTTCATGACCTAAGACTGCTGTACCTAGCTACAAGAGATGGTGGCTGGGCTAGAAGGCTAATAGTCAGGGACATCATATCTCTCTCTGGTACTGGTGCTGTGCCAGTCTCTGTCCACAGGCAGGCTGGGGATCTGTCCAGTGTTAGTTTCACCAGCCTGGCACCAAGTTCCAAAGAATAGTCCTGTGCTCACTACTCTCTCCCACTCTTAGCGAGTGGGGTCTTATTCCATACTATGCTATCCAAGGTATCGGTGATGTTGGTGAAGGCAGCCTCTTGTCCAGCAATGCTGTATGGCACCGGAGTACTACAGCTGTAAGGACCTGAGCATTCTCAGGGTGCACCCAGGCCCTCAACACAGCTTCCAGCAAGGTAGGTTGAATGACCAGTGCTGGTCTCTGCCTGGTGCTGGGTCAGGTCTAGAGCCTCTGTCTGCCAGCATGGCTTGGGGATAGCTGTACTGGTCAATGTTGAGGAACAGGTGGGGGCTGATTCTAAACTGGTTCATACCCGACTCTCATTGTTGCATGGACCTGCATAGGCGGTTTCACAGGCCTACTCCAAGGCTGGCGATGATGTAGACCAAAACCTGGGTCTGTCCTACAGGCCTGCAGGCCTGTGCCTGATGCCAGGGCAGGTCTAGAGGCACCATCTGTGAGCTCTGGTCTGGGTGTGATGGTCTTTGTTTTCTGCCTGGTGCTGGCTCTCACCGTGGTGGGCTGGGACCGGGCTCTAAGACAAAACCCCATGCTAGCTTCTGTGCCTGCTTTACTCTCCAGTGGGCTGAGCTTTCTCCCTGCTCTGCTGCCTGAGGTTGGAGGAGGGGTGGTAGAGGCTGCTAGTGACTTAGCTAGTGTAGTTCCAGTGCCTTAGTCTATGGTTGTTGGTCCGAGATAGGAGTCAGTGTATTCTGCCTCTCACTGGGGTTCACCATGGCACACCCAGCAGTGAATCTGTAGTGTTAGGGCCTGGAATTAATTTTCTCTCCCTCCACAAATTGGGAGCCCATGCTGGGCTGCTTGGGCTTGGGGAGGGATGATGCTGACAACTCTTTCTCTCTGCCTTCTTCAACACATCTTTACTTTTTGTTACACCCAAACCAGAAATAGTGATCTCTCATCCAGCTTGCTTAGCTCTTGTGAAGATAGTTTGGGGCATGAATAGCTGTTTAAACCAGTGTGTCAGCTGGGGAAACCGCAGGCAGAGGATCTTATTCTGCTGTCTTCTTGCTCAACCCTTCTGCTTATTTATTTATTTTTTATTTGGTATCATAATTTCTAGATGGCTTGGATCTTATTTTTCATATGGCACTATGTTTCCTTTATTGTTAAATTCTTCTATAGCATTCTTCAAAGTTCTGCCTGCAGGAGTTTAGTCATGTAGGGTCTCCTGTCTTCCATTCACCTTTCCAGATCTACCGTCCTGCTTCTGCACCTCATCCTGAACCTCTGGAGGCTGATCTCATGGACCAGTTAATGGGTTTTTGTGCCTTTCGGCTTTCTTTTGGGTTTGGGAGAGTCGGGGAGGGATGGAGAAAAGGGAGGGAAGAGACAAAGGTGGTGTTACTCCAGTCTGGGCTACTGTTATCTCAGATTGAGCCCCATAGCTTCACAGGCCATTTCTCTGGTCTGTGCTGTGGCCGTTAGCAGGAAGGTCATGCTAACCTTGTACTACTACAGTGTCATGAGTGCTTCTGTGAATCACATAAGCTTCAGTCAGGACTGCTTCTTAAAATGAGCCAATTGTGGGGTTAACTCTTTACAGCCTGCACTGCTTGCAGCCTGCTTTGGGTATAATCAGTAAGGTGATCCCTTACACTTGGGGAAAATGGGGCAATCCAGGCTTCCCAGGCAGAGCAGAGTGGTACAAAAATCCTCTTATGAAGGGAATGATCTTCGGGTAGTACAGGGCATGCAGAGGCCAAACAATTCCTGCAATCATCTCGAAAGAAGAGCTCACTCAGTACACATTTTAGAGAAATCAGATGTCTCTTGGAGTAGTATGAAGAGGATAAAAACATAAAATACTGCTGCATGGCTAACATAGCCCGATGTCTCAGGAAGGGGGCAAGGAGGGTAAGTGTCATAGCCTCCCCTCCTCTCTGCCGGTGACGGTCATGTTAGGGCTCCCCATTTCACGGATGTTATATTTTGCATGCTTTTGATTGTGTCACACACATGATACATTTTATGTCGTGGGCATTTTGGAGTCTGTTAATGTCTTTTAATCAGTCATGTTTTCTTTCATGTTAGCACATGAAAATTATCTTGGTTGTATATGAGCTCCAAGCTTGTTTTTTCCAGTTCTAAACTTACTTCAAATCTTTTACCTTTAGCTGAGGTGTTTTTGTTCTGCACCCACACATGTGTGACTTGTTATGTGGACAGACAGAACTTGGTATCCCCTTTCTGGACCCTTTTCTTTTAATATTTCCCCTTTCTTCAGGGACTGCAGTTACCCTGGAATCAGTACTCTGACTCCCGAGGCCAGAAAAATTATGTTTGTGTTTTTTCCCCACCTGCACATGTAGCACTGTGCATAGTTACTGAGTCTACCTTCAGAACAAAGTACCTAGCCCACATTCAGCCCTCCCTGGTTCATGGAATCCACTTTTCCTCCCCTCCTTGGGTCTTGGTGTAGCTGTTTCTCGTATTACAGTGCATATTTTGAAGCGGCAGTCTGTGGAGGGTTTATTCTGCTAGTATCTTTACATAGCCGTCACTAGAACTTCAGCCGTGTTTGAAAACATCTCGTTGCCTATTTCCTCTGTTTCTGAAATACCCTGTCCCCACTATTAAGGATGCCATGTGCACCTCAGCATTCTCTCAGTCTTGCTTAAAATCCAAGTCCCTAAATGGCACACCTTGAAGAGGCATTAAGGATTGCTCAGAGAAACATGGATGAGAAAACTAGGTCTTAAGGAGAGCACTATTTCAGGACAAGAAGGGAAAGCTCGACTGGGGAAGGTGAGAGAGGAGTGTGAGGGAGATTTCTGAGTTTGCCAAGAGGAGACACACCTTCGGAGGGGTGGGGTGCGATTTGTGATCCCGTCAGGAAGAAGCTCGCTCCTGGGCCCCACTCTGCAGCAATGACAAGAGTATTTCAGACGTAGAAGCTTGAAATGAGGAGGAGAGAGAATTTCTTTGAAAATCTTGTCTGAAACTGCCATAGATTTTAGAGCTGTCTAGCTGCAAAGCGCATCGAACATGTCCTTTCTGAAGTACGCTGTCACATTTCATCGCTGAGGCTGGCTTTTCTATTTCTGTCTGTCTCCCGAAGCAGCTGTGCTCCTGCCCAAGTGAAATCTGGAGTGGGAGGCAGAGTGTGATTGTGTTGCCTCAAGTAAGACGCCTTTACCAAAAGGTGCAGCAAAGGTCCCCTCAGTGTTGTGTGCTTGTCTGTTTAGATAGGAATCTTCACCGAGCTCTCCTGCCTCCTCTCTCTGCACCTCTCTTTTCTATCACACTCCATCAAAACTGACAGAATTTCAAAATGAAGACCTCAGACCAATCTCTGGCCAGTGGTTGTTATTCTTTATGCCAGCGTGGAACCTGAGCGCCTTATTCACTCAGACTGTTCGGTGGATTGTCAAACTGTCCTAAAGGCACACGTTCTGGATTATTTTTGGTTATTGTTTATGTTGTGGAATCATAATGGTAAGTTAAAGGAGCAAGAGAAATAAAGAAGCCTAGCCCAGCAACAAAAACAAAACAACAAATAACAGCAACAACAAAAACTCCAAGGTGGAAGGGGTGATCATGATCCGAAACATAGCACCTAAAAAGAGAAGGGAGAATATTAAGGCATAAAAGATGGCCTTGATCAGCTAAATCTGATGTGTTTTGTGGGAGATGGTCCTTTGGAGTAGAAACATAATATGGATTTTTCAAGTATTTGTTATGGATTCGATTAAAAAAAAATGTTCCCCTACAAGGCTCAGTGGATCAACCTATTGATAAGTTCATAGTTGCACGTGTTGTTAGGAGACAGGGCCTGCTGGGAGATGTGGATCCCAAGGGCGGGACCTGAAGGGGTATATTCTGTGCCCAGCTCCTTCCCTTCTCTCTGGCTACTCCCTGCTCTCTGCTTCCTGGTTGCCATGAGGTGAGCAGCTTTCCTTCACCACACCCTTCTGTTTTTTTTTTTCTTTTTATTGAGCTTATTGGTACATTCTAGGTGTACAGTACAGTTACATTCATTACTGGGATCTTGTACCTTTACATGACAGGTCTCGGTTCTCATTTTTTCCCCTTGTCCCCGCTACACCCTTCTGCTTTGATGTTTCTGCCTCGCCACACATCTACAGCAATGGAGCTGACAACCATGGACTGAAACTTTGGAAACCATGAGCTGAAACAAATCTCCTTTGAGTTGTATATTTCAGGTGTTTTGGCCCAGCAATCAAAGCTGGCTCTACATAAGTTTTACTCCTTCATACGTGTAGTTGTCCCTCAGTGGCCTGGGCTTACCTATGACGGGGTGATAGCTGGTCCTAGCTGCATTCCTGGAATTTGAGAACCACTTGTCCAGTTGAAGGAACATAAAGGCAAACAAAAACAAACAAAATCTCTTGGCTCTTTATCAAGTGAGCAGAGGGGTGGATTCGTAGGCTAGGCAGGATGCATTTCCCCACACATAACTGCCACAAGCAACTGTGAAATATCTTCTTGCTCAGAGGTTAGTGTTCTCTTAGCAACACGGGAGCCCACAGGCTCAGCATTTTGATTGAGTGCTAGTATCTGGTGGGTGTATCTATGTGTAGTAGGAGGGTAAAATGGTTGCGTGAATTTCTAACTTCCTGTCAGCCTATAATAGCATCCAGAGATTGCTCTCCTGTTGTGGGCTTGTGCAAGTAACCCCACAGGTACAGGCTTTCATTGGGGGTTAGAAAGTCAGAAAGTAGCAATTGAACACAAAATGGTTTTCTCTGAAATCAGTTATTAAAAACAAGCTCTTGCCATCCCTAACTTTCTCAACTTGAATGGAACTGACACTATGACCACATAATTGGTGGTAATTGCAGGCCCTGTGTCAGATTTAATAAACCACTCCAACCACAAATCCTTTGAAGATATAGCCGGCTCCTTTCTCTCACGAGATAGGACTTTCATATCCTTTAGCACCTGATTACTGTGGCTGGTTGTTTTCTTCAATATAATATTTCCTGCTTTTTTAATAAAAGAGCTGTCATTTCTAATAAAATTGAAAAAAAAACCCACATCCAGGGAAATAGCACAATTGATAGGTATCACAGGCTGAAAAAGACTGAATAAGAACACATCTTCAAAAGCTTGAAACCAATCTTGACCCTCAGCTGGACCTCGTATTGGGATTCTATCTCATTATGCAAAGTCGGGGAGTCATCCTTTCGGAGGGTGCTCATGCTGTTCCCCTAGTCTGCAGAGTCTTCTTTCTTAAAATGAGTAGTGGGCCCTTTTAGCTTGACTGTCTAGAAGCTGAATATACTCGTTATTTTGGGGAAATGGAAGCACATTCGTTCTTTGAGCCACGAGGCAGAGTGCATGTTATACTCTCCAGCTGCCTGTGCCAGAGTCATCTGCATCTATGTCCTTTGTCATGTGACTTTGTAGTCCCACCAACAGCATGAGGAGAGTGCACGTGCCCAGTCTACTGGTGCTGTATTGGCTGCATGACTTCTTTTGGCCTGTGGAATATAGGAATATAAGCGGAAGTGGCAATGTGTCTGTGTGGACTGACCCTGCATGAACCACGGTGTGTTTCAGTTTATGTTCATGTGCTGATGACACTGCCTGAAAAAAGAGTCCATAAAATCTGATTCAACGAGGATGAAAGGCACATGGAACAGGCCTAAACCCATCCTGCATTCTGAAGTAGTACCACACCAGCTTGTTCAAAGCATTTGGATTTGGGGGCAACTTATTATGCAGCATTATTATGCCAAAAGCTGACCCATAGAGGCAAATCACAAGGTACTGGGTGAATCTACAACCTAAGTGTGGTTAACCAACCAATTCTATGTTCTCGTGTGAGAATTTCTGCAGAACGATCTTTGATTTCTTATGGAACTTGAGTTTCATGTGCCGTATATCCAGGGTATGGTGTGGGGAGACTGAGGATGATTGTTGGATAATTGGGTTTGTGCTACAGGGCCATGTTCTGGTGGTGACTATGGAAAGTGTGTGCTGAGCCAGGTCCTTGGAAGCCAGGAAGAGTACAGGGAGGGCCTGCAGGGGCCCCCAGCAGGTTACAGTGGAATAGACCAGAGAGATCGTCAAGGCTTCACTGTTCTACCAAATACCTGCTCTAGTGACAGTTCAAGAATGCTGGTGGCTTTGAACCTTAGCTCCAAACTCCAAGGGAAATACCTTCAGACATGAACTTACTTTCATACCCTATAATCCAGATATAACTTTCCTCTGTTAGATAATTAATAGTCAGCCATTCTGAGACTTCCTCTTTCACCACTTCTGCCTGCCCCTACTTCATGGGCCTCGGTCAAGATTCCAGGTATTAATATTAATATTATGGGTCAAGTTTGAGATGTAGTGGGAACCTTTGCCTCTAAGGGGGTGCATCCTATGTTTTTGTCTGATGGCCCTGTGATGCATTTGTTCATGAACATCTGGAGCTCATCTTTGTGGAGCCCCAGGTCCTATGCCTATGTCATCCTGTACTCTCCAGAATTTCTTTCCAGGGACCTCTGCCTCTCTGGCTGTAACCCAGAAAGTGGGATCTGGAGCCCTGCTGACTTGGGACCCAGCCCTCCTTCTGTCCCTCCCAAATCTCAGGGGGTCCTTTCCAGCATTATGATGGCTTAGATCTGGACCGACTCCCTCAAAGCCTCATATGGTGCTCAGATCATGGGACACTGTGCTGAATATGCTAAACATGCTGTTAGGGGGCGGGGCTTTGTCTGAAGAGGCGGTCATGGGGATGTAACTTAGAAGAGCGCATTTCCTTTCTCTCCCTTCTTCCTGGCTGCCATGCTGTGAACAGCTTTTCTCCATCAGGCCTTCCACCGTGCTGTTTTCCCTTTGCAGCTGGCTGACGGGAAATGGATTGAGGCCTCTGAAACTGTGACCCAAAATAAACCTCATCTCCCTTACGCTGTGGGTGCCAGGTATTGTGTCTCAGCAACGGGACACTGACTAAGACACACACTGCTCCAATATTCTTTCTCTGTTCTTATACTTTCCTTCCTACTTCGTCAGGAAGCCCATGGGATTCTCCATGGCTTATTTTATTTTATTATTATTTTGAAAGTTTTGTGCTGGGTGTGGTGGTGCATGCTGATAATTCTAGCACTCGGTGGGCTGAGGCAGGAGGATTGCACAAATTTGAGGCCAGCCTGGACTACATAGTGAGTACAAGGCCAGACTGAGCTACACAGCAAGTTCTTGTCTCAAAAAAGCAAAACATTTTATTGGTATTTTCAGTTGACATATTAATAATAGTACCAATTTATGAGGAATAATGTGATACTTCAATCCATATATACTTTCTGTAGTGATGAAATCGGGGTAATTAGCACATCTATCACCACAAACATTAATCATTTCTTTGTGGTGAAGCATTCAAAATCCTTTCTTCCAGCTATTTTGAAATATATAATTAATTTTGTGTGTTTACTTACATGCCTTCCCTGGGGCAAGAAACAGAGCTGAGAGCTCTGTTGCTTGTTGGAAAAAGGAGAGAAGAAGTACGGGACATTAGCCTGACTGATTAATTTCCCAAAGTTTCCGATGGCACGAGTGAGACCCAAAGTGACCTGCAGAATAGCGGGAATCCGCTCTACCACTGCTAGGCAGGTTCAAGACAGGTCGGTTTGTTATGCTGTGCCTCAGTTTATTCACTGGTAAAGAGTATTTTTGCCAAGACCCAAGCTCGAGGTGCTGTTAAGAGGTTGAGTGGATTAAGAGCCAAGAGGGTGTTTTGAGAAAGATTAAAATAAAACTCCATTGACTGCAGGTACCTGGAATTAGTAAATGAAAGCTGTCTCAGGACCCAGAGGAATGCTGGAATATTTTGTAGTACGTTCATGTTGAATTTGTGGAAAAATAGAATTGCTGGGGAGAGGACAAGGGAAGTGAAGAATGAAAGCAAAACCCCATATAAAAAGATAATAACGCTGTTTCTCATCTTAAAATCATCTCCGAACTGCCCTTTCATCTCTCATCAAACAATTGATGGGCAATGAGACTGTGCTTATTTGCAGTTAAAGCGATTGCAATGTTGCCAATTAAATGTACATGCGGAACCGAATGATGGAGCCCTCCTGTTTTATAGCCAGCGTTAGCCATTTTTTCCGCAGGGCACAAAGAGCGTGGGGGTAGGCTGAGCGCTGAATGATCCGCAGGCAAATTGCGCCCTCTTCAGAGCCTGGGTGCAAATGTGTTAGTGGCGTCAAGAGCTTGCATTGGGTCACCAGCCTGCTGGCCACTGGAGTCATTCAGAGGTCATTGCGCTGGGCTTGGTCTCACTCATTCCTCTCCTCTTCGGTCCCTGGATTTGTTGAAGGAGTTACTGACGTGGAAGTGTCTTTTATCATTGCTGTCACCTTCAGACTCTGGGAGTTGTCCCCACTCGCGATCACTGGGCTCAGAATTATCTTGAGAGGGCAGCCCTTCAGCTGAGGGTCTAATGTTGGCCACAGATGCAGTACTGATAAGGAAGAGAAAGTATACGTCTCTTGTGAGGTGCCTCACCCGCACCTCAGTTTACCCGGCACATCAACAGCTGTGAGAGAGGTTCCCTACGGCCTGAGAACCCGTTTCTTTTTCTACGTGCCCTGAAGCTTGCTTTGGTACTGCTCAAATTTGCTTTACCGCTGCAGGCCAGTAGCATTAGCCTCACCTAGAAAATTGTTAGAAGTGAAAATTTCTGCTCTATTCCCACCCAACCCCCAGACCTATGGACGTGGAAATGCTTAGGGTGGGGGCAGGGCGATCTGTTTGGGGAGCTCTCTAGGAGGTTCTGCTGTGCACCCCAGTTTGCTTCGGTGGGTTGTTCTGAGCTGCTTCTCATCACGTCTCACAGTTTGCAGGGTTGGAGCCTCACTTGATCCACGTAGATACCTGGGGACTCACATACCCTCTATGGGCTTTTCTTTCTTTCTCACTGTTCCCAATTTCTCACTTGTACTTCTGAGCATCATTTTCTTAATGCACTGCTACATCCAGGCCCCTTTCTTGGAGCCCGATTTAGAGGCATCATGCTCTCAGACAGGAAGAAAGCCACCATGTGCTAAATGCCCACCAGGTGTTAGGTGTCTCACGCATATGATCCCATGTCATCCTCACAGATGAGGAAACTTAGTCCCAGTGAGATCAGATAGGCTGTCCAGGGTCACCAGGTGCAAGAGGTAGAGTCGGCCTTTAAATCCTTTTCATACTATCTCCAAAACCTCCACACAATCTGTGAAGTCAGAAAGCACATGAACACACTGGTTAAGAGCACAAGTTTTAGAGTCAAATATTTGTGTGTTTAAAAACACATTTTTACCACCGTGCGACTTGGATGCTAGACACAGAGCTACAGGACTTAATGTTTGCCCTGTTAAGTTTCTGTTTTGCTTTCATTTGACTCTTTTCTGTCCCCCTATTCTTCCCTTTTGGGATAGGAACATTTTCCCTATGCCAACTACACTTTGGGATTATGTAACTGGTTTTTGAGTTTTACAGAGGCTCACAGCTAAGAGTTTGCCATGATTCTCAGAAGAAAACTGGACTTTTGAAAGAAGCTGGAAGTGCTGAGACATTGGGGAAGGAATTGTTGTACTTGTGGTGGTACACAGGATCGTTGTATTGTCTCAGGTGGAATTTTGAGCTTGCTGTTGTCTTTATTTGAAGAGCAAGTAGGGTGTAAGGTGATACGGTTGGGTATGGAGTTGACAGGGGATGTAGTGGTTGTGAGCTTTAGGGTTCTCCAGCTTTGATCTGCCAGGCCCCTTTCCCATGATATTTCTGCCTTGGAGTCCCAGGACCACAAACTGAATCCTCCTAACAACAGCCTTTAAATTGTGGGTGTCAGGTGCTGTGTTCCAGCCCAGGAAAGCTGACAGATACACTTCTGTTTCTTGGCCCTGTGTCTACATCACACTACCTGCTGCGGTGCTGGTAACATGCATTGCAATTCCAACTCAACCAGCAGTAGAAACAGTTGCAAAGCTCTTTTCATCGTCCTCCTTCAGATCTCTAAATCAGCCCAAAGAACAGCTGGAACTCCATAGGGCCAAGCAGCCCCACCACTCTGAGCCTACTGTCCCTTAGTGTAAACTGAATGCTCCATAGCAATGCCTTCTTTGGGTGTCCAGAAGTAGTTTTTCCCCCTGAAAATCCAGCGAAGCCTTTGTCTTCTGGTTACCCTTTGTCAGCCCCTCAGAGACTTGGTAACTCTTCCAGAATTTCCTCCAGCTGAAAGGAGTGATCCTGAAGTCCAACAGAGCCCTGCTTCTTCCCATGATCCTCTGAGTTTAGAGAGGGTCCCCTCCAGGTCTGGCTGAGCCAGGGACTGGGTCCCAGCACTGCCACCAGTGGGTAGAGATGAGCAGCTGCTGCCGTGCTGGTTATGAGAGAGGACTGAGTTTGTCCTCAACTCCTACCAGCAGGATTATAGGACAGAGAGGACTTAGCCGATCCAGGGCACACAGAGAGGTGCAAAGTGCTACTGCTATAGCTCAGTCCACCCCTTGCTTCCTCACCAGTTCCATTTTGTGTCTTGAGTCATAAGAAATTTCTAAAATGTTCCCTGGGCCAGGGGACTTCAGTTGGGTTATCAAAGCATAATTAACTTGCTTTAAAGTAGTTTATAAGTTAGGACCACAGCATTAGAAGTACTAAGTGGGTTATGTGTTGGCCAGTGTTATGAAATATACTGACCTGAGGTTAAGAGACTGCATCTGTACTTATTTATTTTTTCTCATTGAGTTTATTGGTACATTTTAGGTCTACAGTATGGTTACATTCATAATTGGGATCTTGTACCTTTACATGACAGGTCTTGGTTCTCATTTTTTCCCCTTTGTCTGTGCCCTCCCTTCACCCCCTCCTCCCCTCCCCATTTACAAACATTTTATTTCCATTTTTTCATTTTATCCTATTTTTTGTTTTCGCTTATTACCTTTCCCCTACCCTTCCCACTTTCCCTACACTTTTAGGCCTTTTCTTCCTATTTCACATTGTCAGTTATCTCATTAGGATCTTATGTACTATTATTGTTTATTTGCATCACAGAAACTATTCGGTATTTACACATTATCATCTGTTTTTAAACTAAAGCAGTGGAATTATATTACATTAGACTAACAAAGACTGAAAATGTGATATTTTTTGTTTAGAAATCAATGAACTTCATCAGAGAGGGTAGAGCCACACACATGTACATTAAGATGGCAGAGAAAGAGGCAAGATGGGTCACAGTATAAAATATTATTGAATACTGAAGGAATAGAGCCATTTATGGCTTCAGCATTTATAAATCTGACCACCCCTTTTAGAACCTATTTCTATTTCCTGCCTGCGTCTTCTGTGGGCAATGAATTCTACAAATTTATTACCTGCTGTTTGAAATAATACTCCCATCAAGTGCACCAGGAAACCAGCTCTTCCAGCAGGGAAGGTGACTGAACTTTCTGCCAGTTATTTCTGCTCATTAATTGTGGCAGAGCCATTTGTGAGGTGGAGTGATCCTCTGACAAATTGTGTCATCGTGATGCATCATTTTCATAAATTATGTTACTATGCAGATTTAGGAAGCCCAAGGAATTGGTATAATTTTATCCTATGGGCACCAAATTGTATTTCCATCTTTGGAATGACTGCTAGAGAGTGCAGAGCAAAATTTATGTTGCTCATAGCTCGAGAGTAAGACTTCAATTATGCGTTTCTGTACTAGTCTCACTGCTGACCTTATTTTTTTTGTCTGTCTTCGGTTGTTCCTTAATTCCTCATCCATCTGGAATCTATATTGTCTTGCTGTTCTGTATAAATATTTGTAAGATGCAGTAAACACTTTGAGTATGAGATGAGGAATTGACAAAGAAGAAACAGATAGACAGACAGACAGACAGAGGGAAACAAACATGGAGAGAAGACTAGGACAAAGAGAGGGAGAGGGCGGGAGAGCAATCAGGAGCTGAGACAGAAAAGATACAGGGGCCTCCCTGTGGTGTTTATGGGACTTCTATCAGCACTAACCCCATACACCTCATAAAACCTTCAAGTATCAGTAAAAAGCCAGCAAGCAATAAAATACATTAATTATTCAACCAAATGATAGATCCAGAGGAGAGTCCTATAGAAGCAGACTGCATACACCCATTCCACTGTATTTAAAAAAATTTTTTTTTAAAGATTTACCTAGACTCTGATTTTCATTTGTTAGATTCAGTTCTAGCAAATGCATCTACGCGAGCTTTCATGAAAAGAGGTTCTAGCAACAGAAGCAAATCTGAGATGATGTGATGCAGGGCAGGAGGCGGGTTCTAAATGATAAGGCAGTTTAGATTAGGATGTTTAGATCCATTATTTCCTTACCATGTCACACTCCTTCCCTCCTGCTCTGGTGTTTCAGGAATCCTTTCCTGACTCCTTTCTTTCACAGCCTCCTGCTGTATTCTGCAAACTCCTCTCTCTTTCAGGACCTGACTCAGGCTACCCCCACCGCCCCGACCCCCGGATTTGCAGTTCTGTCCACTGTTCTGCGTGCAGCAAGTTGGCATGATTCAGCCTAGTAGATCTAGTCCTTCCTGTCTGCATCGAAAGACTGACTCATCAGTGTGTGTCAGAGCTCATCTTATGGGTTATGATCAGTGATGTAAACAACAGGAACTGACTCTGGCTAACTAAGCAGGAAAAGAACTTATCTGAAGGCCACAGAAATTCTCAGAATCAAGGAAAGGGTGCAGCACCAGGACCAGAATGTGGGCAGGAGCCCAGCACAGCTCAGTGCTCAGGAACACCAGGGTCAGCCCACAAGAACTGAGCAGTCTGGTGAGACTGTTCCTGTGGGCAGCACTGGGGAGAGACATAGTGGCATGTCTTGATGCCACCGAATGTGACATGCAGCCACAGTGTCCTTGATTTTATTACTAAAAACAGTCTCTGTTTTTGAATCCTGATGGAGTGGAACAAAACCGCTAGTGGGACTGACCTAGCTGGAGTTATCTGACCCTGCCCCAGCAGGCAGAGACTGGGAACAGGGCAGGAATGGCTGGTCCCTCTTCCAGGCTGCTAAGAACCACACCGTGGAAGGTCTTTCTCCCAGCCGGAAGGGTGTGCAGATCCTGGCAGCTCAGCAAGAAAGAAGGCTCTATGTGGGCTCTGATCTGGGACTCACTACTTAGTATCATGTGGGCTGCATGGGATTTGGGAATCACTGGCAAAGAGGGCAGTTATCGTTGGAAGGTTTGAAGGTGGCCTGATTTATGTTCAGTAGAAGCACCTGGATTCCGTGTTGAGCCAAGGTTTCACAGGGGCACAAGGACAAGGCAACAAGGCAAGCACCTAGGTCTTTCTTTGAGCCTTTGGGGAAGGGCATCTTCCCTTTTGGGAGGGATTTTTGATGGTGCCCACATGACCCTCTGCATTCTTACTCTTCTTTAAACTGATTTACTCCTTGGACTTCGAAAATTATATGTCCCACTGAACAACAACTATTTTAAGTCTGGTTTCATTTGAATGTCTTAATGTCCCTGCATTTTGGGGTCTGTTTCCAGTGTGGCCCTAGGAGTCAGTTTCTTAGATAATCAGGTAGCCTTGTCATCTTGGATATGGACCACACAGGAGAAATGGATCCTAAACCCAGTTAACCCAGGAATAGATTGCCCTTGTGCTTAGCTGTGAAAGAGGATCTTTTTGGGAAAATGGTCTCCACCCCCACTTTTGTGCACATAAACTGCTGTCGTATTCAGAAACCTTGGCTCAGCAACGATTCCACAGCCTCCTCACCCAGACGTTGTTACACAGCCAATTATGTGTGGATTTTTGTTTGAGTAATGTTCAACTCCAAAAGCATTCTTTGGTAGGATTGGGGAATTGGAACCAGGGCCTTCACACTGAGCTACAAGCCCAGTCCTTTTCATTTTAAAATAGGGTCATTCTAAGTCACTAAATTGCCCAGACTAGACTCAAACTGATAACCCTCCTGTCTCCGCCTCCCAGAGTACAGGGATTCTACCACACCCAGCTAAGCCTGAGACCAGCTAAAACATTCTCTAAATACATTTTAACCTTGGTCCCTTGGCTGGCTTTTTCTATGCATCAACTGAACAAATGTTAATCGATTTGACTTTTCAAACAAACAAGAAAACCAAATCTGCCTTATCTCCCTGTCCTGGCTCTGCTCATTCTCCCCCTTGTGTCATTTCTCCCATTTGCTGACTTCACTTATTCTCTGAGTGGTTAGAAGTGTGGCCTTCCCGAGCAGGTAATCAGCTTTCACAGCAGTGCAGCATCCCCTAACTCCATATACTCAACAAACCGTTAAATTCCTTCAGCCATCTCAAGAGTCTTAGGCAGGGATCCAGTAACCCCTAAATTTGGGTAATTTCTTTTATTTTCCTCTGATCATAGCCCTTCTCCCTTCTGCTATGTTTAGCAATTGCTCACCTCCTTAGGCAGCACATTTATGCATTTTTTTCAGATCCTTTTCTTTTTCAGTTCATATTCGTAGTACGCAATGTTCACATCCCTTGTGAGGAGATGGTGCACGTATGAACACATCTCCATTCCTTTTTTCATCTTCTTTCCCTTCCTTTCCCCTTCCGTCTCTTGATCTCCTTTCTCTTTTCCTCCCATTTTATTTTTGTTAGTACATGCTTACAGTACGTAATGGGTTACATCCATCGTGGGGAGTTGGTCCAAGTACAAAACACATCTTCATTCTTTTTTTAAAATATTCTTGTCCCCACCCTGTTCCCCTTCCCTTCTGTAATTATTTTAATTGGCATAAAAAAATAGAGTCTGGGAGTGGAATATGTAAAGAAAAAATTTAAGTACTACTTATTTGATAAATACACGCTGATCTGATCACGTATCTTGTACTGGCAATGTTGTAGTAATGCTTTTCTTAGGGGGAACCCACTTTTTAGTAACAAGACAGATTGTGAGAGGGAAAGTTGCAGTTGGTGAGGAGCAGAGGAAATTGGATCCCTAACAGTGACCTAAAAATCTGTACTGTGTGTGAACTCGAGGGAGAAAAAAGCAAAGACTATAGGTAGCCTCATTTCACCAGCGTTTCTAAAGTCTCCAGTAAAGGAAACTTCATTTCTTCTTTGGAGCTCCATTCCTGACTAAGTGTGTACCGTAAAAAACACATACGTGATCATCACCATTGGCAATGCAAAAATATCATAAAATTAATTGGATCATTTAAAATAAAATTATTTTCAATTTCTGTAAACCATGCATAAATATGCTATATGTACTCACCGCGAAAGAGCTTACAGGATACTACAAAACAACATAATCTGTCAAGTCTATATCTATTGCCCTCTAGGTGGCCTAACACATGTCTGTTAATCCTCTGTGATTATTGCACCTAGTGCTCATTTTGTCTTCTTTTTTATTATTTAGAAGACTCGTAGAAGCAATCTTGATGACTTGAAAGACAACACCTGCGGGGACGTGTGTCAGGGGAAAAAGGCGGTATTTACGCGGCCACTCTGGAGTAGATGTTTCGCCACCCCAGAGCCTTACCCCACTGTGGGCGCTCACGCAACACTGGCCGTGCTGTGGGCGGCAGTGACAGGCTGTCTCCCCCGGGAAGCCATGTTTCCAAATGGAGGCGTCTCTCCTGTCCGGGCTGTAGGAAGGGAGGTTAATTTGCCTTCTCTTCATCTTTAATGTTCTGGCCAGCTCTGCCCTCTTGCAGACAGACAGCTGCATTCTTTTCATTTGCAGATAACACCTGAGCAGCCCTTTATCTGTTACCCCCCACCCCGAGTGCCACTCCCTGTGTCACCTCCCTCCTGGCTGGCTGCAGTGGCCTCCTAATTATCTCCTGGTCCCTACTCTCCCTTTGCCTTCAGTCCAGCAGAGCCATCTTAAACATGTAGATTGGATAATGTCACGCTCTGCTTTAAAGTTCCCCGGTGGCTTTCCATGTCCCACTGGACATCCACGCTTCCCTCTGCAGCCGTGGGAGTTTACGACAGGACCCTGGCAGCGTCAGGATCAGGAATGGGCCTGCACCTTTGGCATCAGCTTGAGATGAGGCTGGACAGACAAGGGAGAGGAGAAGGCCCTAGAGAGGTGCACAGACCAGAGGCGCAGTGGCGAGAAAGGGCGACCCCAGGCCCTGCAGACGGGTGGGAGCGTTGGAGGGTGGGGATGGGAGCCAGATGGGCAGACAGGGCTATGTTACGGGCGCGTTCGTGGCTTTAGATTTTATCCTGGGGCAGCAGAGATCCTCTGGCTTTTTTTTTTTTTTTTCTCTTTTTGGACAGAAGGGTGCCATTATGATTTAAACAGACCAGTGTGGAGAGTGGCCGGACGGGATCAGGACCAAGCTGGGAGGCCAGAGAGAGGCGGCTGCAGGAACGCATGCAGAAAGGGAGGAAGGCCAGAGCAGGGAGCAACGCCAGGGCACGGAGATGGGGAACCCACGGGACTTTGACAAAGGGCTGGGTGAAAAGAGATTTTGAGATTGTGACTGAGTTTCCTATGTGGCCGAGGTAATTTAGCTTTGGGTCGTGCTCACTTTAGATGCTATGGATCTTTCTGGAGGAGAGGCCCCCGGAGCCTACGAGGACTAGAGCTGGGATCATTATGCCTCTGTCAGATGAATGAGAATCATAGGGCTGGGAGGCACAGACCTCTCACCGCTGCAGCGCCGTACTGGGCCTGTTGTCATACAGATGGTGCCCGCTCTTAGGCGAGTCTGCGAAGTTGTGGGAAGAGCACACAGATAAGAGGCGAGGGCGAGGAGGGGAGAGGAGCCTGAGGAAGAGCAGTCAGAGGCAGAAGACACTCCGAGGGAGAGAGGATGTGGAGCCAGTGGGGGACTTTCACAGAAGGAGCCACTGGGAAGAGAGGACCAAGGAAGTGGGCACTTGGAGAGGGCCGGTTTGGTCTACCGGTCCCGGGGAGGCGGCCAGAGAAGCTGTGCCTGCCTTACACGTGTGGAGCTGTCACCCCCTCCGGGCACCGTGGGAGGCACTGCCCTGACAGTGCCACGGATGTGCCTGGACCAGGTGTCAGTGAGGCCACACAGGCTGAGCTCAGATACCTCAGGGTGGGTGGGACAGGAGTCGGGGAGGGAATGCAGACATGAGGAGGTCAGACTCCTGGGGCATTGGCCTGTGGAGGGAGCAAAGAGATGGAAGAGGATATTCTAGAGATGCAAGACAACGATGGTGGTGGTGGTGGTGGTGATGGTGGTGATGGTGGTGATGGTGGTGATGGTGGTGATGATGGTGGTGGTGGTGATGATGGTGACGGTGGTGATGATGGTGATGATGGTGGTGGTGGTGATGGTGGTGGTGATGATGGTGGTGGTGGTGATGATGGTGGTGATGGTGGTGATGATGGTGGTGATGATGGTGGTGGTGGTGATGGTGATGATGGTGGTGATGATGGTGACGGTGGTGATGATGGTGACGGTGGTGGTGGGGGTGAGGCAGGGCCATATCCCCGAGGAGGGAGGAAATTCAAGATAGACGCTCAGGTGGAATGATCAGTCCTGGATAAGAAGAGGGACTTCTCCCAGGGACAGCGGTGCAGATGGTGGGGCAGGAGGGGTGGACAATAAGGAGAGCTCCTTCCTCATGTCCCGATTTGTCCCTCTGTGCGGAAGGAGAGAGTGGTGAGAAAAGACACTTAGAAAAGCAGGGAATGCTTGGAGAGCTCTGACGTGCAGCACGGAAGGAGGCAAAGCACCACGGGAAGGCCAGGGCTTTGATTTCTATGCTCTCCAACCTGTGTGTGATTCTAATAGTTCCACGACGGAAGTGGAGCCCTACTCAGTCACCTTGACTCTGTCTGGGGATTCCTTGGGCTTCTGCGATAGCCTCTTATCAAAGAATCCCAGGTAAATATTCCAAAGATGAGTTGAGGAAGGTAGCAACACTATGCCAGCTCAAATCACAGTGTTAAAACATTGCAGGCATAAAAGGAGGACTCCGTTCTTGGTTGGAAATCCAGGAAGCCCACAGCTAGTCGTGGCACTGGAAGACAGCCAGATGGGAACACTCACCACAGGTGTCCCTGAAACAACAACAGCTGAACGGGGACAGTGTGAGTGACAAGGGGCTCTCCCTGGTATCCGGGCGGGAAGAATGGGAGACAAAAGGAGAACGCCGTGGAGAGAAGCATCTGTGATTATTCATAGATGCCGCAACTTCCTCACGGAGACACCGTGGTATTTTCTCTCCTTACCCCCATCTTCTCATTTCTGTAATAAAAGGATCCTAGGAGAGGAATAACACAGCCAGGAAATGCTATGGACTTCAAGACACAGCTGTTGCATACGAAACTCCTCAGGGTCTTTGAGGGATGGGTGGGAGCTGACGACTTTGTGCATGAAGCCAGTGCACCCTGATTTTAATACCGCACGGCCCTGCGGTTTCCCAGCAGTTCGGTGTGGGTGGGGGCTGACACCGCGTCCCGGAGCTGGAAGGGGCGTGTCAGGTGCGAAGGGAAGCCCAGCCACCGCTTCGTCTGCATATCACCTCCCTGGAGACTCAGGTGGGTCCTTTGCTGAGCTTTCCGTCAGTTATTGGTGGAAGCTTTTGTAACCCTGCCTGCTCACCGAGTCCCTGTGCTTGACTGTCATTGCCTGAGCTGAAGCCCGCCGTCCTGTCCTGCTTGTGAGGTACAAGGGCCTGGTTTTGTTTCAACCTGTAAGATGTGTGCGAGGCACGGTGAGAAATACAGTGGATGAGGAACTTAGAAATTTATTACAGTAGGACCCACTGACACGAACCCCCCTCAAAACAGCCCTTGCTTCGCACACACTTGCCCCATCACTCTTGGCCACCTATCTTTTCCTGTAATAATGGAATCTAAACATTCACTGTAGTTTCTGATCACCCGGTAGCTGCGGTGCCTCCTCGGTCTCCCTCAAGGCAGCTCGAGTCTCTGCCACCCAAGGATGAAAGTGAGTGATTCTTGCTGGGACTTGCGCAGGACTGAGAGGAGCAGCAGCTCTCACGGCAGAAGGACAGAGGCTTCCAGCGTCTGCTCCTGGCCCTTACATCTTGCAGCAACTCTTCACCGAGGAATTGAGCTGATGATGTCATTTCTCACACAAATGCCAAGAAATTGACACTCGCGTCTGCCCGCCCGGTAAAATGACTTCCATGAATCACTACGCCTGCCTAATAGCATTACAATGTTACTCACAAAGCGTTCTCACCAAAGAGGGGGGGGGGTTAGTACAGTTAAGTGTTGGCCTGTGGCCACGGGTTCCTGTCTCTCCAGCCTGCTGCTGAATCCTGTTAATTCTTACGAGCCAAAAAAATATGAGAAAATTTAAAAATGGAATTAAAGTGTTTGAGGGTGGGGAGGGAAGGAGAGGGTGAAGGGAGGGTGGGGACAAGGGGAAAAAATGAGAACCAAGACCTGGCATGGAAAGGTACAAAATCCCAGTAATGAACGTAACTGCACTGTCTACCTAGAATGTACCAATAAATTCAATTAAAAAAATAAAAAGGATCTACAAGAAAAAAAAAAAATTCTTACGAGCCAGTCTGAGCTGAAATCGTCCCAGAAGGCCCGTGGGGACAGCATGGGGAGCTGTGAGATCTGAGAGGGTTTGCAGTAGGTGGCGCTCTTTCCCCTGACTACAGGCCGCTCTGCAGACCCCGCCTCCTGAAGCAAAGCTCAGGAGCAGGGGAGGAAAGAGGGCGTCTGCTGTTCCGTCAGAAGCCCGGCTTCCTGGAGCCCCATCGTGTGGATATTTGAAGCTGGAGTAATGATCAGTGTGTGGGGAGATTACAGAAACGTAGCCAGCCCTGATGGGCTTAACTTCAAGCTCCCACTTGGGCCAAGCAGAAGGCTCCACTCTCTGTTCTAGATGGTCAGTTTGTCATTTCATTGCTGTCTTTTAAAATTCAAAATTTATTCCTACACCCCTGAAACCTAAAGGATACCTTGGGCTTTAGGGCTTTTTGTTGCCTTCCACAGGCCTCGATGTCAACTCTATTAACCTGGCCTGCTGTGTTTAGGAGATTATGTTTTACCGAGCTCAAGCAAGAACATCTGTGACCTTATTTATGAGATTATTCACTGTTTACAAACCATTGCCTAATACCTGGTTTGAATCCCTATTTTCTGTTTATTCCCAGCAATATCACTGTATCTACAGATATAAATAAATAGCTCTGACATCAGTCAGCAATTACGGGTTAGGGATGGTGCAGTCTCACCGTGAATAAATTGATTAAAAATCCATATTTCTCTACAGATTCTGAGTATTAATAAAAGAAAAGTCTTTTGTGTGGTTGTACTCCACATATACTATAGACAAATTAGGAGGCATAATAAGCAAGAAGAAAAAAAATCAAATCAACCAAAATGGTAGCTTTGCACATAACTATGTGTAGATTTTCTGCCTTTTTCTCTTGCACTCTCTTATCCATTTATGTAACACACACACACGCACACACACAAGTGAACAAACTGCTCTGCCAGGGCTAACCAGGGCTGGCTGGCAATCTTTGCCATAGCACTTTGTCTCTGCTACCCCTTGACTTCCCTCTCCTCTTGTCCTCTGATTCCCAGCTCATTTTTTACCCCCCGTTTTCCTTTTGAGAGAGTCTTGCTAGGTAGTCCAGGCCTTGAACTCATTATGTAGCCCAGGCAAGCCTTGAACTTGCAGCGACCCTCCTGCCTCAGCCTCCTGGGTGCTGGGATTACAGGTGTGCGCCACCACACTCGGCTTGTGTACCAGCTCTTAATAGCTCCTCCATCTCTTGATATTTTTCCCTGTACCCTACTTTCACCTTTAAAATTGTTCTTTATCAAACTTTCCCCAAGTATCAGATCTGCTTAGCATGTATTAATGATTGGTTTAACCTTGTTTTCCAGTTTCTCTTTTGCAATTCCAAATCTTTTGGAAAATATCTTTGTTTTATTTTTGCATGTGTGTGGTTCTGGGGAATGAATCTAGGGCCTTTGCACTGAGCTATGTCCCCAGCTCTTCCTATATTCTTTATTTCGAGGCAGGGTCTCACTGAGTGGGCCAGGCGGGACTTGAGCTTGCATCCTGTGGGCTCAGCGCTGGGATTATAGCTGTGTACCACTGTGCTTCCTGCTGTCTCGTGGGTGTGGCTGCAGCCCTGATTCACAAGCTCAGCAGTTCAACCTTTGGTTCCTTCTTCATTTCTGGATTCTGGGGATTTCCTTTCTCTGGAGCTCACTAGATATTTATTTGTTTTAATTCTTTATGCATAATTTCTAGGAGCTTTTAGTGAGGTGAGGTTTCAAAGTACCCTGAATCTACTGTCGTAACTTGCTTTACTACATAGTCACATTTCGACACTGAAATATCTCCACTGCTCACAGTTAGACTCTTTAACGACTGCATGATAGAAAGAGTAAGAAGTAGAGCTCATAAGGGTCGTCTTCAGAATCCAGTTTCCTGGGTTCCAATGGTCTCTGCTATTTACCAGTTCCAGCCCTTGGACAAGTTGTTCGACCTCTTTGTGCCTCAGTTTCCCTGTCTGGAAAATGATGATGGTATTACACATACTTTGCAAGTTCCCTTGTAACAAATCGCCGCAAGCCTGGCATAAAACGGCAGGACTGATTCACAGTGTGGGTGGCTGGAGAGCAGACTCTGGGGAGTCTTTGGGTGTGGAGGCCGCAGGTGTCTCTGGGTCCTTTGCTCGCTCCCCGGGTGGCCTCGGCCTCCGCCATCCCTTCCCCTCCGTCTCTTGTCTGTCTGTCTGTCTGGGACTCCTGTGTGTCTCTATTCCTGCCCTGGTCTTAACTGACAGTAGGCTTGGGGGATCACTGCTGGGCCCTGGCCCTGGCCCCCGACAGATCAACAATTCACTCATTTGTGCAGCTAGAGAAAATATTTAAAATAAGTCTCAGATTTGCTTTGCCAATAACTGCACAGGAAACAAATGTACTAAGAGTCACATCAGTCCCCTGACTCTCCCAGCCTTCATCTTCCCTCAGACTAGGGTGATACAAATATCATGCTTAGAAATTACCGGAGTTAGTGCTTTAGCTTGTTCTTCTCCTTTCCTGGGGCTATGGTGTCCACTTGAAATGTAATTGGTTTGCTTGTTTTCATCTGTGTGAGGTTTTAAGGGTTTCTTCCCTCTTCCTGTCATTGCTAATTTACCTTTCAGAATATGCAGGACATGAAGTAAAATGATACTAACAAGCATCCTCGGAGAAGGGTTGGTCCCCTCTGTATCCTCTTCTCCCCGCCCCATACCTTTCGCGCAACTAGATTTATTTTTTTCTGTCTCATGCATTTCTTAATATGAGAAAAATGGATGTATGCATGGATTTAATTTCCTTCTATTTTTATAGAAATATGCTTTTTTGCACATTAAGAAACTTCTTCCTCTCTCTCTCTTTCTCTTTTTCTCTCTTTCTTTTTCTTTCTTTTTTCACTGGGAATTGAATCTAGGCCTTTGCATGGAACTACATACTCAGCCTTTAAAAATTTTGTATTTTGAGTCAAAGTCTTCCTTTTTGCTAAATTGCGTAGGTTGGGCTTGAATCCTCCTGCCTCAGGGTCCTGGGATTATAGGTGTGTGTCACCAGCCCTGACTGTTAAGCTTCTCTCTTAATGGGAAGCAAGAAATGAAGGTAGAGATGCCACGCGCACTAATTTCCGAGTTCTTCTCTGTTTCAAATTCTCCCTTTTGCTTCTGGCCAGTACCTGGAAAGGTGCTCAGCTGGCTGTGCATTTTAATATTCACTGGGGTGTGGTGAAAAGGCCGATACAGTGGAAGGTCTGAGTGGGTGTGGCTGTCTGCACTGTCACTGCTGCTGGACCTGGACCACTCTCGGTGTGGCCGGACAACATGCTGGACAGTCCTCCTTAGCTCCCAGTCAGCTGGAGCCTGTGACTCCTGAGGTGTCTGCTTGGAACCAATGCCCAGGAGACTGTCTCATGCGACCTGTGCTTTCTTTTGGGGCTGGTGGTGGTCCTGGAGGAAATAAACACAAAGTGCTGCTTCATTTTTTGATGAAGTATAAAATATCTTTCTCACTTATTTTCTCCTCCTGTTTCTTTCATCGCTGTTCAATTGCCCTGTAGGATGCTTGCTTCCTACAAAGATATCAAGTCATTTTCTTGGGGGTGCTAATTATTGAGCAGACACATCCACTTTGCCCTAAAAGGACAAAGAAAGTGCTGTTTAAAGCCAGGTTCTCAGGCTAACTTGAGCCCCCTGCCTCTCTGTCTCTGGGTATGTGTGGGGTGACGTTCTCACCCTGCATTTGCAGAGGTTACACTTCAACCTTCTCCTGCAGGCGCTCAGTGCCTCCTCAGGTTCTCCTGGGCATTGCTGGGAGTCCCAGGCGCCAGCTCCCTGGAGCTTAGGTTCAAGCTAACTTTGGTGTCTCTCTGTTACCTGGAGGTCGACAGCTGTGGTCCTCCTGGACATCGCCACTAGTGTTCCCCTCTCCTCTTCACCCAAACAGAATACGCATGAGCCATGTACATCAGTAACTCGCTATCTGAGGAGGGTCTCCATTACTTTTCTCATCACTGGGACAAAATACCCTACACCCAGAGTTGAAGTGTAAGAGGTTTATTTTGGCTCACAGCTGGCAGAGGTGTCAGTCCATAGTTGGCTGGCCCCAGGCAGAGGGACATGGCAGCAGAGAAACAGTCCATGGCAGGGCAGGCAGGATGCAGCTAGCAGCCTGCCTTTCCCTTCTATCCCATCAAAGCTATAACCCTTTTGGGTGGTGCCACCCACACCCAGGGTGGGGCTTCTGTCATCAGCACACCCACTCAGGCACACCCAGAACTGCGCTGATCTGACCAGTGAGTGCCTTCATCACAGTATCACACTGCCTGGATCCAGCCAGCAACCCAAACCCCACCTGTGAGCGTATGAAGCTTTGGGGACATCTAGACACAAGCCATAGCAAGGACGTTCCCTAGCCCTGCAAAGAGCAAGGTTGCAAGTATCAGTTTGGGAAAATTTTGTGCCACTTTGTTATTATGGCATGGAATAATGAGCATTTCATCTATTCCTAGCTTTAACTTGAAGGAAGAGTTGTGTCCTGAATCATACTGAGTACAGTTGAGTTTCATTCTAGGAAAGAAATGACAGTGTTTATTTTGGACCCCCAGCTTCTAATTAGTTAAACAGCTTTGGTCCTTAACCACCTTTCCCAGTAAAAAGAAAGGTCAAGTTGTAATAAAGAGATCCTACGGCTTTTTGCTCTAGAATGGAGAAGCAGAGTCTGCTCTCCCTGCATGGGGCTTTTCATTCCCTAGAGGACAATAGTCATAATCTAAAATCTATTACATGTAATTTCAACATCATTTGGCATAGCTGCCAGTCTCCCAAAACGGAGCCCACAACTGAGCTTCCATGGAGACCAAATCTTCTGCCTTCCAAACGTGTCACTTGCGCGTGGCTGGAGGTCACCTGGAAGAGAACACAGGAGAGCTTCGGTTTGCGTTCCTCTGTGGTCCGATACCGACCTTCTCATAAAAAAATGTATCCGATTTCCAGACCCGTCCGCGTAAGCTCCTCTAGCACGTGCAAATATTTACTCGGGAGAGGAAGACAAAACAGTGTCCATACCACAGCTTTCATTTTTGGTTAGACTTTGATGCTCCTTCTTCATTTGGGGTCCAAGGAGAATAATAAATTGAATTCTTTTGTAAAAGCGAGGCGCCGCAAATGCTAGATAAAAATCCAAGCACAGTTTGTGAGTTAGTCAAGGAGAAAAATGCTGTCTTTCCCTAGAATTTGTGTGATCCATGTGCTATTTCTTTAACATCACCTCTGAGGATCCTTTTTTTTCTGCGGAGGGGGAGGCGGAAGGGCACTGTGTCCACGTGGTCGCGCCGCTGATTGGCAGAGTTCGTCTCTTTTGAAGGGAGAAGGATCTAATCTGGGAGCCACAGATCCACCCCCAGATGTCACCCATGATCTCAGCTGTCAATTCGCTACCTTATTGTATTGCTACTTTCTCTTGCTCTTGGTTTCTACTAGCTACGACTGTTCTTCAAATAGCTGGCCTGAGCTGAGGCACCCTGTGAAGACGTTTTTTTTTCTGTAGCCCCAATTAACACTGGTGTTGCATGTCCACTGGATTCATGTTTAGGGGACTCAGTCATTTAACAATATATCCAGTGGAACATGTTAGTGCATGTGTCTTGGGGGTTAGGTGACTTGGAGGTTCGGGACCTCTGCCCACCAAAAGAGCCATTTTTCTTTAAAGTGAAGTGATGTGAAAGAAAATCAGGAGAAAAACCTGCTCACGATATCTGGTAGGATTTAATTTTGTAAGAGTAGTGAAAAACAAAACAAACACAAAAATCCTTAGGAGGTTTTGGTGCTTAGCTTCATCTTTGGGATTCGATGCACACAACCACCGGGGAACAGACGCTAAGGGTCGTGTGCTTAGGACGGCGGGGCCTGGCCAGGCTGTGGGCACTGCTGGAGTGCAGACCTGTCTGGGCACGTCCAGGGCACCACCGGGATGGGCTGTGAGCAGCTGGCACTTTTGAGTTCATTTGCACGGAGGCAGCTACTTTTGGCTGACGGAGGGAGGAGGCCATTCCGTGTTGCCGGTGTTGGGGCTGGGGCGCAGGCTTTGGGAGAGAGAGGGCAGCTCCTTGCACAGGGCTCAAGGTGAAGGAGTGGTCCTGGGCTCAGCTGCTGGTCCGAAGTAGCGCAGCGGTCTGTACACCCCGCTCAGCGTGTGCCCCAGGGAAGGAAGATCTTCCTACTTCCCTGGGAACCACAGGACTCTAGCACTCACGGGGAGAAGGGAAGCAATGTTCCCTCTGGGTATCTTTGTTTGACCACTGGGAGTAGAAGGGAACTCCCCCGGGGTGGTCTCGGGCAGCACAGTGGACCAGAGGGCAGCCACCGAAAGGACCCCCCCCAAGAGCAGGAACACAGCGGGTGCCACCCACTGGCCACAGGTGACAGACGGGCGTCTGAGCACTCCAGTCCCTCAGGAGCCTGGGAGATATACGTGGGAGAAGCTTGTTGGGAGCCAGAGGATGAGAACTCAGAGTGAAGGGTTGGAGCCATCGAAAATGGGTGTTCATTATGACTCTCTGCTCAGACTGGGGAGACTCGAGAAAATGCTAGTTAGGTCCCCAACACTTTCTTTTTACTAGCAGTTTAACAAGTATAATCCTAGGATTAGTGGGGCTTATTCTCACCTTATTAATGAGGTGTAGAAAATTACAGAGGGCTGATAAAAATTATCCCAAGATGCAAGTATCAGGCATTTCTTGCGCCCTGCCTCACGTTTTGGCCCCTCCCCCAATCTAATCATTGCTGCGGCAACCAGCTGCGTGGAGCGGTAGCCTGACTGTACCTCCCTTCCATTGTACCATTTACCCCCTGCTTCTGCCCTTCGGCTTCTCTGCTACCAGCTCTAGGGTAGCTGCTGGAAATAAGCTTGGTCGTTCATGGCTGTATGCTTTTCTCTAAAAATGAGCAAGGTAAGGACACCTACACAGCCCTTTATCGATGAGTGATGGGAGCCCAGGATAAATTCTCTCCTCTTTCTCTTGAGGGGGTGGGTGGGGCAGCTCTGGAGTAATTTCTGCATAGTTTTCGGAGTGTCCCCAGTGAGAGTGAATGCAAATGTCCAAGAGGCAAACGGCTTGGTAGCACAGCTTGGCTTTCCAGCGTTTTCTGCCACCCTTGCTCTTTGTCCCACAGGCTCCTGCCTCAGGCTCCCTTCCCTTTGGGAATTTAAGCTCAGATGAGGCAAAAATCAGTTCTGTGGGCATCACACACCCTCTGTTTCCACCCGTGACCTACCTGGGGGTGGGGAGAGGGGAGCATGCTGTCCAGGGTTTGATGGGGAGCAAAAATCTCTCATCGTCACACTCAGTGAATGTTTTACAGCCCCCCCCCACTCCAACATAGGCCCTGTTTTTATTCAGACACCACCAAGACTGACTCCTTCCATGAGTAAGCTTGCAAACCATCTGGGGGAGGCAAAGGTGTACGTATCTTACAAAGTAAGAGCGCAGAAGAGAGGGTTTGCGTGCTTTAAGGGTGTAGAGAAGGGAATGATTAATTTTTTTTCTGGGAGTAGGAATCCTCCACCAAAGAGAAGCCATTTGATCTGGATCTCGAGAGATGAAAAGGCTATTGAAGGCAGTGAATTGGAGAGTTGGAGAGGCTTAAAAAGAGTCTCACTGAAATGCAATTGGGGTGAGCTTTACTGTGCTTCCTGCTCAAGGGCCAGAGGCCTGCAGCCTAATTCTTCTTTCTCTTGTTCTCCTAAATAGTGTTTGATTGCTGCCTCCCAACCTGCCTTCTCGGAGAGTGGCATCCTACATTGCCTTTTCCTCTTCAGCTGTTTTATTGTCTTCTTTGGTACAGGAGAGGGTCAGAGGGGCGGTTCTTCCCCTCTCCTGCGCAGGCTGTAGAGGCCTCCTTTTTGAATGCTGGGCCCTGGGAAGACATTTAATGGCTCTGAGTGGTCTCCCTCCTTCGAAGCAGTGGGGCCGTCTTAGTCTAGGTGAGGTTGTTCAGGTGCGGCTGCTCAAGCCCAGACTAGATCCTTCCGCGCCGAGGGTGAGGGTCACATTGGCAGGCCCGTCTCTCCCGAGTTCATCTGCTCGGCTAATCTCGCAATGTGGGTTCTTATATCACTGCAGGGGTAGTGAACAGTGGGGTCATTTTCAAAAGACAGACCAGAGACATACTTATTACCCCAGTGTAGAAGCCTAGAGTAAATTGGGGCTAGGGGGCAGGCCTGGTGCGAGAGGCAGCCGACAGGAAGAGCAGGACCACAACGTCCTCAGTGTTAGTCCTTGGGGGCTGGGGTGGTGCACACCTGTGGGGCTTCATCCCTTAGTCGTCCTCTTCATCCCTCTGCCGTGTGTTTGTCCGTGGATATTCACCTCACTTCCAATGGAGAGCCAGCCTGGGAGCCCAGCGTGTCACTCAGAGTTCCAATGGCGAGGGGCGATCCTTTTACAACAGCAGTGACGAGGCTCGTTTCTAAATGTTTGGGTGAGGAGAACCAGGAGGGACAGAGTGGTACCCTGGAGTGTACGGCACTGAAGCTGTTATCACCTGTATTTCCAAAGGGTTGGGCAGAAGGATGGATTTTGGAACCTGGACAAAGAGAGACTGTTGTAGAATCAACATGGAGAAGATCAAATGATGCTTCCTCATGGGAAGGAGTCAGCCTGGGGCCATGTGCAGGGGCCCTGGCCTTGCTTGCTGCCTCCTCACCTATGTGTCCTTAGGGCTCCCTGGGGCCAAAGCTGGGCAGGGCCAGGTGCACAGGCCTGCTGATCTGCTGCACAGTGGCCAGCCTCGGCCAGGCAGCGGGTGAGGAGGGAGAGAGGGTGTAAGGGGCAGTGGGTGCCACACGGTGCTCCTCAGGCTCAGTTCTCTGCCGCTGTCCCCTCTGTCTTGTTCGACTGCGCTCTTACCTGGGTGTTATTTTTCACTGTTCTTCCATTTGTGGAATGAAATGAGGTACGACAAACACCTGCTGAAGAATTAATCATAACTTTCTTTTTCGCTAAGCTTGGATTTAGCAACAAAATTCATCTTAACACCGTAGCCCTGGAGGCCACCTCCAATCAAGGGGCATGGATTTAAGATGCAGAAAAGGTTGCCATCTCTCCTCCTCTCAGAACATCTATCATCTACCCATTTCACATGCACCGGTGGAAGAAAAATGCAGTTTGATTGAGAAAATTACAATGAAATAATAAATCTCCTCCTTTTTAAAGAATATAAAAGCAAATAGAACCCCAAGAATGAGAAGATGTCTTTTCAGTCTTTGCATACTCCAGGAGGGGAAGTAATCCGAAATACAGATGGTGGTCACAAAGATGGCTGTTAGAATTAATTGTGTTGCCACAAACTGCCCTGGAAGGCTTTCTCCACTGTGTCAATCTGTGTGGGCTACTGTAGCAAAATACCAGGAAATGGGTCTTTTATAAACAACAGAAACTTGTTTATAATAGAGTTCTAGAGGCTGTGAAGTCCAAGACAGGCACTGGCATATCTGGTGGCTGGTGAGGTTGCATCTCCTGATTGTAGATGACTCTTTCTTGCTGTGTCCTCACGTTGTGGAAGAGATTGGATTCTCAGTGTCTTTTTTTGGGGCAGGGGTACCAGGGATTGAACTCAGGTCTCTGTGCTTGTGAGGCAGGTGGTGGAACCACTGGACTAAATCCCTGGCCCTCAGCGTCTCTTAAATAAGATCACTGATGCCATTCACAAAGCTGGCCCCTGAGGCCTGACCATCTCCTGAAAACCTACGTCTTGATATCAGCAACACGGGGGTGGTACATAAGCATCAGTCCATTACTGTGCTTTTCTTGAGCTATAAGTATTTAACTGTAGTGTCCTGGAGACATAGGGTAATTACAGTGGGTCCCTGACTTACAAACTCAATTCGTTCATGGGGGCTGGCTGTAACTCAAGATGGTCAGTGAAGGCTCAGCTTCTCTGCACAGCCTTCACAGCCTCTCTCCTGCACACAGGCAGATCTCAGGGTCCTTAGAGAGACCCTGGCCCAGGATCTCTCAGTTAACTCCACACAGGAAAGGATGCTGAATGTTCCTTCCAGGACTCCATAAGGGTTAAATCTGATCTGAGACCACCTGGAAGCACAAGACGCTGACATTTGGTTGCAACTCAAGACTTTGTTCCTAAGTTAATACTAAAATTCTGCTCGTAACCCAAGTTGTACATCGAGGGTCCACTGCATCTCATTTAGTCCCTACAACAACCCTCATAGGATGTTAGAGATGAGAAGAAAGCTGAGGGTTAGCAACGTTAGGCACCTTTCTCAAAGGGACCAGTGAATGGTAGATTCAGATCTGCCTGTAGCAAAACCCACGTTCTTGACCTCTAGGCAATGCGGCCCGGCCGTCAGTGGTCCTCTGGTCTTTGGCAGACAGTTTTTCTGGACTAAGAATGAGTGAGTCCTCTAGTCCTTCCCTCCCTCCTCACCACATGACTTAATAAAATGCTGGGCTTCTGCTTGGCTGTCTAGTGAGAGCGAACACCACGGTATTTGTACAGCACACAGGGATGTAAGCTGTGTGTCCCGGATGTAGATGAAGGGGCTCAGGAACCACTCACTACATCCCACTGCCACTAGACCCAGCCCTCCCTCACCCAGAGACTGGAGGAGGCTGAGCTGGACAGCCCTGCAGCTGGCCGGACTCACTGCATCCTGGCCACATCATACGCACACACTGTGCTGTGTAAAATAACGGAAACCCAGGCTTTCCCTGGTCAGACTTGGTCCAGTAGCTGTCCAGTAAGTGAGGTCTGTATGTGGCAGATGCTGGGATTAAAGTGAGGTTTCCATCCCTGCTACCTTCAGGAGGCTTAAAGTCACCAGAACAGGCCACAGTGCCACAGTGCGTACTTCCTGGGGTCATGCGTGTCCTTGGGAAGCCAGCACACACCCGTCAGCCTTGGGTGGAGCGACCAGCTTCCTCATTGTCCTCACCGGCAAACTCCCCGGCATCTCTTTCGAGGGAGCTGCTCCAACCATTTTTATCGAAGGACTTGGCCGGGTCCTGTGCATCTTAGTCGTGTCCCTCCTGATACTTTTTTTTTTTTTTTTT
>NW_022900929.1:74986185-75008063 GCF_012274545.1 Fukomys damarensis
CTTTTTTTTTTTTTTTGAGACAGGTTCTCACTATGTAGTTGAGACTGACCTGGAACTCACTATGTAGCCCAGGCTGGTCTCGAACTCACAGCGATCCTCCTGCCTCAGCCTCCAGAGTGTTGGGATTACAGGCGTGCACCACCACGCCCGGCCCTCCTGCTACTTTCCTAGTGTCTCTTCCAGGCACTGAGAATCCTGAACACTGTGGGAATAAAGAGCCAAACGTCCTCAGTTTAGACTTTAGACCTGCAGTTTTCTGTGTTACTCTGAGCGAGTCACTTTTCCTTTCTGGGCTGTAGACCATCAAGTGACAATAGATGATAGGACCCACGGTTTGACAGTTATCACAGACAGACATTTTTTTTGGAACCTGGTTATGTGAGATGTTTTAGCAACATCTGTTTTTTCTTGACAGGAAGAATCATTTTGTAGCTGCTGAAGCTACTAACAGCATTACGGCCTCCAGACGGCCAGCGACTGTCAGGGTTCATCAGGCCCGATGGTCCTCCAAGCGCGGGATGTGGGCCCCTAGCACTGACGTCTCCTAGGAACAGAGTCCAGTCAGACCAGCTGAATCGGAATTTGCATCTTAAAGTCGCGATCAGCCCTCTCGTTACAGTTTGAGAAGCACAGAGCCCAACGTGCCTGACCATTTTATTGATTCCCCAAATGAATCGGAAGCACTGCAGTTGTGTTCTGGGCACTCAGGTACCCAAGTGAGTGTTAATGTGCAGCTGGAGGCAGGTGCTCTGCATAGCCTCACAAGGTGGACCCTCTGTGTGTAGGATGGGAGACAGAGATGGGCCTCTAATTTATCCTGGGGGAGGCTCGGGACAGGGAACGTCTGCTGGAGGCAATGCCGGCTTGCTTGGAGAACACTGCTCCAAGCGTCAGCTAGGCAGGGAACCCTGGTGCACTGTCTCCCAGGGCTGGGAACTACATGGCTGGGTCATGGGGCTTGGGAGCCGCAGGAGTGGTGCTGGGAGAGGCAGCCATGCACAGAAACGCCAGGGCCATGGTTGAAATAGCAGCTGCTGAGTACCTTTGTATATTTGCTCTGTTTCCTGGAAGAGAAACTTGTGGCTCAATGGATGCGACGGTGTAAACTGAAAGGCAGCTCATCCTAGGAGACTGTTTACACAATTCCTACCTATTTAGGTATCTGGAGATCAAAGACGATTATAACATTCACCCTACTCTTAAGAAAAACATCTGGGTCATGGAGATGACCTAAAAACAAATAAGTACAGTCCAGTGATGCATAGGTGTTTTGGAGACCTAACTGGCTTTCTCTGCAGCCGAGCTTAGGAGGAGGCTCTTGGAGAGGGCAGAGAAAGGATCTGACCCTAGTGCGGGCCTCAAGGATCAGCAGGGCTCACAGCGAACTTCAGCCCTGGGTACATAGATGGTGCTGATGACACCGTAACAGGACCTAGGCAGGCAGTGTTATTTAGAGAGTGTGGTCCTAAGCACAGCATTGACTACTCAGAGGTATGAACTGGACTGCCGCGCCAGAAGAGGCCTCACTGGAGTCATGCACTGTAGACCTTCCACTGAGGGTCAAATTAGGACACTGGTTGAGGTCAGAGAGGTGGTAGCTACAAAATTACTGGGAGGTGTTGGTCCTGCTTTGGGGTTTGAAACAGTTCTTGACTTCTGGTGCTTTCCCCAGGATCATCACAGCCTCCAGTCTCCCCCCTGCATCTTCAACCCTCAATATTAATCATTCATGAAGACAGCAAAGATTGAAACCAAATCTCAGTATTTGTGGCCCAGCAATAGTATTGGCAAAGTAGGATTGGGAAAAACCTGCCCTCTTAATCCACAGACACTGCCCATAGAACCCCAAGATGGTTTCAGCTCTCCTTTTGCTACTTTAAGGAGGATTTTGCTCATTGAAATCAAATCCAGGAATTATTTATTAAATCTGTAAGGGCCAGAGAAAGTCAGCAGCTCCGTTGCAGGACCATCATGGATTGCTGCTATGACTTCACACCCGGGTCATTCTGAGTAAGCTTTGTGTTAACATCCAACCCAGAATGATGGGGAGCACAGCAGGCTTTGCAGAAGCACGTGACTGGCCTTTTCTGGGTGCCCACCTGTTCTCTGAGAGGATTCCATCCCTGCTGGGTGCTGTGCTGGAATACCGTGAGTGGCATAAAGTATTCAGAGAGAGCTGGTCGTGGGCCGCCTTTCTATCTCAGGGTCACTCAAGTGATGCTCTCTATTTCTCTAAAGAGTAGCTCATGTGCCCCAGAGCACCATTACTAAATATCCGGGGATCAGTAGCATTTTGTCAGGCAAAGGTTGAAAGTTGAAATTAGCCTCTATTTGTTGCTATTATGTTTATTTAGTACTCCAGGAGCTTAGCTATTTGTTTTTCTCTCAATCGATCAGTAGTATTGGTCTGGTTTTCTTGAGAACATTGTTTAGAATGCTAATAACATATTAAAGTCAGAGGCCACTGGGAACACATGTGGAATAAAAACAAAGTAAAATTAAGGGGGGGGTCTGTTTGATACCAGGGATTGAACTTGGGTCTTTGTGCTTGCGAGACAGGCAGTGGAACCACTGAACTAAATATCTGGCCCATGTTTTGATTTATATCTAAAGTGCCTGCACCCTGAATCTCATGTGTTAAGAGGTGAGGGTTTTAGAAGGTGGCTGGATCATGGGGGAGCTATACTCATCAGTGGATATATATCCACTGGAGGTGGAGCCTGGTCAGAAGAGGTGGGTAGCTGGGGGAAGGACCTGAAAGGCTGTAGTTTTGTTCTTGGCTTCTCAGCCCATCCCCACCCGCTGTCTCTCTCTGCTCCCTGGCCGACAAGGATTGAACAGCGTTATTTTTCCAGGCTTTCTATCATGTATTTCTACCTTGAAGCCAGCCAGCCAAACATGGTCTGAACCTTCTGAAACCATGAGCCAAAGATAAATCTCTCCTTCTTTAACTTGTGGGCATCAAATATTTTGTTCTCTCACTGGAAAAGTGACTGATACTGAACATCAGTATTGGAGAAGTGAGGTCATTGTTGTGACTATAGGAGACCCTGTGGTTCAGAGGTGTTTGGAACTGGATTGTAGTAAGTGTTTGGAAAGGTTTGGAGATGCATATTAGAAAAACCCTAGATGCTGTAATGAGAGCCTGGTGGACTTTTCTGGCTGATTCTCAGAAGGCCAGAAGGCTGATAGGGAAGCAGACTATAAAGGCCAGACTTGTGGGGTTTCAGTAGAAACTGGACTACTGACCATGTATGTTTCATTCTGGTGAAGAGTTTGTTGATTTTTTTCATGTTCTAAGACTATGCACAAAGCTGAATTTACAAGTGGAATGTTAAATGGTGCAGGAAATTTCAAGGCAGCCCAGTGTTTAGGCTTGTAGAATGAATACTGCTGGCTGTTTCCAGATAGATTTGCAATGATAATCAGGAGCAAAAAGCAGAGTAGAAAGACGTGAAAACTTTTGCAACTTGTCAAGAAAAAAATGTGCCCATAAGGTTAGGGCCAGGACCGGGGATTTAGCTCAGTGGCTCAGTGGTTCCGGTGGCTGCCTTGCAAGTGCAAAGGCCCAAGTTTGATCCCTGTGAACAAAAAAAGAAAAAAAGTTGGGGCCAAAGAGAGTGTGGTTGCTGAAAAAGTTTGTGCCATTAAAAAGGAGCCAAGTATTTTGTACTAGGATAAGAAAAAGATGCCTTGAGGGCATCCCAGGAAATGACCAGACCCCAAGTATCACAGGTGGGAGGTGGTAAAAGATTAAACTTCTTTGAAAAATTTTGCTTTGAGATAAAAGCCCTAGGGTATATTGCTTATTCAGGTTTTCCTAGGAAAGTGTTTCCCCAAATTCAGCCTTCCAGATACTCAAAGGCCTCTTCAGCCATGGTCCAAGGGGTTACAGCTACTACTCTAGCTTACAGGAGACCTTGATGTCACTGACTTGATCCTGGTTTTACAGCCATGCAGTCTGTAAGAGTTGTGGGGGCCACTGAGGCTTTCACCTAGGTTTTGGAGTAAGATCTGGGAGACCAGGAAGCATGTCCCTGAGAGGGCAGTGTGTGAAGCTGCAAGAGTGAAACAAAAGGTACAGAAATTTGGAGATGCAGGAGTGTGGAATATCTGCAGAGGAAAGCTGAAGGCAATGAGAAGAGCCTGCCCAAGGAAGGCCATGAAGGCTGCGACTGGCAAGGCCATATGAGTGGAGTGGGCCTGTCCAAGCCCCCTGGAGCTCACATCTTACCAAAACCTGCTCTAGATGGTGGACATGGAGCCACAGGACCTGCTGTTTATCCTGTCAGTTTTAGATCTTGCTTTAGTGAGAATTCTTTCTATCCTTTCATGTTTATCTTTTGCATTGGGAGTGTTTACTCTGTGTCATTATATGTTAGAAGTAGCCAATTGTCTTGATTTTTATAGGAGGTCATGGCTAAGAGTTTGCTTTGAGTGTCAGAGACTTTGAACACTCAGCAGTGGTAGAGCTCTTAAGACTTTGGAAAAATCTTAAGAGATGGGCTAAATACATTTTGTATTGAGAGAGACACGAGACTTTCGGAGGTCAAGAGTAGACTGCTATGGTTTAGATCTATAATGTCACCCAAAAATCTCATACATTCAGTGGTGGGGATTTTAGAAGGCGACTGGATCGTGAGGGTGTTAGACTTATTAGTGGATTAATGCACTGATGAGTCTATAGCCGAATAGGGCTGTTTTAAGAGGTGGGGATGGTCTGAAGAGGAGGGTCATGGGGGTGTGACTTGGAAGAGTATATTTTTGACCCTGTTACTTTCCTTCTCTCTCTGCTTCCTGGCCGCTATATTTTAGCAACTGCTCTCTACTATGCCTTTCTACCATGTATTTTCCACCTTGGAGCCGGCCGAGCTTGGACTGAACCTCCTGAAACCATGAATCAAAGTAAACCTGTCTTAAATTGCAGGTGCTGGACAGTTTGTCCCAGTGACAGGAAAGTTAGAAGTTGCAGTTGGAAGAAAGCCCAACGATCACTGTGTTTGAACAGATGTTTTGTCATTGTTGAGGTGGTGGCATGACTTTGTCTCTGCCTTGTTCCACACACAAGAGCAATGTGGCCTTGTCTGAGCATGGTCCATATTCATTATTTGTGTTTAATAGGGAACCTCACTGCTTGGTTGTTGGCAGGGTCACTTTTAATTTTCTTAGTAGCTTCTTCACTGGTTTCACACTGGCCCTGTGAGGTCTAGGTTTTGGTGATGGGCCTTGAGGGTCACCAAGGAGCCTCAAAAGAGCACTTGTGCCTTTCCAATTTTAGTTTTTTGGGATTGCCATGTTAAACCACAGTTTAAACAAAAGAAGATTTTTTTTTTGAGACAGGGGTCTCACTGTGTAGCTGTCTTCAAATTCATGGTAGTCCTCCTATTTAAGCCTCCTGAGTGCTGATATTACAGGCATGTACCACCACTCCTGGCTGAAATTTCCTTGTGCCAAGAAGAGCTTGAAAACTGCATATGCTCTAGGTCTCTATATTGCTCATTGACACAGGGAAGTTAAATGACAGGTCCTTAATACACAGAGGTAATTGGATTCTGCGGTCCAGGTATGAACCTCAGCATTGCCACCATTTTCAGAATTCTGTTTATTTTGTTTGTTTTTCCCACTGGGTCAGGATTCCAGCATGCTATTAAAAGATTGATGGGACAGACACACTGGGCATCTATTGGATTGAGGGCCCTAGAAGTCCACGAAAAATATTTCATCTTAAAAAAATGAGACCCGTGTAAGTTTGGTTCAACAGTGTTACAGGACAAGAGTGACAGAAATTAGTAATGAAATCTATTTTTACCATCTAGCAGGTGCAATCTGGGGAATTATTAGCTCATATCATTCCACTATTCCTCAACTATGTAATAGGAACTATTTGGGGGAGATTTGCTTTTTATTTATTACATAATTCTTTTGGGAATAAGTAAGTAGGCTTTCATTAATTTTAAGAGACTAAACCTTGTATATTTCTACACTTAGCTATTTGCTTATTGGTACTTTTTACACTGGCTCTGTCCCTGGGCATGTGGCTGGGAGAATTCTCCCTTTCAGGCACATTTCTGGCACATTTTGAGGCTGTGTGTGTCTACTTAGATGTTTGGGAATTCTCAAATTTTATGATTCTAATTTATGCTTTTATTTTCATTGCTGACTGGACTAGCAATTGATGAAGCCCTTTACTTTTTTGTTTTGGATTTCTGCCGAGTTGATGACGTGGTGCCGGAATTGGCAGCAATCATGTTGAATGACTCTGCTCTGTCTGGGGACTTATCAGTTGCTGTATTATCTCCATTTTACTTCTGTTACTTCAACCATGAGATACTCGGAATTTGCATGGTTATATGAACTCGAGGGGTCAAGGGACAGCCTCCTAAAATGTGTCTCCATCTAATTAATGCACCACAATGGAGAACTCTTCCCTTAGAATCTGTTGTTTGATTTCCTGATTAGAGCCCCCACATCAGAAGGAAGCACACCGGTAAACTCTGAGGTTAAGATCAGGAAAAGGTTATTCCGTTAACAGTGAAGGAAAATTGGACATTATTAAGCTGTAGTTCCCCATGAAGCATTTTGAGAATCACTTCATGGATAAGCAGTTAAGTCTACATCAAACCTCCATAACCTGTGGCCCAGGTGTGGATCCCTCTTCCTGCCCATTGTGTGCGACCCCCGAGCTAAGAATGATTCTTACATCATTGAAAAAGTTCTCATGAAATGCAAAAATTATATAAAATACCAATCCCAGAGTGTTTTTGAAAGCGTTTTATGAGAACACAGCCCTACTCATTCATTTTGGCGTTGTCTACGGCTATTCTGTGCCACTCTTGTGCAGTTGAAAAGAAACTTTATCACCCGCAAAGGCTAAAACATTTACTATCTTGCCCCTCTGCAGGAAAGGTTTCCTGACTTCGGTGTATACGATACCATTGCACAAGAAAGAAGGTTAGGAGTCTCTGCTTTTAATAAGTAACCTTGTTGAATCATGGCTACTTCACTAGTGAATGCTTATGCCAGTTGTTTTTGGTAGCATTATTGTATATTTGTGTTTCACAGATAGGCCCAGAGTGTGCTTTACACTTTTTTCTTTTTCACTTCTTTTTGTTTAGAGACACATTTCCCATTTATTGCATTGATCTTTGTTTTTACGATGAAATGACATATCCTTATCTTAGTTATTTATTTTTCTCCTCTTGGATATTTTGCCCAAAGCCAGATTGATGTGTTAATTTAGCTCATAGGTTCTGGGAAAGTGAGTGGGTGTAGACTTAAAGATATTGGCATTCAAGGAAGGGGTGAATGGAAGGTAGATGGAACACAGGGACGTAAGGTTTAAGGGGCAGGAGGAAAGAGATGAAGTCCTTTGACAGAGTCACGGTGATAATTTTCTAGCAGGTGCAGACCAGTGATATGCTGCAGTTTGAACTTTCAGGGAGCTGCTTGAGTTGCAGTTTACACGTCAGTAGAGATAGAAACTAAAGTAAGTGGGCAGAAAATCCTGAATCCTTTCCACATCCCCACCACGGAAAGATAGAAGGCATTAATCTTCGCTTCAGGGTAAACCCAGAAAGGAGACTCTGTGTGGAGCAGCAAGGCTAACCAACATGCAAGTGCTGTTTGTCACAAGCCATCAAGAATTTATAAGACGACAACTAAATTTCCAGATGAGAACCTCTTCTCCCTAGAGACAAAGAACACTAAACGGAAGGGCATATTTTGCATCGGCGTGCTCATTCCATCTGTCTTTCCTAATCATGCTTATTATTTACTGTGGATTGGGGGTTGTTATGGTGATGCGAGGACAGAAACCATCTGCCTCACAGCATCGTAGGCAACTTTATGGGCCCTATAATGTGGGCAACAATAGAGGAGCAGAGGATGTGGCATCTGAAGGCCAGCTCAAGAGAGCAGACGTTCATCAAGATTGATGTAAGTTACTTTCCCATTCCATAGCGTAATTTCAGTGTATGTTCTTGGTTTCACTCTCTCGTGTCAGCTCTAAAAATCCCCCTGATCAGGAGACACCTGCTGTCATTATCTGCCGTAAGCCTGACGACCGCTGTGCTGGTCCCAGCGTCGTGAGTGCCACCTTCTGAAGCCTACCCCAGCCTGTCACTTCTGAACATTCGTTTCACCAAGTGAATAGGCACCCTGAACGTTATCAGTTTTGTAGCAAGGAGGCTCTGTATTTTCAGTGCAATGGCCAAGGGAATTTATTAGCATTTGCTTCTCTTCATGTAGAAGGAATACAGATTTTCATACTTTCCAATTCACCTTCACAGATGAGTGGATTTAATCAAATCAGTTGTGAGAACTTTGGGCACATTCTGTTGTGATGTGTGCTAATCAGAGTCATGAAGACATTGTGACCTGCCCTATAAGTGTAGTGTCTCCCGATCTCCTGGCCGTTAGTTTCTTTTTATGAGATATTTCTAAGAATAATGATGAAATGTAAAAATTGAGTCAGAGAAATAGAAGATAATATAGGTCAGATTTTTTTTCTATCATTTTGTCAGCATAAATGCAAAGGAGGAAAATTTTAAAAGCCCGACTCATTCTTGGACACAGCTTTGGGCCGGGTTATTCCTGGCCATGGGCACTGCACATTGTGGAATGTTTAACAGCAGGCTGGCCTCTACCTGCTAGTTGCTAGTGATACTCCCTCCACCCTCCCTTTGACAACCAACAGTGTTTCCAGATGAGCCAAATGCTCCTGGTTACAGGGCAAGATCACCGCTGGCTGGGAACCACTGTTCTAGAATTTTTGTTTTGGATGCAGGGGGTTTCTTGTATGTTTGCAGGAAGCCTTGACTTGGAAATATAACATTCCAAGGAACGGGACCAGATCAAGGGACTGGCTCTGGAATGTCTGTCCTTCCGGTCGGGGTGGTGGAGTCTCTCCAGCAGCACCGCTCAGTCCTCATCCCCCGTCCGTCCCTGTCCTCTCTCCAACTCACGGATCCCTTTTGTTTTCCTGTGTCCGATCCAAGCGCCCCTGCCCGCACGTGCTTTGGTTGGCCAGCTCTTTCTCACGAAATCTGTTTCCTTCAGATGCTGCTGAGAAAGAAGCATCACCGCTGTGAGGCCAGGTTGCATTTGAGGTACAGGTCGCAGGCTGGTCTTGGAGCAGCCATCCTCGGGTGCTGTGCACGCCCCCTCCCCACCCGGCGGTCGTGACTGGGCTAGAAGGGGTCAGCAGTAAAATGCAGGGGGAGCAGGAGTCTCGGACTGCTGGTCACTCAGGAAGTGGCTCACCAGCCAGGGCATATCCCCAAGGAAAATGGAAAACATTCCACCCAGCCCCTCAGAGCTCCCATAAGTATTGCTAATCTGCATGAGATCAACTGGGTAGAAGTTTCAATATGTATCAAGAGATGAACATAACAGGAGAATTTAAGAATCAAAACATAAAATGGAGAACATGCTAAAGACACAGCATGTGAAGGTCAGAAATGAGCAAAGTCACAAAATAAGACCTACGACGGGCACAAATATTTGAAATGACATTGACACTCTTAAGGCATAGAAGTGCGGATTGTCTCAAAGCAAATGTAAAGATTTGTCTCTTGGTATCTATAGTGTGTATTCAGGTAGACATCCAGAGGTCAGCTGTATTGACTTACAACCAATTTGAGTTACAACCAGCTCTCAGGAACTGATTGAGTCCATAAGTCAAGGGTCCACTGTATGTGCTTCTGTCTCACCTCCGTTGACTTCCAGCATTTACGGTCATGTTTATTATGAAACAGGGCTCTCCCAGTCTCCCTCTCCTAGTCTCTCTCCTGGAGACCAGTCCTCATGGGAAGATGAGGTGGATCATGCCCAGTGTCCTGACTCCCTTCCCAGTGCTCTGGTCCTCAAGTTTTCCTGATGGATCAGTAAGTATTGTGAAATGAGATGAGAAAGTAACTACTCAACTGTCCCCTTCCTGATCTATTAAGAAGGCTTCTGGGTTGGTGCTGGTTTTAAGCAGTTCACAGCCCAGACCCTGTGAGGGGACCCCACATCCACAGCCACTCTCCTTGGGACTTTATCATGCATGATCCATGGGCAGGAGAAGGGGAAAGGACAGGAGGCACAGGGGTGAGAACTTGGGAGTGGAGTTTTGTCAGAAATTAGAGAAAGGTTCTGGAGCAACCAGAGTGTGCAGGGAAATACAGTTAAGGAGTAAGCCTGCTCTGTGTGTCTGAGAAAAGCAAACACAACATGTGGATTTTTTAAAATTATTTTTTGTCTATTAGCTGCGTTTGCTTGGAGAGGACAGTGTCTGAGAGCAGACTATGTGAATCATTGCTTCATTTATATTTCATTAATTTCTGGTTTATTAATATATGCATATGAGGTAAAGGCAGAACAAAATAGCATGCTCTCAGTAGCAAGCCTTCCTCCTATCTCTGGCCAGTGGCCTAGTGCTTTCTTCCTAAGGTTTCCTAGTGCATTTTCCCCCTTCTTCCCCTCTCTCCCCCACTCTGTCTTTCCCTTTATTGAGATAAAGTCTCACTATGACACCTAGGCTGGCCTCAAACTCCTGATCATCCTGCCTCATCCTCTCGAGTGCTGGGATTCCAGGCACGTGCCTCATCCCGGTCAGAAGCCTGCCTTTAAAATGCAGAAGCAGAGTTAAAATGTTCCATATTAATATATATGTGCATGTGCACATACACAGACATTAGTACCTGTGGAGGATTGAATCTAAAATTCCCTGTGGCTATCAAAGTCTAAGCCTCCTTCACACCACATTGCTTTGAACCACAGAATGGAACCCACAGCACAGAGGGCTACCTTCTTTAAAGGCATTAACAGGGCTTTACAATCTCTTGCATGAATGAGAGGCCACGTGGCACTGTTCCTGTAAGCATCAGCCACGTTTTGGGAGGTTGCTCCTGGTGGTTTCCTCCTGCCACTTACTGTCCCGGGGTCCCTACGGTTTCTGCTTCTCTGAGTAGACACAGTCCAATGAGTAGGAAGATGTAGTAGGAGAAGCAAGTGCTCTGAGCTCCCGAGGCGAGAAAGATGGCACCATCTGGGAAGTAGAATGGGAGGCAAAGAAGGGAGGAGGACTCAGCTGTCCCCGTCCTGGCTGATTTTTTAAGGGGGAGTTTATTTTTGCACTTGGATTTCATGTCAGGTGTTGCAGACTTCGGGTCAAACAGCTCAGTGTCTTTCGGTTACACAGTCTTCTCCATCAGGAAGCTCCAAGCACACGGGCCCTTGCAGATTTTGAGTGGCTGCTTGGTGACCCCTAGAATTACCACTTCACTTTCAAGCACCTTACGTTGGATGCAGTGATACAACGTGCACCTGTTTTTCATGTTCTCCAGGTAAGTGGACGCGCTTTTCTCCAGTGTGTCCAGACACCTTGGAGAGGAAACTCAACCGTCACCCTTCCCAGCATCCTCTCTGTGTTCACCACAGCAGCTATTGGAATCCCAAGGACCTGAGGTCCACAGAACAAAACCCAGCAATGTTTCTTTAATACCCACGGCAGAGCGCAGGCATTTATTTTTTCAATTATAGTTGGGGAGAAAAAAAAAAAAAAGACAATTACAAGACCGGAGAGATGGAAGAGATTCCCCATAAGACACTTTGATTTATTTATTCAGGTTTTCCTCATCTCCTTTCTCTGTCTGGATCTCCCCCCTTTCCACTACTTCAACTGAGAAAGTAATTATAGACAACACCAAAAGAGCACATAAACACTTCCGGAGCCTGTTCCTGTTATAAATGAGCCTTTGGAAAGTAAAGAGCTTGGGAGCAGCTTTAAAAATCTCCGAGCCTGACTGGGGTGTCAGGACTAAAGATTTGATCCATAAAGATTTCTTAAACAGCGCCACAGAAATTGTAGCCATATGTTTACATCTTTAAAATGCGTATCTGAATTGGGATAAATCTGGCGTCCAATGCATTATGCCATGGATGCAAATGAAGCAGTTTCTCACCAGTTCCAGCTACCTAAACGAGGGAAGGTATCACGTGGTGGGATCTCACTGCTTCATCCTAGGATTACCTTGAAGCGAGGCTATGATTTAAAAACTTGCCTCTCTCTCATTCTACATTAGAATTTTGCGGGCAGGCTCTGTTCCTTGGGCTTGACTGTACTTTGATTCTCCTGATTCCAAGCACACGTCTCTGTGTGCTTGTCTAGAGTCAGAGAGTAGGCAGGGGAAATTTTTCACCTTTTTTTTTTTTTGTTTTTTTTTTTGAGACAGAGTCTTTCTATATAGGCGGGCCTTGAACTTACTATGCAGCCTAGGCTTCCCGCGAACACATGGCAATCTTCCTGTCTCAGCCTCTCAGGTGCTGAGATTACTCAGGCACTTCCGGGGCTCTGGGCTGTCATTCATCTTGGTGTCCACACTTTCGGTTTTGTCTGCAGAGCTCTGCAATGCTCTGAATCCTCGGGAATCTGCCAGATGATGATTCTAGCAAACGGTGCAGGACCACTCTGACCCCATTTATTACCTTACTGAAACCTGACATATCCAATCATAACTTTCCTTGACCTTCTGTGAGTTACCAAGGAATATATTCTCCTTATTTGTTTAGATTTATTTCTAACCATCCGTGTAAATAGCAAGTAAGCAGAATTTCTAGCCAGAGTACATCCAGCAGGGGATTTGGAGGTTTTAAAATGTTCTTTTCTTGGAGAAAATATGTGTCTTGTATATGGTCGCACATTTTATGCCTCTGTGTATCTGGAAGATGTACAGCAACCTTGGTGGTACTCTGCTCACGGAGGGTCCCCTCTGCTTCTGTGGGAAGGAAACATCAGTACAAGGCAGGGCCAAGGATCACAGAACCCGTTTAGGGAGGCGTCCCACGGCTCTCCTCAGACACACTTGGGTTGGTCGAAATTCCACCCAGTGACAGTAGGAAGCAAAACAACTTCTTCAGAGATCAACTGGACTGGGTACAGCATCAGGCATTGCTGATCTGATACACAGGGCCTTGGCTATGGAGCATAGCACGATGACAGTTTAAGTTATGTGTTCCTATGGATTATGTGTGTGAATATACAATTTGAGGCACAGAGTAAGGCCAACAGAGCAGGAGATGGTTGTCACTGAAAAGATGGTTTATTACTGTCCCCAAGAGCAAGCTGCAGCACAGGGGAGCCACACAGGCTGCTGAGGAGTCAGGGGACGAGGGGAACTGAGCCTTTGTTGTGGTTCTGGCAAAAGGGTTGGGCAAGGAAGGTTCAGCAGCTGCGGGTTCCCCAGTTGGAATACTTCCAGTGGGCTTTGGGGCATAGGGCTGTCCTTAGTTGTTTGGTAAATAGGGCTGCCGGGCAATTGTACGTAGAGCATTCTATTGGGTCGTTTAGAACAAGGGAGGTCTGACATAGGAAAGTAGGGCACAGGTTAGAGTAAGTAACATGTAAGACACCAGAAATATGGCTAATAACAGTGGTTAAAACACAGGTTTCCGAGTCAAACCATTTGAGCATGAATCTTGGCTCAGCGCATTTCATAGCCATTTAATCCTTACCACAGCGCAGGGATGAGCACTGCTATTTGTCCTGTGGCACCTTGGAGAGGGTAGCACACGAATCTGCTTTAACAGTGCCTGCTACCTACTGAGTGCCAAGTATGTATTTGCTATTATTATCATTGTGAGTCTCTCCAGGGATCTAAGCCGGTTGTGATTGGCCTGCTCACTTGCATCTCCAGGGTGAAGTCAATGCCACCACTATCTGGAAGGTTGAGCTCCCTGAGCCAAGGTGTGTTTTGGGGAATAGGAAGCATCCAGTTACATGACAAGGACCAGAGACCCTGCTGCGGAGCAAGCAAGTGGCGTGGGAGCTGGCGCTTCCTGGATCCAGCCACGTGCACAAGGTGGCTGCCTCGGTGGCTCTGGCCTCGTTAGCCTCGCTGTGAATTCACTGGCGTGGCTGGAGAGGCCCAGTGTGTTTGTCTTCGCCCTTCCAGGCGAGACCCCCTTTCTCTGCACAATTGTTTTTGGGCGAATGAAGGCACTTTTACATTTCCTGGGCATTTTGCTTGCTTGTCTAATCCAACATGGATCTATAACGGGCCTGACCCAGGCTGTGCTTCAGTACTGCAGGGTTGGATCTTTGGTGTCAGTGGAGGAGGAGCAAGTGTGAGGGTGGCACCTGCAGCAGGTCTGTAAATACCATTTTTCTTTTTCTTGTTTCATCCTTCTTCCCCGTTATCTGTTGGTTCATCCATTCCCCTGTGTTGCCTGTCACTGTATATCTGTCCATCCATCCATTGTCTAACCCTTTATCTATTCAGTCATCTGTCTGTTCCCTCTTACGTACATGGGATCACGCAGTTCGTTCTCTCAGTAGCTTTTCTCAGTGTCTTTCTGTGTAACTATTGTATGTGTTTACAAAAAAACCCTACAATTCTGTTGTTTTTACAAGACACGAGTTGGACTACTCAGTGTAATTCAGTCACCAGCTGCCTTTTAAATTAGTTTATACATAGTTTATTGTATAGACCTTTATTTTAGATATTCTGGTATTTGTCTTTACCTTTAAAAATTTTTTTTTCCAGACAAGGACCTTATAAAATTTCTCAGGCTGGCACGAAGTTCAAAATCCTCCTGTCTCAGCCTCCCAAAGTAGCTAGATTACTGCACCTTTGTTGTCTTTTGTCCTTTTAAGGGCTAAAAGAAACTGGCCTCAGTTTTAGGCTCATATCATCTAATTTTTCCTAAAGGAAGAATTTTATTTCCTGAAACTATGCAGTTTCTAGGCGTTCAATGACAGGACAGAATAAGTTTCTGTGTAAACTGAGGTTTGAGTGTTTTGACTCCAAATACTACTTGGAGAGAGTTTTGACTCCAAATACTACTTGGGTGGTGGTGTTGTTTTACCTCTTTCTGATGTTGAAGAAGTACAGTTTGTGGCTTTATCTTTGCATGAGACAACACATTCAGAGCACCAGGGTCCACAGGCCACATGCTGTGATTTTTACTTGATCAAATGAGGTTGAAGAGATTGAGATAGCATGGTAGAAATTACGTATACTTTCACTTTTTGAGGGGGGATACAAATATATGGAAAATACAGAAAGGGCGGTGAAGTGTGGAGATGATTTCATTCCAATTATAATTATACTGTATAAATCATTACTTTTTTAGATGAAATACTTATAAGAAGAAATTCAGGTAGTATAATGATACATTTCTTTCCCACCAGTGTACTCAGATTTCCTCCAGGGATAACCAGCTGTATTAAAATGTTTGTGTGTTTTCCCATATATTTTCCTACTCACTCACACATTCTTTTTCTTTTCAGTACTGGGGATCATACCCAAGGCCTTCACACTGACTTTCATCCCAAACTCTTTTTTATTTGTTTGTCTCGAGACAGGGTCTTGCGAAGTTGCCCTGGCTGGATTTGAACTTGCAAGCTTCCTGCCTTGGCCTCCCAGAGTGCTGGGATTACAGGCATTTGGCACCGTGGTAAGCTTATTAGAAATTCTTCACAGGCTGTCCTCGGGATGGCTTCGGTTATTCCTTTAGGCCAATGGTGAAAACTTTGCTGGACATTTATTTAGATTGTCTCTAATATTTGTTACAGTGTACCCTTAAAATACATGAGGGTCAAATCCCAAGATCTTTGCAAATCCCATTTCTCCAAGTACCTCTAAGCTGGGAATCAAAACATGGCACAAGTCTTTGATATACATTTTCTTTGGTGTAATAGCTATAATTTATTATGATAGTTTTCACTTGAAAAGAAAAAAGAATCCTGTGAATATATCTTCCCGATGGTTTGTGGTCATTGAATATAGCCCAGAATTGGCAACTTGTCTTTTATTTTATATGCAAAGGAAAACAATCCAATGTCCCTTTTACTCAAGTTCCAAAAAATTATGCACTCTATAAATTTATTAAAGAACTAAGCCTCCTTTTGTAACTTCAATGTCTGAAGATGGGGCCATACACATATTGACTTTGAGCTTAGAATCAAGGATGTTTCATCCTTGCAGCAGGGCCGCTGCGGATCTGGGGTCTGCTGGGGGATGTGGTGCCCCTTCTAAACCATGTGCAACCCTGAGCTCACAGAACTACTAAGTCTAGTTTTGGGCAGGTCTGGGATGAATGGATCCAAGGATGTGCAGACTTCTGAACTCAGCCTAAACCCAGGAAGGAGCACCAGGTCTAACCAAAGAGGGTGGGACTCAGACTTGGATTTCAGAGGCCCTGTGGCTTTTGGATGGTGAGGGAAGGTTCCTAAGATAGAGTAGAATCTAACCACACCCCCATATGAGAAGCCAAGTCTACTCCTCTCAGGGAATTCAGTGTTGCGTTCCCAACTCCCCTAGCACAGATAGGAGAGTGGGAGGTATGCATTAAAAGGCCACATCACTGAAAGAAAAAATGAAGTTGAGGCCATAGTGCCCAAAACTTTGAAGTTACCATTATTACTACCCCTATTAACTTTTCTCAGACGGTTCAGTGATGCTATTTAGAAGTGGCAGCCAACATTGGGCCTTGTCTCCAACTTCATTGGAACTCGTAAAATGTGACGTTATAAATTCAGGATTTAAACAGCATTGCTCATACAGGACTACTTCTGGAGGTGGCTCATGAATGCTAATTATCAACCTTGAAATAATTCCCTAGACACCAAACAGTTTCTGAAATAGCTCCATTATAATAAATACATCTGCAGACCATCTTTTATGAACATGATTCATGTGTGCACACATCTTTTGACAGTGTGATAAGATGTTGGGGGTAAGAACACATTCCCACTCTCCCTGAACTTTCCTGGTCACCAGAGAGAACTCAGGTAGTTCTAGTGAATGTAGAGCACCTTGTATCTTTGGTATTTTAGGATAGACAGGTTTGTGATGGAAGTGACTTCACTTCTCTAAGACTACATTGTCCTGATTTGATGGGAACTTTTTACTTACGCCCTGGATTTGTTTTGTGCACGGTTCTCCTACTCAGTTCCATTTGGAGCTCCAGCAGGGCCTCCAGCCCTACTTCACCCATCCCCTTGAACTCCTGAAATCACCCAGTTAGAGGTGAATTTCTTGGCTAAAGGAGCTACCTACACAGGTGTCTCCTTTTAAAACACATAACCATGCAGGATGAGATTTAAAATACAGATATGTTGCCATAATGATAGCTAGGTAAAAGAGGGTCATTGCATTAATCTATTAGTGAGATCTTAATACAAATTAGATTAGCTTAGAACCAATGTATCATTAGCTGACAATGACTCCACCTCAAAGATTCTATTGCTTGAGGATTCTGAGTAGAACAAAGCTTCATTGGCAGAGAGCTCTGTGTTCTCCTAACAGTATCAGTCATGGGTTTGGAAGGAGGAAAGTATAGCATTCAGGATCAGTTTTGGCTATGCAATGCCTAGATATTTAGCAATGGAGGAATGGTTGCCTTTTTAATAAAAATTGGAACAACCAGTCTGGCAAGAGGATTTCTAAAATGTCTTTTCTGGGTCTATGAACGACTACTGTGCAAATGATGGGATTTTCAAGTATAGGTTTTAGAATTCTAGGGACAACTGAACACTAGAAATGGAGACGAGGCTGGAAACTGCACTAGAGGGGCCACTGCGTGGAGGGACAGGCGTCCGGAGGGGGTGTGGAGAGAGGGAGGGAAGAGGCGCCTTTCAGATGTCACGGGGTGTTGGGGCTGCCCAGCTTGGGCAGGAGAAGCCGCACATTTTAGATGCTTCAGTCACGTCCTAACATAATCCCTCCCTAAAGCTGAGCAAGGATCCACTGCTGAGGCCACAAGGGATCCTCCGCCAGACTGGCCCTGGCCTTTCAAAGCACCATGGTCACCACGCTAACTGCGTTGGAGATTCCCCGTTCTCCAAGCTGAGGAAGCCACACCCAGTCAATGGGAGGACATGTTGTCACCTGCCCTGCTGATGAAGTAACTGGAGTACCTGCCTGTGTCTGTGCACGTGTTCCCATGGGCTCATGCAGAACAGAGGCTCTCCTTAAGTGTGTATTAAAAAAAATACATATTGTTGCTTTTGGATCTCGAAAAATAATTAGCAGAAGTAATACTAGCTGGAGACCAAATTTTTGTATAATTCCACTCCTTTGAGGTGTCCACTGTGAACTTGAGACTAATCTGGGTACTCTGAAAAGCAGGCTCCAGTCTGGGGTGCGACATGCAAAAGACTTATTGGGAAAATGCCCATGGCGGGCAAGAAGGGACGAGGTGAGAAGAGAGGACAGCCGTCAGAATCGTGCAGATCTGACACCTGGGAGGAAATGAGGAGGGAATGGCTTCCAGGGCAGTGCAGGGTTAGAGAGTAAAGGCCAGGCCACGGGCAGTCTTTGAGACAAAGTCTCCCCTCAGGAGTTGTAGCGCTCCCAGAAACGGGTCTGCCTTTGTGTCTCTGCTGCATTTAGTCACTGGCAGACATCAACCTATGGTGGTTGCGTTTTAGTGTTAATGCAACAGTGGGTATCAGAGCCCAGCATCTGCGGTTAGTCTGTCACTTCCGCTCCCTGCAGCAGAAGATCAGGCATGTACGTTGTCATGGCTGTGTGTGCACAGAGGTGCATAATTTCCCTACACCCATGTGATATGACGTATTTCACATGGATATGAACACCTGTCCAAACATTTATACTTTTGTGGATGAGGCCAACCTCTAGATTTTGTCTTGCACTTGTTTTGCTCTTTTACACAACCACTATTTCTCATGAACATCTTATCAGAAAGTAATATTTCTCATTCTTTACATGGCTGAATGGAATTTCACCACTTGTGCTGAATTTTTTCAAGCAATCCTTAATTGATTAGTATTTGTTTCTTCCAGTGTTTTTATTACTGCAAGTAAGATTATCTGTCAGCTTTCTGTCACTGTGACAAAATACTCAAGAAAATCAAATCAACAAAGGAAAAGGTTTATTCAGGCTCATGGTTTCAGAGGTTCGGACTATGGTCACTTGGCCCTGTTGCTTTGGCATATGGTAGTGGAGTGGATTGTGGTGGGAGGATGTGGTGGAGAGGCCACTGGTGGTGGCTGGAAGTGAAAGAGATGCAGTCCTACTGACCTAACATCGTTCCTCTAGGCCCTACCTCCTGAGGCTTCACCAGCTTCTGAGACCACCACGGGCTGAGGTCCATGCATTCAACATAGAGGCCTTTGGGGGGCATTCAAGATCCAATCTATAGCCCAATCCTACCCACTCTGACATGCACATCCTTATGTGCACGTGCAGCTTCTTAAATAGGGCCAATTCCTACAGCTGAAATTGCTAAATCAAAGGACCTGATGTGGTGACTTTTGATGAACTCTGCCCAATAAACTCTCAAATGATTTCACCAATTTGTCCTTCCACCAACAGTGTATGACAATGCACCTTACTTGATGGTCAGATCAACACTGGGCATTGCCATTCTTTGTCATTTTGCCAGTTTGGTGAATATTACAACTGCATGCAGGTTTAAAATAAGTCAGTTCAAAAGAGAAGTCCTACTATTCCTGGTTCATTAAAGCTTTCTCTCGGTGGCTCTGTGGTGGGATTCATCTGGGGTGAGAAATTGGGCGTGGAGCTGTGAACTCATGAGGAAAAAGCAAGCTAGATGTGGCTTTCTGACCAAGTGATCAATCAGAAGCTCTGAAAAGACACCAGAAGTGACACCATTAGAGAGTTCTTTTGAAATCTAGGAAAAGTTGAACAGCCAGAAACTTCCATTACAATAAAAAATATTCTCTTTGACCTTCAGATAAAACCAACATCTAGGCGTAACAAATGGGAAAACTAAACTCTTCCCTAGAGCCTAGCTCCACCTGACTCACAGAAGTAGGTAATGTCAGGGCCCAGACTAAAATCAGGTTTTCTGACTTCTAATCTACACTGTGAGCATATAAATAGCAGTTATTCTGCCATAATTACTGCTAGATATGCGGTGTTAGCAAACCTCACAGAATCATCAAATACGTAAGTAACAGAGCAAATGAATGCTAAAAAGCACTGAATGTTCAATACAATTTATATTCACGTCACAATGTAGCATGTATTGAATCAAATACTGTGGCTATCACAGATGAAAAGACAAACATGTTTGACCAGCATATTTTAGGGAAAAATCAATGGCTTTCTGACAAGTAACATTTTTCGTAGTTACTGTGCATATATAAATGCTTATTAATGGTAATTTTGGGGAAGAGATAATTTAAGTAGTTGTCCAAAGACCTTCATATTTTCCAATTTAACCTAATAATATAGCCTCTGGTCACAGAACAAGGGAGAGATGTCTTTCAGAACCCCTCACAGCTGGCTGATGGCGTTGCCTTTATCACATCACCCTTGTACCTGGGATATAATTTATCTAAATACTATATGGAAATTTGAGCTTTCAGGCAGTAACTAGTGTCTCAGTATTTTTCCCAGTCTTTGAGTCTGAAGTGAAACAACAGAGCAGTTCTGGTTTCATTCAGTGAAGATAGAAATTCTGGCCTCTCACCTCTGCCAAGACAGGAACCCGATAACATTCATTTTTCCCTCTGAGTTATGAATCATTTTTCTCATTTATGCATTTTAAAAATGTATCTCGCACTCTTTTGGGTCAGGTTATAGTCTTTCGTTAAGATCTACCTTTTGTGAAGCCCCTACTTTCTCACTTCTGTATAGATGCTTTTCAGTTCCGAGCTCTGAGATTTGAGATTACATTGATTTTTAAAACCCTTTTATCGCCAACTAAAAAGCACAGATAATAAAAGCCACACAAGGCAAAAGTATGGCTTAATGAGTTATTTATGCAGCAAGCACTCTTGTAATTACCCCCCGGGGTTAAGAAACTTTGCCACCGATCTGGGAAACTCCGCCACCTGCTCATTACAATGTCCACCCTTCTTTCCGAAGTAGCAACTCCCTGGATGTTCATGGCACCCCCCCATACACTGTATTTTAGTTTTGCCCATTTTACTTTCCTTTAGGTCTCTTTAATTTGCAGTGGCTCTTCCTCCCTTTATTTTCCTTGTACTCTGTCACAGAGCCTGGGGCTTTTGACCTGTAGCATTAGCCCAGTCTGGATTTTGTCAATTGCAGTCTTGGAGCATAGACCATTGTGCTTTGATTTTCCTTCAAGGCAGCGGCTGAGGCTAAGTACTCATCAGACTGACGATTAAGCCCTTTGGTCTAACTCTAGCTGGTTGTGTGGTTTTTCTGCGTGAGGTTCGTAATGTCTGGCTGTTGACCTTTTGTGATACTAGCAGTGGTTGACAGTCAGTGTGCAGATTCATTCATTTATTGGGAGTAGTAAGAGAGTTCCATTTCATTCTTTACTTTTTAGTTAAAATACTTTTAGAAAGAGATACTTCCCCTCATGTACAATTTGCTTACTCCATGGTAGTAATCATATCTAAAAGAGCTAGGAAAATGCTAAAATACATTGTGAGGTTTGTAACATATAGAAATAAAATGTGTGACAATAGTAGGAAGGGTGGGAGGAAAGGAATTCTTGAGCTGACCTTTTATCATTAGGTGATGTTTCTATGTTAGTCCCCGCTCTAGTCTCTTCTTTCTCTCTCTCCCTCTTTTTTTTTTTTTTTGCTTCTGTGTGGTGAGATGTGATTTATTTTTTCTTTCTATTTGTGAGGTTTGTAACATATAGAAATAAAATGTGTGACAATAGTAGGAAGGGTGGGAGGAAAGGAATTCTTGAGCTGACCTTTTATCATTAGGTGATGTTTCTATGTTAGTCCCCGCTCTAGTCTCTTCTTTCTCTCTCTCCCTCTTTTTTTTTTTTTTTGCTTCTGTGTGGTGAGATGTGATTTATTTTTTCTTTCTATTTCTTTTCGTGTTTTAGTTACATTTTAAAATTAACATTCACGTACACACACACACACACACACACATATACACACATATACACACACACACACAGCAACACTATTG
>NW_022900929.1:75008142-75017957 GCF_012274545.1 Fukomys damarensis
CTAGTCTCTTCTTTCTCTCTCTCCCTCTTTTTTTTTTTTTTTGCTTCTGTGTGGTGAGATGTGATTTATTTTTTCTTTCTATTTCTTTTCGTGTTTTAGTTACATTTTAAAATTAACATTCACGTACACACACACACACACACACACATATACACACATATACACACACACACACAGGGAAAACCTATTGACTTGTTGTCCTTGAATTTTTCTCCCAGAGGGAGGATGGATGGCACTAATCCATCAAGCCCCTCTTAGCTGTTTCCCTCGTGACATTACAAGGCTGTTGGCCTCCGTAAGGGGCAGACTGCAGCCGGACAGCAGCGGAAGCACACCGATTCTAAGACTTAACTGCGGGGGGCTGCTTCCGTCGGGCTGCTTCCGGCAGGCTGCTTCCGGCGGCTGACGTGAAGAATGTTCTTACAGTAATGGGATGAACTAATTTCACCACAGTTCCAAGCCTGTGAGGACCCCCACAGTTGCATACTGGTCAACAGTTTGTGTACAAAGGATGAAGATGAAGTTTCATGTCTATATTATTCCCAAATACCCAATTATACGGCTGAAAACAATCAGCTAGTTGTGTTTCTGCTGATCAGATTTCAAGCACAGTTTTCTCCGCTGATCAGAGTCTGTACATTATGCTAACTTAAAACATCTACATTTTTTCACTACTCTAGTCCATGCTAGACATAGGCTGTTTATTACCGGAATTAAAAAATTTTTTTCTTAACTATTTTTGGCAGTTTGGCTGAGTTTCTCCATTTTCTCTGGGCACTGCGGTGGATGTATATGTATACTTCTCTCCAAGGTGTGCGACAGGCGCCACTTGCTGGGCGACAGCCCCAGCAGATCCCAATCTGCTCACCTCTTTCCAAGTCAGGGTTTGGTGATGGCACCCTGGGCACGCGAAGGACTGGCCACAGGGAGGGTGCTGTGTGTACCCAGGAATCACCAGACCCCACCAGTCAAGGCTGTCCACTCCAGAGTCACCTAGGACCAGTATATCCCCCTGTAGCAGGCACTTGACAATAGCTGTAACAGGAACAATTGAATCGATGAGTAAACCAAATGTTTTGCATGTCACATGGTAGATCCCTTTGGAGAAAAAAGGCAAACATCAAGCAAAGATTACTATCGACCAGAACTTTTCAGCCAGGCATGGTGGAACACTTTCATGTAAAAGAATGGATGAAACTATGAGCCTTGGAACTTAGGTACCAGGAGTGGGGGCCTAAATTGTCCATGGATCCACACCATGGCTTCATGATGGAGATGGACACCTCCTCTTTCCATGTGTACCTGTGATTGCGCGAGGCTTTTTCCCCTCAGGCAGGAAGACAATAACCGCAGATATTTGTCAACTCTTCTGTGTTCTTCAGAGTCTCAAGGAATGTTACAGTGACATAAACTCTTTTTTGTGAAAAATAAATGACTGCCATGTGATAGTTACTCAGTTTCCAGCTAACTCAGTGGCCAATTTCAGCACAAAGCCTGACCGGTTTGCACTCCGGCAGTGTGATGTCACTTTGGTCCTCACTGCTGGGCAGGCTCCTGTGTAACACAAGTGACTGCACAGCAGGCATTATCAGTCACTCTGAAAAACGTGATACTGAAATGTTGAACGTTGCCTCTGAAAACTTCAAGTAGTATTTTGCGTCAGAATAAAAATTAGATGAAAGCCTAAGTTCTGTTAAAACTCTGGCATTGCAGAGACAGTATATACAAGATGAGTTGGTCCCATCCAGGTCTGTGGGGCCAGCAAAGGTGGCTGACCCACCGCTCGTGCCAGCTGGTGCCCCAGAGCCAGCTGCCTCTGGGTGCCCCTTGTCCTGACTCTGGAGCCCAAGGGAGATCGTAGTGAAGTCACCCAATCTCTTTGGACCTGTCTGATCATCGGCCCCTCTTCAATTTATGTCACAGATGAAATACCTAATCATTTCCAATAAATTTCCCATGCAATGCTTGGCCACTATCACCAACTAAGTTTGATAGCTGCTACACCTGCTAAGTATCATTAATGTAAGTATGGAAATAAATAAAGCTCAGGAAGTTGAAATAATCTGTGCCAGGTCACATAGCTCCTCTTGGAAGTGTGGAAGCTGTGATTCTGTCCTTGCACTGCCTACTTGAGAACCACGGTCATCTTCACAAGACCATGAACCTATAATTTAGAGAATGGCAGTAAGGGTTCAGAGACCAGCGTGGGATAACACTTTGGAAATTAGGAATTCTCCATAATTATTTCACCCTCAGAGTGGCTCTAGTGAATTATTTTGGAAAAGACTGGCCATTTGCTGTACAACTAACATAAACAGCCACTTGGTTTCTGTATGCTAGCTTATCAGTTCCAGTCACTTGTTACCTTCTTATTTGCATTGAAAATAAATTGCAGAATCTTAGCTTTCTCTGATCTGAAAACAATCAAATCTAAGCCTGATTGCCAATCCCAATGCCCAGTAGGGTGTGTTAAGTGTATAACAAGCATTATGGTGTATCTACTCACTCTGGAAAAGGTGGTTTCTGAATTGTGCTGACCTCTGGCGAGAGGACTCAGCTCTAGCCAAGTGGACTTGCAGGCAGGACCAATAAGATGTGTCCTCATGACTCATGATCTCCAGGAGACAAGTTCCAACTTCAAGTTGTGACATCCCAGTATTGCAACTACTTCCTCCACCAAAAGACCAAGAATGTACTATGCTTAAGAACGCTTGAAGACAGCAGGGGAAAAAGTAACCACTAACCAAGTACCTGCCAGTTACCAGGCACGTGTTTTTAATTTAACACATATTCTGAGGGATCCTGAGAACCCTGTCAGATCAACACGATTGAATGGTAAGTGCTGGTGGGTGGTGAAGGCTGAAGCATCCAAAGACCTCAAAACAACAGAGCTGGAGCTCCAAGGTGTTCTGAAACAAGCTGGTCGGCTGAAATGTGAGGAGGAGTTGAGAAAGCACTGTGACCTGCAGAACAAACTCCAGTGGGGCAGGCACATCCTTCCTCTCTCATTGCCCTGGCTCTCTCCATCTCTTCCTGGCATAACTCTCCATGCCCAAGTCCCCGGACCTTGGGCTGAGTTGTTTAGCAGAGGCACACAGGGTTGTGTGGGAAGCACAGTGTCTTTGCATCTTATGCTGCTGGCTAAAGACAGCGGTTGAACTGGGGGTGACTGAGCCCAAGACAGGGGCCAGGCTGCTTTATAAACCAGGGCTGAAATGACTCGGGCTGATATTGAGCCGGTGCCATGTTCTCTTTCCTCTCCTTTCGGTTGGTATCCTCCTTGTCCTTCTGAGCTGTGGGCTATCTGAGCATCCAACAGAGAGCAGCGGCAGCGATGCCCACCTCTCTGGTGAGCTTCTGACCAGGCCTGGGGAGCAGGGCAGCTCCAGAGGCCGTGGGGTCTGGAATGGGTGTAAAGGAAGGATTAACAGGGACCCACGAGGGCTTCCCAAAACCTCACAGAGCACCTGTGGGTGTGGACACTCACCCTTCAGACCTGCCCTCCTGCCTACCCCGAAGGGAGAGGATGGACAGGGGGCCACATAGAAGGCTCAAGCAGGTGGGGGGGGGCTGGGCTGCAGTCTCTTTTTGATATTGATATAATCACACCAGCTCTCTTGTGCTTGCTGTGTGTGGGAAGTCCATATTTTCATCTGGTATTATACTCTGTCTGCCTCATAACTTATTTTAGCATTTTTATAGTGCAGATTGCTGGCACTGAATTCACTTTTGTCTGAAAATGTCTTATTTTGCCCTACATTTTGAAAGACAGTTTTGCTGGGCATATAATTCTGGAATAGCCAATTTTGCTTTTAGTTTTTTCTTTATTTAATGTTCCCCTTGTCTTATATAATTTCTGATGAACTGTTTGCCATAATTCTTATCTTTCTTCTATATGTAATGTTTCTTTTTTCTTAACGTCTTTAATATTTTCTCTGTATCCTTGGTTTTTATGAGGGTGACTATCATATGTATTTAAAAAATTATCCTGTTTTGATTTCTCTGAGGTTTCTTTATCTGTATTGTCTTTATTAATTTTGGAAAATTTTTAGCTATTACTCTTCCAGTGTTTCTTTCTCACGTTTTTGCTCGTTCCCTTCCTTTTTGGGAATCCAGACTTACATATGTTTGATTTATGATATTTTTCCACAGCTCTTGAGGTCTTGTGCTTTTTTTGTTCTTTTTTTGCTCAGCTTTTTCTTCCTTGCTTTTCATGTGGCAGCTTTTTCTTTATATTCAGAGTCACACATTTCACTATTTCCAACTGTTGAAGGCAGTCGTCATCTCAGTGTTTCCGTATTTGCATTTCTATTTGATTCTTTAAGATCGTTTCCATCTTTCAACTGAAACTCCTCATTTGTTCCTGTGTCGTGTGTACATTTCCCATTAGATGTTTTAGCACAGTAATGCTATTTGAAGCCACACTCGGTAATTACACCAGCTAGACTCATTCAGCTTGGTTGTTGATTGCTCTATCTCTTAACAATGTGTGTTTGTTTTTTGTGTAACTCATAATCTTCTTTTAGTTGCATTCTGCACACTGTGTGTCCACTGAGATGGAGGGAATCGGGGTTTGTGTCTGGGAATGGCCACCCTCCAGTCCTCTTCTGTGAGAAGTCATTGTCTTCTGCTAGTCTGGGGTGGCTGAGTGAGCCCAGCCAATGGTCTACTGTGTATTACAGTTGCTGTTGCCCTGACCTCCAGTCCCCCAAACACTTCCCCTCCTTCTGCATTCTGCTGCTGCCTCCCTGAGCCTTCAGGGCCTGTGGCTGAGGCAGGGTATCCTAGTGTCCCTGCCATGGTCCCCACCACCACATCGCTGGGTGCCTTTGCCCTTGAGGGGTTTCTCCAGGCAAACTGCTAGGACTGCTTACTCCTGGCTGGGCCCATGATCGCTTGTGGTTGGGGCAGGGGTCAGTGCTTTAAGAAGTAGATATCTCACCCTTTGAAGACGCCCCGAGGAAATTTGTGTTAGTAGAATTTTCCTCTTGAGAATCTCCAATCCTGGGAAATTATCTTCCCCTTTGGATAATCCAGCTGTGGGGTTTCACTTCGTTGTAGTTATCCCAGCACTCAGGATGGAATGGGTTCTTGAGATTTCTGTTGCAACTCTGCCATGGACTGTTTTGATTGATCAAATTATGGAGCACCTGTTTTCTTAGCTTCTGAGAGATGAAGTGCATGTGAGGCAAGCCATGTACTAGGTCCTTCTCTTTCTTTCTGGAAATGTGCAGGGTTTAAATAATAACTAGAGTCAGATATTTATGCAAATTCTACTTTTGGAAGAAAATGATTTTCAGGGAAGTAGTTTTTGATGTTAGGCAGGGTTCATGATCTTGGCTAACTGTGTCACTTGTAGCAATTTAATGACTTGATCCATATCTCAGTTTTACCATCTGAGAAGTGGAAGTAATTCTGTCCTATGTATTTTTCCCCAGTAAATGTTGCATGGGTGTTTTTAGAGTGACAGGCATGGCGCTCAGTGATCGGAATACGGCTCTGGCCAGGTGCTGTCACGCAGAGGCTCCTGAAGGCTCCAGGAAGACCTCACGTGGTGCTCTCATTTCAGAGCTGGGCGGTGGTAGTGGCTCTTTCCGTGTGGATTCTCTTTTGCCTCCTTTAGTAGATGTTTTCTATCCCTTCTAAAATTGATACTTTTAATTTGTTTAGCTCTTTGGCATTACTGTTTCAGTATTCAGTGGTCTCCCAAGCAGTGACAGCCTAGGCCATGTGATCGGGGCCTTAATCAACGTCGACACATTTTGTTCCCACTCACAGCAGCTACCAGCAAGCAGTCTCAGTCCCCAGACACCGCTGATCTCACCCAGAGAGTCACCAGGGAGCCCCTCAATGCCAGATCTACCTGGTTGGCTCCAGGGATTGCTAAAGCCGGTGGCTGCCTTCCTGTGGCTTGATGCTGCCCTTTCCTACTTCTTGCTTGACTTTACCCATGTTGTGTCAGTAGCTTTGTCCTGTTTGCAGTCTGCTGCAGTGGCTGGGAATATCCTGGTTTGAAACTTGAACACGAGATGGAGTGACTTTGTCTTTTCAGTTTCCTTCAGTGACTTCTGCTTTTGACTGTGCCTGAGCTTTCATATTTTCCCCTAAAAAGTGAAGCTGTTGTTTTATTTTCCCAGAATTCCTTTCCTCTTGTCAGAGACAGAGCGTCTTATTTGAAAATGCTTGTTTCTCCATTCTTGTAGGTCTATGCCAGGTCTTCAGCAAGACGCAGGTTCCTGCGCACCTGTGCCTACCTGTCTCAGTCAGTAGGCCCGAGTGTATCTGGAAGATTCAGGATTCTGGGTTTTACTCCAGGACTTTTAAGGGCAAAACTGAGAAAGGTGATCAAGACTCTTGCTGGGATGGGAGCTGTGGGGCTGGTTGGAAGTCCTGCTTCCTCTCACCCCGTGCACTGCCCCAGGGATTCATGCTTTGCTGAATTGTTTAGAAGTCTTAACTCCTGAGTAACAGCGTTCCCCCCATATTTCTAGAAAGATGGTGTGGATCTTTAAAATTCACGACAGATAAGCAGCTTAATTTCTATTCGTCATTTACTATTTAGAATGTCCAGTGAGAAAATTAGGGCGGATATTAAAAGTGGCAAATCTTTTTGTCCAGGGTCACACACATAGAGTTAGCATCAGTTATGATGGGGAGGGACGGGTTTTGAACTCACAGAGGAGCTTTTGCTTCTCACCTTTAGAGTCCTTTGGGATCCTCCCTGGGTCAACTGCTGTTTCTACTGTTGCCTTTTATTTAACCAAAAATGTTATTCTTTTTTTCCCATTACATTTGTTGGTACAGTTTAGGTATACAATACCATTACGTAAATTCATCAGTGGGATCTTGTACCTTTCCATGACGTATCTCAGTTCTTATTTTTTCCCCAATCCCCTACCCTCCCTCCACCCCCTTTACAAAGACTTTGTTTCCATTTTTTTCCCTTTTCTCATATATTTTCTTTTCCCTTCTTTCCTTTCAAGAATGTTACTCTCGTAGGAAGGTATGCTCGAGTGGAGCAATGCTCTGTGCTCTGTTCCCTGAGTACTCAGCTCAGTTGGTGACCTCAGAACCCTGGTGAAGACACCAGGGAGTGTCAGTGGCCACTGTCCCGCGTGGGGACACTTCACTCAGCCAGGTCCAGATCTGCCTCAGCTTCTGCCTCTTCACGGGGACAGAGAGCTCCCAAAAGCTAGGTTTTCCCCCTCCAGTTCCTCCCTCTTCTCTGCAGGAATCACCACACCTTTCTTCATCTACTGGGAAGCTTTGGGGACAGATTGTTTTTTGATAAACCAGCTTTGAACGTAATTACAGTTAAGCTCTCTCTCTATCCATGTTGAGAATATTCTTAAGTCAGTAACAGCCTCCTTGGGAGAAGAGACTTGAGGTTTTACGGGCTTAAAATTCACTTGTTTGGAAAATGTTTCTCCAAAAGCTTCCAGTGGCAACAAATGGGAGTGGCTCTTAGGAATTTCTCTCTCTCTCTCTCTCTCTCTCTCTCTCTCTCTCTCTCTCTCTCTCTCTCTGCTGAGGAGCAACTCTATCAAGTAATAGTTCTTCAGTGGGGGTCATCTTCAATGGGTCATCTATTCTGCTCTAGTAGGGTAGTATTTTCTATGAACTCTTGGAACTCCTGCAAACATTAAAAGATAAATCACAAGTTAGACTGTTACTTCATTTTCAGCACTTTCTGCCCTTACCAATATTGGAAAAACTGCAGGATGCCAAACTGGCATCTTTCTACCTCCACATCTGATGGACAGCTTGTAGCTCTGATTTGCTTTCTTTGGTGGACACAATCCTAAGCCATTTGGCTGCCTTGAAAAGTAAACTCATTAGGAAACAAGGCACGGTTTCAAAGGGAAGAGCACTGTATCCATACAGATCTCTCAGGTATGTCCTTCCTCTTGTGATACAAGGCGTCGAGGAGACAGATAACTGGAGGTGCAGTGGGAAAACAGTGAGGGGTCTGGGAGGCCCTGGAGATGAACAGGTATTGAGGGACTTCTTGAGCCACGCAGGATTTGCCCAGATGCCCAGGGGAAGTCAGGGATTAACAAGGTCAGTACAAATTTATGCCCGCAGAGAGGGTAAAACTATTATTTTGGATATCATAATAGCAGAATTAGGGATGCATTCTTTCTATTTAAGAAAGGTCTGGTCACTCAGGTGCAAGGAATGTATTTTGCTGCAAGCTTTCTGCTTCAAGTGTACCTTATCCACTGAGCTAGGATTAGCCTCAAGGACAGCATCACTCTAAAGAGTCCCACTGTCTTAACAGCTGCCTCCCAGAGGACCTAACTCTCAGTGGTTCCAGAGAGACTGGAAGGGAACAGGTGGTAAGATGAGGTTTTTGGGCCCGGATCACTCATTGCCCACTGGCAGCGAGAGCTCCATCCCAGGTGGTGAGAGGGTGGGCACAGATAGTCTCTGGCATGAGATGTTGGCCCCTTTGCAAAATATTTCTCTCGTGAATTGAGTGAATGTTCCATGCAATGATTCAGACATTTGAAAAGAATAGAAGATCCACTTCGCATAAGTAAGGTGAACTTGGCTGGTTGGTTTTAAGTTGTATTATTGCCTGATAGAAAAGCTAAAGACAGTTAAAAATTGAAAACTAAGGTCAGACGTTCTCTTTGGTAGCTTACAAAGAGATTTTTATTTTCAACATTTGGAGATGAGAAACAACCAAATTCAGAATGAAATAGCTTCCTGAGCTAAAGACAAGTGGTTACATAGCTGAGGCAGATGTGTATGCTGTGGTCAGGGACCAGCATGAGAAAACTGGGGTTCTGACATATGAGGTGTCCCTTCTGCTCTTATAAGTGTATACCGACCCTTCTGTGTGAGAAGCCACTGGAAGCCAGCTAATGAATCTGCAGGGCACCACCTGCTATGGAATATCTCTACGCTAACCCCACCATCTATTCTTGGATGCAGCCCAAAATCAGGCTAAGTTTCAGAATGACCCAACTGAGGATGCCCTAAGGGAGAGAAGCACTACATTGTGAAGCAGTCACATGACCTTTTCAGGGTGTACCAACAGAAGCCAAAGGATGCCCATGGCACTAGATTTGGAAGGTTCCTTTTTTTTTTCTCATTGAGTTTATTGGTACATTTTAGGTACACAGTACAGTTACACTCATCATTGGGATCTTATACCTTTACATGACAGGTCTTGGTTCTCATTTTCTCCCCTTATCCCTGCCCTCGCTTCACCCCCTCCACCCTTCCCTGTTTACAAAAACTTTATTTCCATTTTTTCATTTTCTCATATTTTTTCTTTTCCCTTATTTCCTTTCCCCTACCCTTCGGACTTCCCCTATACCTTTAACCCTTTTCTTCCTATTTCACATTATCAATTATATCATTAGGATCTTATGTACCATTATAGTTTTTCACACCAGAGAAACTATTCGGTATTAACACATGTGACTTATTTATTTCACTTGAGTATAACCTTGGCCGGGCATGGTGGCGCATGCCTGTAATCCAAGCACTTGGGAGGGTGAGGCAGGAGGATCACTGAGTTTGAGACCAGCCTGGGCTACATAGTGAGTTCCAGATCAGTCTCAACTATGTAGTGAGATTCTGTCTCAAAAAAAAAAAAAAAGCAAAAAACAAAACAAAACAAAAAAAGAGAGTATAACCTCAATATACATGCATTTTCCTATGAATGACTCTAATTTCTCATTCTTTAGGGCTGAGTAGTATTCCATTTTGTAGAAAAACCACATCTTCTTTAACCAGTTTCCAACTGATGGGCAAATGGGCTGTTTCCAAGTTTTAGCTATTACAAACTGTGCCACTATAAA
>NW_022900929.1:75018158-75184203 GCF_012274545.1 Fukomys damarensis
TTTTTTGTTTTTTTTTTTTTTTTTTTTTTTTTTTTTTTTTTTTTTTTTTTTTTTTTTTTTTTTTTTTTGGTGCTGGGGATTGAACTTGGGTTCTTGCACTTGCAAGGCAGGCCACTGAACTGCTGAGCTAAATCCATGGCCCCAAGTTGATTCCTTGATAGCAGCCATTCTTTGTGGGGTGAGATGGAATCTCAGTGTTGTTTTCATCTGCATCTCTTGAATGACCAGTGATGTGGAGCACTTTTTCATATATTTACTTGCTGCTTTTACGTTTTTGTCTGAGAAATGTCTGTTCATTTCAGATGCTCACTTTTGAATTGGGTCTTTATATTTGGGGGGGCTGATTGTTTTGAGTTCTTTATATATTCTTGATAATAGTCCTTTGTCTGAGGAGCAGCTGGTACAAATTTTTTTCCCACATTATAGGTTGTCTCTTAGTTCTGTTGATGGTTTCTTTTTCAGTGCAGAAGCTTTTTAATAAGATGAGATCCCAGTTGTTGATTCTTTCTGCTAGTTCCCATACTACCGAGGATTTGTTCATAAAGTCTTTTCCTACGCCAATGTCTTCAAGAGTTCTGCCTAACTTATCTTCCAGCAAATTTAGTGTCTCTTTTTTAATATTTAGATCTTTAATCCACTTGGATTTTAGTTTAGTGCATGGTGAAAGATAAGGGTCCAGTTTTAATCTGTGGAAATCCAGTTTTTCCAACACCATTTATTAAAGAGGCTGTCTCTCCTCCATTGAGGATGGTTGGCTCTTTTGTCAAAGATGAGGTAGCTGAGTACATCTGGAGTTGTTTCTGGGTCTTAAAATCTCTTCCACTGATCCTCAGGTCTGTTTCTTTGCCAGTACCATGCTGTTTTTATCACAGCGGCTTTGTAGTATATTTTCAAATTGGGAATTGTTATACCCACTGCCATGTCTCTGTTGCCTAGGATGGCTTTTGCTGTTCTAGGTCTCTTCTGGTTCCAAATGAAATTTTGGATTCTTTTATCTACTTCTGTGAAGTATAGTGTTGGAATTTCAATTGGCATTGCATTGAATCTGTATAGCAGTTTTGGTAGTATGGCCATTTTCACTATGTTGATTCTTCCTACCCAGGAGCAGGGGATATCTTTCCATTTTCTTATATCCTTTGATCTCTTTTTTTCAGAATGCTTTAGTTTTCAGTGTAGAGGTCTTTTGCTTCCTTCGTTAGACTGATTCCTAGATACTTCATTTTTTTGGATGCTGTTGTGAAAGGAATTGTTTCCCTAATTTCTCTCTCAGTGAGTCTGTTATTTGTGTACAAGAAGGCTATTGATTTTTGAGTGTTGACCTTGTATCCAGCTACTCTGCTAAAAGTGTCAGTTAAGTCTAGAAGTCTTTTGGTGGAATTTTTGGGTCTTCAATTTAGAGTATTATATTGTCAGCAAGTAGTGACAGTTTAACTTCTTTCTTTCCTCTTTATTGCTTTAATTTCTTTCTCATGTCTAATTGCTGTGGGTAATGTTTCCAGAACTATATCGAAGAGGAGTGGTGATAGTGGGCATCCTTATCTTGTTCCTGATTTTAACGTGAAGGTTTTCAGTTTTTGGCCATTTAATATGATGTTGGCTGTTGGTTTTTCATAGACAGCCTTTATTAAGCTGAGATATAGACCGTTTATTCCAATTTTTTGTAAGATTTTTATGAATGGGTGTTGAATTTTGTCAAATTCTTTTTCTGCATCTATTGAGAGGATCATATGGTTTTTGTCCTTGACTCTGTTAATATAGTGTATTACATTTATTGATTTACATATGTTGAACCATCCTTGCATCCCTGGAATAAATCTGACTTGGTCAGGGTGTATGATCTTCTTGATGACCCTCTGTATTCTGTTTGCTAGTATCTTATTAAGGATTTTTGCATCTATATTCATTAAGGAGATTGGCCTATAGTTCTCTTTTTTAGTTGAGTCTTTCCCTGATTTGGGAATCAAAGTAACACTTGCTTCCAGGAATGAATTTGGAAGTATTGCTTCCCTTTCAATTTCATTGAAAGTTTAAAGAGTAGTGGCAGTAGCTCTTCTCTAAATGTCTTGTAAAATTCAGCAGTGAATCTATCAAGACCTGGGCTTTTCTTCATTGGTAAACTTTTAATTACATTTTCAATTTCACTGATTGTAATTGGGGTGTTTAAATTTTTTTTTATCTTCTTTGTTCAATTTTGGTAATTCATAGGTATCTAGAAATCTGTCCATTTCTTCTGTTTTTCATTCTATTTGAGTACAGGTTCTCAAAGTAGACATTGATGATCCTCTGGATTTCTGCTGGATCTGTTGTGATTCACCTTTTTCATTCCTAATTGCATGGATCTGAGTCTTTTCTTTCCTTTTTTGACAAAGTTAGGTAAGGGTTTATCAATTTTATTTATTTTTTCAACAAACCAACTCTTTGATTCATTGATCTTTTGTATCATTTTCTTAGTTTCCATGGCATTGATTTATGCTCTAATCCTTATAATTTCCTCTCTTGTATGAGCTTTGGGTTTTTCTTGTTCTTCTTTTTCTAGGAGTCTAAGATTCATCATTAGATTCTTTATTTGAGCTTGCTCCGTTTTCTTAGTGTGAATATTCACTGCTATGAATTTTCCATGTAGAACTGCTTTCATTGTGTCCCATAGATTTCTGTATGTTGTATTGGCATTATAATTTATTTGTAAAAGCTGTCTAATTTCTTCTTTAATTTCCTCTGTGACCCATTGATTGTTCAGAAGAGTGTTGTTCAATTTCCATGTGTTTGTGAAGTTCCTACGGTTTCTTATGCTATTGATCTCCAGCTTGATTGCACTATGATCTGATAATATACAGGGGATAACTTTGATTCCTTTGCATTTATTCAAACCTGTTCTAGGAGCTAGTATGTAGCCTATCTTGGAGAATGACCCATGTGCAGCCAAAAAGAATGTATATTCTGATTGTGTGGGGTGGAACACTCTATAGACATCGATTAAGTCCATACATTGAAGGTTCTTAAAGTAATATTGGGGACAGAAGAGTACTGGCTTGGAAGTACTAGGACTAGGTTTTAGGACAAAGGATTTAATTCCTTTGCAAAGACTCCAGGATGTAGTGTAAACTCACTACTAATGTGGCTTCTAGAAGAAGAGAAAATGGTGGCCCATGCTGAATGAAGTGGAAATGCTGGAGCTGCCACTTCAGACACTGAAGGAAGGGGATGAGTGTCTCAGGGGAGTAGGCATACTGGGGTGGGGGAGACATTAAGTCAGGCCAAAACATCTACCAGAGCATTCTATTCATTCTATTCAAGGGCCAATGGATGCATAACATTTACAAATGACCCCAAGAAGGCACCTTCAACCAGAGTGGTGCTCCAGTGTCACTAGGAGTTTCATTGTTGGCTGTCCTTTGCAGGGAAGATCTAATAGCAGCAGAGATTCAGCATAATATGACTTATAATTTAGCTTATAATTATATATTAATATAACTTATGATTTAATAATTATACATTAATTTAACTTAATATATTGTCAGCATTAGCATTTTGAAGGTACCATATTCCCAGTTGAAGAATGATGTTTGGATCCATAACTTGGTGGTAGCACAGGCTGCCATCTTTGAATGGGGTATGAAAAAAGGTGTAATGTGTTCAACGTAAGCAATTCCGTTGCTTGGTCTATTTGATCCAGCAAAGCCTGTCAGTATGAGAATAGAAATGTACATCCTCATGTTTTGAAGCAATATTTGTTGAAAATCAGACTGTGAATTGCAGTGGTTCATAGTAAAGACAGAATATCTGGTCATGGGGCATCAAGCAACCATGAGTTCAGAGCTTCCCATGAGGGTCCTGGTGAACCACTAAGGCAGAAAATCAAATGTGCCCAGCAGACTCCATTGGAAGCTAGAAATGACCCACTAGGATGCAGAGTAAGCAAGACCATGGGCACAGGAAACCTACACAAGTAAGTAGCTCAGACTCACCACAGTTGTACCATAGCTCTTTGCTTAGACACACTGTACAAAAACACTTTGTACCACCGAGAAGTGTCTGGTCTAGTAGAGTGTTGTGACAGTCTGCTAAGAGTGCATGTGAAATGCAGGTCAGAGGTGATAATGTGAGGATGTGGAGCCAGTCTCTAGAATGCATAGAATGCAGTGCACATAAAGGGCTCTCTGTGGTACTGTGTCCCCAAAAGAAAGACTGCATAGGCACAGGACTACATGTTGGAGGTAAGAATGACCCACTTCCTATAATTCTCAAAGATCCACAGGGGACTTTATGCTTCTTATTCCTGCAGCTCTGGGCTCTGAAGCGATACAGAAGGAACTTTAATGTTTCCAAAGGTGGTAATTCTTCCAGGAGAATTGGCAAAGGCCCTATAAAACTATAAACCACGGCTACCTTCTGAGACCTTTGGACCCTTGTATCCAGAGAATACAGATAATATTTGGGAATAATAATCACCATCTTAGTAGGGGCGATTGGACTTACATAACAGGGAGCTGGTGGGGGCTGGGGTCTGCATTAAAAAGTGGGGCAACAGATTGGCCTGGATGCCTCCTGGTCTGTCCCTGGCCAGTTTTGTTTGTGAATGGACAAGAGCAGCAGACCTGACCCGAGAAAGATATAGTCCCTTGTAGAATCACACTGTCCAGGAACAAGGGTTTGGGTCAAATTAACAAGTAAGCCAGTAGGACCAGCAAAGTTGGTAGTGGGCGAAGGAAGTTTAACAGCAGAGTGGAGGAGGAAGTCAGCTGTGGTCCTAAGACCCACTGCAGCAATGAGGCTGTCCTCTGTCTCTTGGGAAGAGACCTCTGAGAAGCCAGAGGAAAGTTCTCTGGAACCTGTTTGGGAAAATGACTCCATGCAACATGCGGCGGGGTGAACTTGGCAGCTGTGGAAATGAGCCAGTCAGGTTCCACTTCAAAGAAGGTCTCTCCATCCATCCTGCTGTGGTTGTCCAGAGTTTCCAGTGTTGACTTTTCCAGGTCCTCAGCTTTGGAGGTCATGCTTTCTCATGGGGGTCCCTGCGGGTGACTGACAAGACTGTGGAATGAAGGTCTGACCATTCCCCTGCCGCCCCGATGAATGTCTTGGGGCTCCTTGGTGGCTGGATGATGTGAATCGCAGTGCGCCTTTTCTTTCCCGTGTGTTATTCCCCAGAAGCACAGTTTTGTACTCCTGACACTCTCGGGATCAGCTTTCCTGAGACACTGACTTCCATTGGTTTGGGATTTGAGAAGATGAATTGAAATGTATTTTTTTTTATAATGATTTATTTCAAAAGGGCAAAGCTTATTGAACAAATGAATAGTTAAAAAGATGTGCTTCAGGTAGTGGAAAGAATTTTGAGTATTTCCCAAAGAAATGATCCTGAGGTAGTGGACATGTGGATTATCTCACTGTGATCACCATGCTCTTCACATGTGCTAAGGTTTCACATTGCACCCCATAAAATATGCAATTGTCATGTGTCAACTTAAAAATTAAAAAGGAAATATTTAATGGCAATGGATCAAGCATTCCTGGTATTACTAGAGTGCTACATTTACATATGTATCTTTTGTGCCTGGATTATTTGTCATTTATGTTTTGCATTCATTTATGAAAGTATTTAATGTTCCAAAAAGTAATGAAAAAAAATGAAAAAGGACTTAAAATATAAGCTTTGAAGGAAAGAAATTTTCTCTCAACATTCTTTTGTATCAGTGAGACTGAATAATTCCTAAACCGGTGCTGTTCACTGCTCCACCATCTTGCCATCTGTTTTTAAAATTGGTGAATTAGTAGGAGTTTTCCCATTTCAAGAATTTACATTTCTATCATTTCTTTTAGAGCAACAGAGCTGAGGTTCATAAACATAATTGTTTCAAGTGCTAAAATATTTGTTAAAAGAAATCTATGATCATGACTGTCCTTTAGAAGTCCTCACAGATGAGACTCTGTGGGCGGGGGATCCTTTATTTGGGGACACCTCGCTGAGCACACAGGTAATGAGATTGGCAAGAGTCTGCACTGCCCATGCTGAGGTAGGTGGGCTCATACTGTGGAGTTCAGGATACCGAGACGAAGCCCTTAGCAACTCCTGTCCCCTCTGACTGACAAGGATGAAAAGCTTGGTGATCCGAGGGTGGAGAAAGCAGGTTTTGTTCTCTCTTGACAGATCATCTTCCTAGCAATCTGGTCAGAGGGGGAGGAAGGCGAGTGTGGAACAAAATTAGAATGCTTTAGCTTGAAAATGGTGAGAGAAAATTAAAATAGCAAGAGCAAGAGCCAGTTTCACAGGCAGACAGTTTGTGATACAAGTACTGCTGAAGGAAAAATAATTTCAGGAAAGTAGAATGTTCGAGGAACTTTCCTTTGACCTTGTATTATGTACTTAGAAACTCCCTGCCGGACTCCATTGCTAGGTATAGAACATAGACAGTCTTAGAATGGATACACGGAGAATGTTTGCCATCTTTCTCAATTTTCATGGTTCTTTCTCCTGACTCCACACAACCACACAAATTCTTCCCACCGGGTGCAAGACAGGGACTCATGGAGTAGGCAGAGTGCCCAGGCCAACAGCGTGGCTGGGAAGGCTGCAGTGGAGCAGGGCATCCCAATATGCAGGGGCTCCTTTGTTTGTCATTGAGACATTAGATCTTATCACTGGAAAATTGAGGGAGGAGGGGCTTATTCTGTCTACATTTCATTCCATAGTTGTCTGCTCCATGGCAGGACAACATGGCAGAGGGGTGTGATGGAGGAGATCTGCTCAGGACATGGTAGACAGGAAGCAGAGAGTGAAGGGAGCAGCCAGAAAGGGAGATGTAGCCTTCCCAGGCATGCTCCAGTGACCCACATCTTCCCAGGAGGCCCCATCTGGCAACTGCGTGAGCTATACGTCCCCATAATCCAGTCATCTTCCAAAGGTTCTGCATGAGGCTTTAGGCGGACATCAAGGTATAAACCATCCACAAACCCATTTACACAAAGTGGAAGTTTTCTGTGCCCAAGAAATGTTGTATTCTACTAGAGATGGAGCTACCATGGGGCTATGGAAAGGAAATGCTAGATGGGTAGCTTGTGCTTTGCTGTATGTCTAAATGTGTGAAGTGAAAAAAGGAAGGGGCCAAGAAGGAGCAATGAGAAGTCCAGTTCAGCCTGCCTAGGGCTCAGCCAACAAACTTCTATCCCTAAATTGGGATCTGAGGTGAGGCATTCGAGAAGCTCTTCCATCAGGACAGGAAGACAAAACACATTTTTATATATGTGCAGGAGCACGCATCTGTAAAAAATAAGTCAAATGTCATAGAACATCATCAAATCAAAAACATCTTTGTTTCAGACAATTAGAGGTACGTGGGTTCCGAAGAGAAGGATACCAACGAGGTTTAGAACAGCCTGGAGATTTTGACCAACACATTCTGAGTCCTAGCTTTCCCGTCTTTCTGGTTTTGGTACTCTCCTGCTGTCCCCACCTGAAGGGCTGGAAGGGACAGGGACACTGGAACAAATGGATATGTTCAGTTTTTACAGAGTTTAAAGTTTGAAAGGTACAGTAAATGTAGCTGGGATGATGTGATTAGCGATGTTGGTAATGTTGATATTAGCTAATGCTTAGGCGTTGCTTCTAGATGCTTTAACTGTATTAATAATTATAGCCTTTTCAACAAATCAGCGAAGTGATAATAACAACAAGAACAACAATCATGTAATCAGCAATGACTGTCTTAGCCTTTCTGAGTTCCCAAGAAAACAGAATCGTAGGCAGAGGGTTTTTGTACAGTCTCAGTGAGCTTCCGTGAAGGATCAGGTTCAGTGACACAGGAGAGGCGAAAGAGTCCATACGAAGACGCATGGTCCTTCTGGCTATGGTGTGATTAAGTCTCACACAGTATCTTCTAGACATTGTTTGAGTTATGTCTCAGGATTGTTCCTGGGTGGAAAAGGGGAGATAGATGAAGAATTTATCTATTCATTGTCTCCTCTTGGTCAAAAGATTCATCCCAAAGGGTGTTACCCCACGCCCCACACTTCCTAATTGTACATTTGTGGGTGCGGGCCCTGATTAGGGTCCTGCAGCAGACTTGGAAGGGCAGCAGAAAAGAACAGAAAGGAAAGACGCATGGGTGAGAGAGGAGACACTATCAAGATGCAAATGCCTGTCTGAGATAAGGAGGCAAGAAGGCCTGGGATGCTGGAAGACACAGGTGCGGATTGTGGGCATCCAGGTGGTACCTAATTAGTGACTGGTAGTCCTGCTTGTACCACATGGAACATGCCCTCGTTGGTGTCTAAAATCACTAAAGGAACCAGTGTGTGTGTGTGTGTGTGTGTGTGTGTGTGTGCGCGTGTGTGCGTGTGAACACTATTTTCCCCATTCTTTCCCAAGAGAACCTTCAGCCTCATTGGTCTCAAAGTCCCTTTCGTGGCAATGGCTAGCTGCAATGTCTGAGTGACCAAAGGCAACAGGCTTAGTGAAATGAGGCACCGTTTCCATCACAGCAGCTTATCTGAAGACTTCCTTGACATTTCCAATCTCTCTTTTCTAGAGCTACTTTCTTTTTTCCTGTCAGCCTTTTAGCTACTCTGAGTTGGTGGGCGTCTGGGAATGCCACAGACCTTCATCGGCTACAAGGCTAAGCCTTTGTTCTCTTTGTCCTTGTGTAGCTATGGCTGCTGCCCCTTTATACTGATGTTGGCTGTGGAAGCACAGGGAAGTGTTCCAGAGCAGCCCTTGGATCAGAGGCATGCTCCTCTAGTTCCTGGCGGGTGGAGTGGACTTAGCTCCTCATGCAGTTCACTTGCCAGTTCAGTTTCTCCTGGTCTACTGACATGAGGAGGAAGTTGGTTGGGCGGTAGTCATGACCTCAAGTTCAGTGGAATCTTATCACACCTGCACAGAGGTGTTCTCTATTTCTTACCCCGAACTAGAATGTTGAGTCCAGGGCTAAGATCATGGGCATAGGAACACACGATCCCCCACAGATTCCTGGGGAGGGATAATGACGGCAGCCACTCAGACTTCCGCTCTTTGAATCTCAGACTCCCGTATTCCAGCTGCTAGCGGCAGAACACCGTACATACATTGGCTCAGTTGCATAACTCCCGAGGTGTTTCTCGCAAGCTGGTGCCTTAACTAAGAATTGCCTGGTGGATTCCTTGGGACAAAGACTCTGAGACAGAGATTGGTGGGTAGGAAGTTTATCGTGCAGTGCTGCAAGGTCACCATCTCTGAAGGGAAGAGATGTCAAGGAAGGAGGAGTGGGCAGAGACGTTGGACTGTGATGCAGCCCTGGCACGGGTCCTCTGCTCTCTAAAGAGAACTCTGAAGATGCTAAGGGCCTTCAGAACTACTCTGAGTTGAGGGGAGGAAGCTGAGCCTTTATACCTCTGTGCCAGTCATTCACAGCTACCCCGGGAAGAAATTGTGACCTTGGAGAGTAGATCTCCTGTGGAGACAATTTCCCCCAAATGCCTGGAAGCCCAGGGCCTGTGAAGCAGTATGTCTTTCTTCTTGAAGAGGAATCTGAGTGATGTAGCAGTGTCCTCCTCGTTGAACCTTTTAAAGGACATCTCATCATTCTATTATTGGCTACTCCAGCGGGTAGACCATACAGCACCCATTTTTATGCCTCCTTCACTACAGAGTGAGCTTCTCGACTTGGGGAGAATTGTTTGTGCTCCTGTGTTCTCAGGCCCTTAGGTGATGGGGGCTGACAAGACACAGAGGATAAGCAAGGGAAACTCATATTTGGAGAGTGTGCTAATCCCAGGAAGGGTGATCTGTTGCTCTCTCCAGGGTGGAAAGCATATGAGGTACTCAGTTTCCCACCAAGTGATTGATTTGTTGCTGTCTTTCAGGAGGGCTTCCACATCAAGGCTAGAGGTCTGGATGTGAAGTGCCTGCCAAGGTGAGTCAGCCTTGGGGACAGGGTGCCCATACTACTGAGCACCTACATAGCCTCCAGCCTTGGCTTTGTGACTCCTTGGCTCACCGTGCAAACAAGGCTGGCCCAGGGAAGAGCTGGTTCGCTCCCACAGGAAGTCGTTCTCCCTGATCCCTGAGAGCTCCTATGTATGTTCCCTGATGAACATTAACATGGGACGCAAAGTGAGTCCGTCCATAAGCCCACCCATGTGCCTCTTCCCCAGAACGCCCTAGCTGAAGTTTCCAGCCTATCACTTCCAGGTCCTTAACCATCTTGGCCATTTGGCACTGCCCGGGAGTGCGTGTGCATCTTTCATGCTAGCTGTACAAATCGGATTGGGTGTGGTAAATACCGATAGGCCCACCGGGAAAACTTGCTTCTTCCTCTCATGTTTAGGGTCACTTTTTGAGGTACTAGGGATTTTATCAAGGGCCTTCACAGTGAGCTATACCCCCAGCCCTTTTTGCTTTTTGCTATGAGTCAGGGTCTCAAGTTGCTAAGTTGCCTGGCCTCAAACGTGTGATCCTCCTGCCCCAACCTCCCAGGGTGCTGGAATTGCAGGCCTTGCATCTCCATGCCCAGCCGGGAGCCACTCTTTGCTGTATTGCTCCTATCCATATGTGAACCAGGGCTGAAAGGAGAAAATACAAGTCAAGGATGTGTAGCCTAACCTGATACCTGGAGGAAGTGGGAAACACACTACTAATATTTTCAAGTGTGACGTATTCAACCTCTAAAATCCAGAGATTTTGGGCAACAATGGCATACTCGATGCCGCTGCTTTTCTTAAGTCTTGCTGAGATGGGAGCCACTGAATCTCCATGGGGTTCCCCTTATACCTTTCACCGTAATGCAGCTATCTAGGACATCCAAAGTACAGATGCCGCCTTAGTCCAATTAGTATGATGTCATCAGCATAGAGGAAGGGTAGTATGTTTGTCAGGACCATCAAAGTCCCTGTGAGTCATGTTTTTAGAACAGGGGGATCTGGGGGGTTGGCTTTGCCCTTAGGCAGTTCCTGCTGTGTGAATTCAAATATTCTTTTATCCTCTCTATTGAGGGAGACAGAAGAACGCATCCCCCAGAGCAACAGCTGCACAGCAAGTGCCCGTGCTGTATTGGTTTGGTCCAGCACAGATACCACATCTGCGAATCATGTCTGCTCTAGGGCCTCCCACCTCGCTGGGCTATGGAAGTCTGTTGCCAGCCACCACACTTTATCTGATTTCGTTAGGCACCAAAACGCTGAGACAGGGTCATGACTGAGACCCTCACCTAGTCAAAAGATACTTACACCACCGCGCTAATCTATAAAGTGCCTCTTGGGATACAGTGTTATTTCTGACACTATTTTAACCAAGACTGGGCACTTTCAGCGTCTTCTGCATCATCTTCCCTGCTGCAATGGCTCTCATTCCAGCAGTTAGAGAATAAATGTGAGGATTTTTCTAGCTGCTGGGTATATTTATCCAAGGGTACACTTGGGACCCTCTCTGAAATAGTCTTGGGGAAAACTACACTTTCTCCTGCCTTCCACAGACGGTCACTTTAACCAGACCATCACGAGGGCATTTTATGTTTCTCATCATGAGTGGCAGCTCACAATCCTGAAAAAATTTGCATATTGGGGAAATTCCTTTTTATGGTTTACAGTTAGCCTGGAAAAATTTTCAGATCCTCTGAGGGGAAGAGTTGGGGAAATATTCATTGTGTAGACTTGTGGTGGGCTTTTCCTTAAGCAAGTCTTCCTCTTCCTCCTTCTTCACCTCTTTCTCCTTCAAAAGGGGTCTGAGTCTAGGAATGAAGGGATAAGAAAAGAAAAACCTTATAGAAGTTAAAGGGCTAGAAAACTTCCAGGAGACTGTTTTACTCCAACCAGTTTTCTCCTCTTCCCGGCCACATGGCTAGTGCTTTTCTGTGGCAAGAAGGTTGGGGTGCTGACCTGAGTGCTGGCAGATGAACACAGGCTGTGTGATGTCCGCCCACAGTGCTTATGTGGGAGATGCACCTCCCACATGATTTCCTGCCACATGATCATCTGCTGCCTTCACTCATCACAGGGACATAACGGAAAGGTGCAGGCACCAAAGACACAGTCTGCCTGATTCTTCTGTCCTCGTTTTTCTTATGCCAAGTACCCAGGGATTCATGATCTTTAGATGAAAGATGATTAGACCTGGAGTTGGAAACACTGGGCTTGTTTCCTGGTTCTGGGGTTAAGCTTATGAGCAGTTTAACCCCAGATAAGACCTATAATGTCTCACAGCTTAGTAATTCCATCTTGAAAACAATGCATTAAAAGTGAGAACCAATACCTGTCATGTAAAGGTACATGATCCCAATAATGAATGTAACTGTACTGTAGACCTAAAATGTACCGATAAACTCAATGAGGAAAAAAAAAAAAGAAAGAAAACAATGCGTTAGATAAGATAGTCTCCAAGAAACTTAATCCCTAAGATTTTTGAATACCAAGTGTTTATTCACTCTTCTGAATCTGTGAGTTCCATATCCTCAGATTCAACTAAACATGCTGAAAGTCACCCGCCCTGCCAAGGATGACTCTGCACACTGACAGAGCTCCTATGAGAGGTCTTTATTAACAGTGGCTGCGGGGCATGGTGGTGCTGGGTGAAATGGAACAAAGGAGAAGGGGGAGGAGCGGGCAGGAGGCTCGGTTATATAGTGGGAGACTGGTGCAGGCGGGTCGCTTATACAGTGGGAGACTGGTGCAGGAGGCTCGGTTATATAGTGGGAGACTGGTGCAGGAGGCTCGGTTATATAGTGGGTGACTGGTGCAGGCGGGTCAGTTATACAGTGGGAGACTGGTGCAGGAGGTTTGGTTATATAGTGGGAGACTGGTGCATGTGGGTCGGTTATATAGTGGAGACTGGTGCAGGAGGCTCGGTTATATAGTGGAGACTGGTGCAGGCGGGTCGGTTATATAGTGGAGACTGGTGCAGGAGGCTCGGTTATACAGTGGGTGACTGGTGCAGGAGGCTCGGTTATACAGTGGGTGACTGGTGCAGGAGGCTCGGTTATACAGTGGGAGACTGGTGCAGGTGGGTCGGTTATACAGTGGGAGACTGGTGCAGGAGGCTCGGTTATACAGTGGGAGACTGGTGCAGGAGGGTCGGTTATATAGTGGGAGACTGGTGCAGGAGGCTCGGTTATATAGTGGAGACTGGTGCAGGAGGTTCGGTTATACAGTGGGAGACTGGTGCAGGGGGCTCAGTTACATAGTGGGAGACTGGTGCAGGTGGGTCGGTTATACAGTGGGAGACTGGTGCAGGAGCCTCGGTTGTACAGTGGGCGACTGGTGCAGGAGGTTCGGTTATACAGTGGGAGACTGGTGCAGGTGGGTCGGTTATATAGTGGAGACTGGTGCAGGAGGCTCGGTTATGCAGTGGGAGACTGGTGCAGGAGGCTCGGTTATACAGTGGGAGACTGGTGCAGGTGGGTCGGTTATATAGTGGAGACTGGTGCAGGAGGCTCGGTTATACAGTGGGAGACTGGTGCAGGAGGCTCAGTTATATAGTGGAGACTGGTGCAGGAAGCTCGGTTATACAGTGGGAGACTGGTGCAGGCGTGTCGGTTATACAGTGGGCGACTGGTGCAGGAGGTTCGGTTATATAGTGGGAGACTGGTGCAGGAGGCTCGGTTATGTAGTGGGAGACTGGTGCAGGAGGATCGGTTATACAGTGGGAGACTGGTGCAGGAGGCTCGGTTATATAGTGGGAGACTGGTGCAGGAGGCTCGGTTATATAGTGGGAGACTGGTGCAGGAGGCTCGGTTATATAGTGGGAGACTGGTGCAGGAGGCTCGGTTATATAGTGGGAGACTGGTGCAGGAGGCTCGGTTATATAGTGGGAGACTGGTGCAGGAGGCTCGGTTATATAGTGGGAGACTGGTGCAGGAGGCTCGGTTATATAGTGGGAGACTGGTGCAGGAGGCTCGGTTATATAGTGGGAGACTGGTGCAGGAGGCTCGGTTATATAGTGGGAGACTGGTGCAGGAGGCTCGGTTATATAGTGGGAGACTGGTGCAGGAGGCTCGGTTATATAGTGGGAGACTGGTGCAGGAGGCTCGGTTATATAGTGGGTGACTGGTGCAGGCGGGTCAGCGATCCTGTCAGCTGCATGGGCAGCCACTCGGGGGCCACTCTTGGACATTCATTTTATATGGACAGCCTTGTTCGCATGCCGATTTTATAACTGGTGACGCATGAGGTAGGGAGGGAACTTTAAGGCAAAGAAGGAAGTTATTTTTCAGAATGGCGGCAGCCCTTCCAAGGCACTTATCTTACACATGCATTGAAAATACTGGAGAAAACTGCATCTGTACCGAACATTTACAGAATTTTGCCCTCGTCATTGTTCCTTAAACAATACAATGTAAGAGCTATTTTCATGTCATGAACACTGTAATAGGTTTATAAGTAACACGAGACGGTAAAGTCTACAGCGGGCCGTGTGTGAGTTCCATGCCAACACTACAAATGTCTGCAAAGTTTGCTACCTGCTTGGAGTCCTTTCCTTGTGCTAATCTTCCACAGACATCAAGGGGAGACTGTAACCCAAAATGGACTCACACTAAGGAGCGAGCGTCTGATTTGAGAGTTACCCATTCCTTCTCCTGAATACATATGAAAGCCAGTTCCTGGCTTGGCTAGGTTTGCTGGGAAATTAGAGCAGTCTGCCTTCTGGCTTTAGGAAGTCCTGCTTGTTTAAAATTCAGCTGCAGATTGATGCTCGTCCTGCAGATCAGTTTGGGTCACTGACAGCCTAGGGGACCAGCACCAAGGTCACACGCTGAGACGCTCTTAGCGAAGGCTGCGCAGCAGGTCCCAGACACACTTGCGCCCTCCAGAGAAGCTGGTGAGCTGTCAACTAAAGTTCCCATGAATGGAGTCTCTGTGCTTAACATCTTCCACCAGAATAACATTTTCTTATCTGTTCTTAAGCCCTCTGAAGAGCAAGTTAAAATGTTCACACCAAGCAAGAACATTTTATAATTATAATTATGTTAGTCTAAAAGGCTGTAATAAACTTTAGGCAAGTGCTTCCTATTTTATTTTCACCGCAAACAATTTATAAGCAGAGCTGTCCTCTTGACAAGATAATGAAGGAGCAGTCACACATGTCAGCTGGAGCAATTATGTTCTTCAGATGTCTGCCGTAAGTATATGATTCCTTCCTGCTGACACCTTATCAACTGTGACATGCATATTAAAAAGAATACCCAGGAGAGCTAACTTTAAAAACCAAAGTACTTTCAAGAACTTCCATCTGTCAAAAAGCCTTGTAGCTCGTCTTCCGAGAGAGCCTTTTCTGTGCCGCCTATTTTCGCTTGGGCCTCAATTGCAAGGAAAGTACACAAACATATATTTTGGCAGTAAACACAGGGCAGTGATTCAGGGCTTGTTATCTCAGTGGATGTTGACTTGAGTCAGACAAATATGGGTTCAAAGTCTGAATCTATCATTTCCTAGCTTTTTGACTTTGGTCCAGGCACAGAGACTTTGAGCTTCATGGACAGTGCAGATTTGTTGCTGGCCCAGGAGGCAGAATTGCATATAAAAACCCGTCCTGGGGCGCTACACTGAGGGGCTGACCCAGAAGCACTCAGAACATTAGCTTCCCTCTTCCTCACTTGTTTCACAGGGCCCACAGGGGTGTCCTTCATGTATTCCTCAGAGAGTACTTAGAGAGTCCCACAGCCCCACTGCCATTTTGTTGAGGAGGAAGGGGTGCTGAGCAGACTGAAGAATGATTTCCTTAGCTTAATTCCAATATCCTTAGCCTGCAAGTTGTACACATTTTCTGTACCCTTTACCCTCCTGCTCTCCTCTCTCAGGATCCACGTGAGCTGGCCCAGTGTCTCAAAGTTCCCAGTGGTCATCTCAGCACTAACTGCCTATTGGGTTCCCCAGGTGTGAGTTTCCTTCTGAGTCGCTGTCCTCCTGTGAGGGCAGCTCCTCTGGTCACTTTGTGTGACTGTCCTCTGATGTCTGACTCTTCAGATGTCCCAGGAGATCGCAGTCGGGTACCCTCTTTTCTCCTCCATCCAATGCAGGTTGTCCAAATACTTCAAGTGGATGCTTCCCAATTGAAGAAGATTCCAGAACTCCTCTGGAGGCCTTTCCAGAGTGCTTCTGTCTGGATGGTTAAGGTGGCTTTGTTATGGATGACCCAAGTCTCTATTTGTCACTTCAGATCTTGTCCTTCCTCATTCAGCTCACTTTTGGCCTGAAAATCTAGCAGAAACTGAAACCACTCCTTTTCTAGCTGTGACTCGGTGAAGGAAAGTGGATTTTGCATGGAAGGTTAATCATCTTTGCTCTGTTCTGAATTCTCTCAAGCTTGACTGACCCTTTTTTTTAAAGTTGGGAGAAAAATATCTACATAATCTTCTAAGGAGCGTTTTTCTGTGTTAAGGAAAAATTGTATCTTAGTCTTTTGGCATCGTGTTTCTTTGTTATATCCCTGGTATCTGTTACCTTTTTTTCCGTTGAAGATTTGTTTTGTTTTTATTGACATATATTCACAATCTTTTGCTAAAGTTGTTTAGTATGTGATAGTCTCACTAGTGACTGTGACATGAGTTTATTAATTTTTGTTTGTTGTGTGTGTGGGAGTCAGTTTCTTATTTCTCAGGTACAGAAGAAAAATACTAAGTTATAAAGTCAAGGGTACCAAGTTCTTGTCTAATCTTGTCAAGTAGCGACTCAACCCTTTTGGATTTAAGTATCTTTACCTATATAATGAAAGGATGGGACAAGATCTATAAAACCTCTTCTTGTGTTAATATTCCATGATCCTGTTTTGTTTGGCATTTCATGTTTGTCTATACATTAACTGATGCTACTGATGAAAAGGGATAATTATTTTGTGCTGCAAACTTCTGTGTGGTATATGTGTGTGTTTGTGTTTGTGTGATCGTTGTTGTTGAAGGTAGTGAAGGAACCACATGCTCAGTCAGTGAGGAACTAGGAGGCGACACTAATTGACAAGCATTTACTCATAAATTAAGATGTAAGAGTTCCTGCATTTCATCCTGCTTTTTTCTCAAAATTAGGGTAACATTCCTCACCTGGATGCCTTCCCTTCCATATTGGCTGCACCTGTTTTTTAAAAAAAGTCTCCCTCCTTTGTAATTGTTGCCATCTGTTATTGTATTCAAATTTTTGTAGCCTTTCTCATTTCTGAGAGAAATAAGTGAACCATTCTGATTCTCTTTTCCAGTGAGGAGACTGATGGTTACTTCCAATGAACTGTGTTTTTGACACTCCATGTTGGTCCAGATTCTGGAGACAGAGATTTGGGTGTGATTTGCCTATAGCTTTCCTTAGCAGATGATTCATATTTCTGGATTTTCTAATTTCATGGAGTCTCTACTGTACTTTTGGCAGAGCTTCATGCACTGCCTTCTCAGGGGGACAATGTCTGAGCTCCTAGGCCTTCTTCTGAAATATGGATGGAAGCCTCCCTGACTCTTTTTCATTCTGCATGCTGTAAAACCAGCACCCAGTGGATGATACCACATTCTGCTGCCCACTTGAGCAGTAGCCAGGCCCCTTGGGTCATTGCTATAGAGGTCTCTGAGTGCCTGGGTACCTGAGAACTATGTAACAAATCCTGGTGAATAAATTCTCTAGGAGACCTTCTAGAGCAAGGGGCCCAGAGACTATCTTTTATTTATTTATTTTTTTTTGGTACCAGGATTCAAACTTGGGATCTTGAGCTTGCGAGGCAGGTGGTGGCATCACTAAGCTAAACCACCCCCTTACTCTCTTCTAATGAAAAGCTTTCAGATTTTGCACCTGTCCTGAGATGCCTTCAAGGCATCTTTTCCAGTGTCCTGATGCTAATCTTTTTAGCAAGGTTGGCTCCTATGTCTCAACTTTGCAGAGACTTCTTTGCTGATAAAATTGCAAACTTTTCACATGGGCTTTTTTCTCCAATATTTGTTCCTAATTTTCACAGTAGATCAGGGTAAAGAGAGCCTGCAGTACCCATGCCACAGCCTGACTATTGGGCTGCAGTGAAATTTCCTCTATCAGCTTAGTTAGTTACCTTAATCTTAGACCTGGGGAAAATGAAGAAATCTTTTCTGCAAAGGCACAACATACATGTCCTACTAGGAAATTTATTTCCAAGGATTTACTTAATACTGCCAGTGGACTTCTTGTTCCTAACTGAAACCTTCTGAGCCTAGTCTTCACTTTCTATCAGCATTCTGGCCTTCTGAGCTTAGACCAGAATCTCTCATCAAGATTGTCTTATAGCATTCTAGGGCGTCTCTAGCTGACAACTCCAAATATTTTTCAAACTCCTCCCAGAAACCAATTTCAAAGGGGCCTAAACCATATGGTCAGTGATAGTCACATCAATCACCCTACTTTGCTGGTACCGAACTACATTTTCCTCATTTTCTCATTGCTGGGACAAAATACCTGGCATCCACAATTTAAAAGAGGTTTATTTTGGCTCAGGATTTCAGTCCATGACTGGGTAGCTCAAAGGCAGGAAAGGCATAGTGGAAAGGTGTGGGTGGAGGATACCTGCTCAATGCATGACACTCGGGAAGCAGAGAATGAAAGGAATAGCCAGAGAGGGAGGTTACACTCCACCAAACTATCTCCTACCAGCACACTCAGCTGCTGAACTCCTTAGATGTGTTCGTTGATGAACATAGGGCCCCATGATCCAATCACCTTCCAAAAGTCCTACCTCCAAACACAGGAGACTTTTGGGGACATTCTAGATCTGAGCCTTTAACACCATTCCTTCTGTTAAATTAATACAGTATGATTTGTAGCTCTTGGAGCTATCCCCCCCCCCAATTTTATGTAGTTCAGGCTGGTTTTGAACTTACTCTGTAGCTCAAGAAGGCTTCAAACTCATGGCAGTCCTCCTGCCTTGGCTTCCTCAGTGCTGATGTTATAGGCATGTGCTACCATACCCAGATGCCTGGAACTATTTGACTGTAATTTGTAGCTTTTAACTTTCTGAGTGATTACAGATCAATCACTTGAGGATCCGTTTCAGAGCCACTGACTTATTTATCACTTTCAGGGTCTTTCCTCCTTTCTGAGTTGGTCCTGAAATTTGCTATTTTCTAAAGTTTGGGAATGTTTCTCTCCATACAAACTGATTAGCAGCTCCACCACGATGTCCACCCATTAATTCTCCCATTGCCCCCCGCCTGTGCCCTGGAGAGACCTGGCATGTAGGAATAGCTTTTCATCTTGCTGATTTGGAGGTTTTGCAAGTTGTGGAGAGACTCAAACATCTCTCATTGATAAAATAATGATTACTGAATGGCTTTCTGGGCCAGGCACTGTGCTAAGTATTTTATGTGGATGATTGTGAGAGCCAAAGGTATCCATATTAGTTAGATTCAATTGCTGTCCATGTTTTTACCCAAAAGACTGGGGTTTGCATGAGGCTCCAAATCTTAGAAGAGTGAACTTGAAGAAATATGGGATTTACCTAGACAATATCTTTTCTGTAATCCATAGGTGCTAAAATTCCCAGAAATAGCCTGAGGACATATTGGTGCAGTCAGAGAGTCTAGGTCTTAGGAATTAAAGTTGCCCTTAGTGATGATTTGATCTAGTCCATAGCTTAAGGCAAACATCATTGGCCTAGTTCAAGTTTTTGAGATCCTCATTTGTAGAAGCCTTGTGGTTAGTCATTGACAAAGGCAGGACCTGCAGGGCAGCGAGAGAGAAAGGGTGGAATACTGCAAGTCTTACATAAGCTTTTTTCATTGAGGAAAAGCATCCATTAGATGTTGTGTTGAGCTATCTTGTGTTGACTCATTGTGAAGTCTGTGGTGTGTGAGGGACTCTCAGCTAGGCACATGCATAAGCATAAAAAGTGTCCGGAGAGGGCTGTAAGGGTAGGAGAAATGGTGGATGGATACACAGGTCACATGAATTAAAGTGTGAGGACATAAAAGAGAGCATGTTTGGTGGGAATAACTCTTTCTGAGCATTTTCAAGTCAGTAGAAGTTCAGAACATCCATTTTAAAACACAGACACCAGTCAGTAATATAGTGAAACATCTGCAATACAAGGATAAAATGATATTCAAGTAGAACAAATATATAAAAAATAAGCATTTGTAATACCCCTACATATTAAGTTTAAGATGTCTGGTATTCTCATTGGATGCCTTTTCTAAGTCAACATACAAATTCCCTCTCTCTTTTTTTTTCTTGGAGCAGCTAGGAGGTCATTTAACCCACATTTCTAATTATTTTTGTTTCCTTGAATTTCTCCAATTATATAGTGATATAACAAACTAATAAATACTAACTCTATTTCCTCTACTGCCATTCTGGTTCTTGGGTATGAAGTGTGGACAATTTTCTTGGGTATAAAGGGTAGAGAATCTTGATTATAGGAATTAAGCATAATTAATTCATCAAGAGCCCTCTTTTAATTTTTAGGCCACATAAACATTGTGTGTGTGTGTGTGTGTGTGTGTGTGTGTGAGATTTGGTATTGAACCAAAGGGTATTTCCCTTTTCTTTTCATCTGTCAGTAGACCCTTAGGTTAATTCCATACCTTCCTTGGCTGTTGTGAATTATTCTGCAGTGAACTTGAGGCTGCAGACACCTCATCAACACACTGATTTTAAATCTTCTGGGGAAATGTCTACTAGTGAGATCACTGAGTTAGATGTTAATTCTATTTTTGACTTTTTTAGGAAACTCCATGCTGTGTTTTGTAATGGCTGTTTTGGTTTATATTCCTATCAGTTGTGTATAAGAATTCCCTTTTCTCACATCTGCACCACTATGTACTACTTTTTTCTTTTTGATAATAGCTTTACTGGTGGGTCTGAAGTGCTCTGTCATTGTGGTTTTAATTTACATTTTCCTAGTGATTAGTGAGGTTGAACATCTCCGTACATCTTTTGTCTACTTGCATGTCTTCTTTCAAGAATCCTCTATTCAGATTGCTTGCCCAGTGTTTATTGATTTCTTTTCTTGCTCTCAAGTTGTCTTAGTTTCTTATATAATCTGAATATCAGCTTCTTCTCAGATAGGTGGCTTGCAGGTATTTCTTTCCGGGTTATAAGTTGTTGCTTCACTTTGTGTTTCCTTTTATGTGCAGAGATTTTTCTTTGGGTGTAATCCCGTTTGTTTAGTCTTGCTTGTGCTGCCTGAGATTTATTGGGTCAAGGCTAACAAATCATTGCCTAGATCAGTGCCATGTAATTCTTCCCCAATGTTTTCTTAGAGTTTGATGATTTTAGGTTATGTGTTTAAGTCTTTATTCCAACTCTGGGTTGACTTCTGTGTTAGTTGTGAGATAAGGGTCCAACTTTATTCCTTTGCATGTGAGTATTCAAAAACTCTTTATTGAAGAGATTGTCTTTTTCCTTGTGTATTCTTGGCATCCTTGTTGGAAATTGATTGATTGTACCTGTGGGTCTATTTCTGGGCTCTTTATTCTGTTCCATTGATCCATGTGTTTACTTTTACTTTTATGCCTGTGTATGGTATCTTCATTATTATCACTTTGTAATATGTTTATTTATTTAGTTTTATTTTCTGGTACCAGGGCTCAAACTCAGAACCTTGTGTTTATGAGGCAGGTGGAGGAACCACTGAGCTACATCCCTGGTTCTGTAATATGTTGATTTACAAGTTTTTGGCTTTACGATAGTATGAGAGCAAGGCGCATTCGGTAGAAACTATACTTTGAACTTTGATCTTCCCTCAGGATAGTAATGTGTGCCACAAGACTCTCATGGTTCTCAGCAGTGGCAGTGAGCAGTGGCACCGCTCAGATAATCATGAGAGTGAGTGATGAACTGCACCGTGTACTCTGTTGCTAAACTGCAGAGGACCATAGTATTGATTATGCCCAAAGCAAGCTGTGAAGAGTGAACCCCTCAATTGCCTTGTTTTTAGAAGTGAGTCTGACTGAAGCCTACGTGCTGAGGTCAGTATAACTTGCACCCCAATTCTGGTCTCACAACGAAAACCTTCAGACTAGAAGGACAATGTTCTGATTACAATCATATATTTTGTCTATTCTGTTCCTAATTCGAGAATGCTTTACCTTGTCCTTTCTGAGCCTTGTTTATATTAACTTCCATGGAAACCACACATCACCTTTACCCCCATTGATTGCCATAAAAGTCAGTGCCTGGGACTGGCTCACGACTTTGTCAGTTGCACCGGCATTGGTCGTCCTGGCCCCCCACTTTCTCTCTCTTAGTTCTGTCTCAGTGTATTTTTTTCCCTCAGATCTGTGTCACACACTGGGTAAGTGGTGACTGGAACCTGACTGCAGGGGTCTCTGGCACTAAACCCTGGTGTTCGGTAGGTTAGACACAGTAAGTGCATTTTTCACTTACATTTTGGACTGGGTTTATTAAGATGGAGCACCACTGTAGGTCAAGGAGCTGGAGTTGGAAAGCAGGCAGGGTGATGCCTCCAGTTTTGTTCTTTTCACTCATTGGTTATCTTTAGTATTTGGAATTTTTAGTGGTTGTACATGACTTTAATGATTTCCCCCCTATTTCTGTAAAAATTACATTGGAATTTGTGCAGGGATGCACTGAATCCATAGATCACTTTGGGTCATATGGACATTTAAACAATATTACTTCTGGCAGACCATGAGCATGGGAGTCCTTTCCATTTATCTAAATCATCTTCAATTTCTTTCATCAATGTTTTATAGTTTTCAATGTACAGGTCTTTTACCTTCTTAGTTAAATTGATTTTTTAAGATGTAGCTATTGTCATACTATTGTTCTCATGGTTCCTTTTTTTTCTGAAAGTTTGTTGTTTATAGAAATGCTACTGATTTTTGTGTGTTGATTTGGTATCCTACAACTTTACTACCTTTATTTATTAGTTCTAATAGTTATTTGATAGGGTCTTTAGGATTTCCAATATATATAAAGTCAGATCACTAGCAAACAACTTTTACTTCTTATTTCCAATTTGGATAGCTTTTATTTTATTATTTTATTTTTTTGTCTAATAGTTTTGGCACAGACTTGCGATACTATTTTTAATAGAGTTGGTGAGAGTAGGAATCTTGTTCCAAACTTTAGATGCCAGGGCCAAACCCATGCCTTTGATTAGTAATGATAGGCAAGACAAAAGAAGGCTGTGGAAGAGGATAAGGCATCTCATTTTTGGGGGGTGGTTTGAGACAGGGTCTCACTATGTAGTTGAGACTGCCCTGGAACTCTCTATGTAGCCCAGGCTGGTCTCGAACTCACAGCGATCCTCCTGCCTCAGCTGGAATTATAGGTGTGCACCAAGGAATCTCATTTTTATTAATTCTCAAATATGCCTCTTCCTTTCTCTTCTCTTCACTGTCACTCAGTTTAAGGACTTGTGTTACAGTGGACCCTTGACTTACAATCTCAATTCGTTCATGAGAGCTGCTTGTAACTCAGGTTGGTCAATTGAAGGCTCAGGCTTCTCTCCACAGCCTTCACAGCCTCTCTCCTGTGCAGAGGCAGCTGTCAGTATCCTTAGAGAGACCCTGGCCCAGGATCTCTCAGTTAACCCCACATAGGAAGAGAAGCTGGAATGTTCCATCCAGAACTCTGTAAGGGTTAAATCTATATCTGAGACCATCTGGATGCACAGGCAGCTGGCATTTGGGTCATAACTCAAGACTTTGGTCATAAGATAAAACTAAATTTTTGGTCATAACCCAAGCTGTTGTTCTGTCAGGCCAGATATAACTCAAGGGTCCACTGTATATCCACTATGGTTTAGTAGTGATGATAATAATGATAATGGAAATTACAGCAATACAACTTAACATTTATTTCCTTACTATGTGTCATATGTCAAATGCATTGCGCAGATTAACTCATTGAACCCTCGCAACCAACCTGTGAAATCAGTAATGCTTTTGTGCCCGCCTTGTAGCTGTGGAAACAGGCCTGGGGTGGCCGAGTAACTTGGCCATGTTCACACAGGAAGTGTGGGGTTGGAATTCCCTGCCAGGCATTCTGTTTCCAGAGCCAAGTCCATGATCACTAATGCATTGTGGTTTTATAACCAAATGTCTTGCCTCTTGGCTAGCCTTGGATGCTGTCAGACCTAATGTTCTTAAAATACTACTCTGAACTTTTTATTCCTGTGCTCAAAAGTCTTCTTGGCATCTTCCCAAACACAAAGTCCAAACTTCTCAGCGGGGCAGACACATTCTGGCTGCAGCTCTGCTTGCCGGCACCATCTCCTCTGCTCCTCCTGGGGACCAGGCTCTTGTCAGACCTACCTGCTCTATTCTCCTCCCTTCCAGCTTTCAAACTCGGCATAAGACTTGGCTTTGGCAGAGTGACTGGCTTCCCACACTGTGCCCAAAGACACGGGGATGGTCAGCCTAGAGGCGGCAAAGACTGCTAGGGACAAATAAGCCTTCTTTAATTAAAAGGCTGTCACGTGGAAGCGGTTTAGCCTGTTTTCATTCAGCCTGCAGCTGTGGCAGCTCAGATGCGCGTCAATGGAAAACCGCAGGTCCTCCTTTCATCTTGAGGAAGTTCTGACTTTCACATTGAAGGTCACTGAGGAATAGGTTCTCTTTTCTGTTGAGATCAAACCACGTTCCGTGACCCACTGATAGTCTACACAGTCCTTCCTGACGGGTCTGACACAGATATAAAATTCAAGTCCTTTCTGTACATGATGTCCGCCGAGAAAACTAAATTTCGTTGGCTTTTATCTTTGTTATGAACGGAAGATTTTTGAATCAGGGACTGTTTCATTTCAGTATTTCCAATAATTTCAGTATTCATGAACTAAAATATGTGCAGCTCACCAGGGAGTCATAATTTATCAAATGACACTCAGGGATTGACAACTCAGTGAAACTCTGAATTGTGCATATCTACGGGTAGAGATTAGAAACTCAGAGTCCCAGACACACTGCTTCGTGATTAATTGTTGCCATTCCTTTTAAATTAGGACAACTGTCTAACCTTTATGATGCATAGTTTATTTTAATTAAAATTATTAGCTTAGCGTCATTATTATGCTCCTATGGATTGTCATGTTAATCCTGTAGTATATAGAGGAATCCATTTGCTTAAAGAGCACTTGACACCTGTAATTTTTCAGCAACTGGACTTAAAACTGTGTCTGTAGCACAACTGTGAATCATCCTCACCTCACTCACTTTACCACCTCCAGATTGCTTTGCTTACTCAGTGGTTTCATTATTGTCACCACCAAGGACCGGTAAGAGACGCCGTGCCTCAGGACCTTTTGTGCCTCTGGTCTTCTGTGCCTCTCATGTATGCTTCTCACAAAAATGTCCACTGGATGGCATTATTTTTGTAATAAGAGTTCTGCAACCTGAGGGGTGGTTCAGAGAAATGAGATTGTGCATGCTTCTGGTTTTGATGTTTTGCGCTTTCACACTTCCACGGTGAAGCCGGGTGACCACTGACTGGCCCTGAACTCGCAGCTCTGATAGGCAGAATCACTTTTTTCAGCATGGTTTTCTTTCCACCAAGTGAAGCGACTGTGTGATTAGGAAGCTGATTAGAGAAGTGATTAGGAGGTGCACCGGGCAGGGGCTTTGACAGCCTTCACGCTAAAAAGGGCTTCTCTTAGTTACCCTGGAAATGCCGGACCAAAGCAGAAGGAAAAGAAGATCCGTACTTATTCCAAAGAAACAGTTTAATTTCTGTTGTTATTAGCAATTATCTTTTACAAACAGGTCTTTAAGAACAGTTAGCGTGGTCACAGGGTAGTTTAAGAAAGCACTGATTATTCATGCAGATAGCCAAGAGATATTCCAACAGGGCTTTGTTTCATATGATGATAGACTTTCCCTAAAAGAAACAGTAATCTTTGTGATGAGCATGGGGAACTATTTTTTCAATACAAATCCAATTTACTTTGGCCAGCCCATTGGTGCTTGCAGCCAGATCATTGAGCATGATATTAATTATTCACTAAGATAGTTGGAAGAACTGAATTTGTATTCTCGTGCAGTCAAAGTTGATGAGGTTTCCATTTGTGCTATAGGAGAATCTTACAACTCAATGCTAAAACTCAATATAACCTTAATAAAAAATTTGAAAAAGGCACCAATAATTTGAAATTTCTCATATGCACAGAACATTTGTTTTATTGGCCCCTCACGTCCTATTAAAAGCGTGCTGAAATATTCTTTTTACATTCAATCATATGGATATGGCTTTTAAAAATATCTCAAGAACGTTTCCAATGAAAGGTCATAATCTCTATAATGGAGCTTTCAAAACTTGTGGTTTTGAGAGCAAAACTGCAACTCACATCTTTGTAGGAGACATTTACTGCAGCACATCTTGAAGCGTTTTCATTTCCAGATAACAAAATATTGAGACTGTAACCAGTTTTAGTAGAGAGGCAAGTAAGAGTCCCATAGATAAGTAATACTGCACAGGAAACAGAATTGCCCTAAATCAGGAGTGTGGCTGGAGATGTAGCATAAAGCCGGGCTCTGTTGGTCTCCTTAAGCAGTCTTGCTCTCAGGTCACCGCCGGTCCACTTACCCCCACTTGGGGTGTTGGGTGCAGCTGCAGCACCTGATGGGAGGAGTCCTGGGGTTCCTCAGTGACCAGTGGGCTGCCTGGAAGGTGTCTGTGCTATGTTTTGATTTCTGTAAAGAAATGTCAATTCCAAAGTCGGCCCCCAGTTTGGAGGAGCTCCTCTCGGACAGGACCTGTGTGTTGGGGGAGGCCTATTGGTTGGAATGCTCCTGCCACAGGGAATAGAGAATTTCGACTTCCGATGATTCAAACAAAAAGGAAGTGGGCCAGGGGGTGGATTTAGCTCAGTGGTGCTGCTGCCTGCTTCACAAGTGCAAGGCTCAGAGATCGACACCCAGTACTAAAACCGAAACAGCATCAAAACACAAACAAACAAAAACAATAAGGAAGCATGTTGTCTCCCACTGCTGGGAGCTCAAAGGCAGAGGAGGCCGTACAATGTGGTGATCAGGAAGCCTAACGAAGGTACCAAGGACTCCGGTTCTTTTTCATCACTCTGCTCTGCTCCGCTCCTTCTTCGGGCCATTTCCCTTGCGGTTGGAACAACGGCAGTCAGGCTACTTGCTTCCCCCTCAGAACCAGCGGGAAGAGGAGCAGTCCCCCAAGCATGGGGCAGTAGTCCTTCCACTGCAGGGCTGGCCCAGCCCAGGTCACGCCCCAATGCCAGAGCCATTGACCACTGTTGGGGAGATGCTGTGAGGTGTGAGGTACACTTACCAGGTCTCCAGCAGTGGGGTGCATACCTGCACGACACTGGGGCTCTCTGAGGAGGACATGAAAGAGATGCATGCTGGGCAAGAAGTCAAAATACTTTATACCAAAGAAGGCAAATGTGTTTCCTTTCCTGTGGGAAGGCTGCATCTGTGTGGGAGGCCACACATTCATACCGACAGGTCCAAGCCGATTGTCCTGCCTGCACTCCTCCTTTCTGACTCTAACTGTAGCCAATTCCAAGCACAAAGAGCGGCGTGGCTGACAGCTCAGTAACAGTCTGCTTGGTGTTGGTTGTTCTACACCCTCTTCAGGTATATTTATCTTCTGTAAATTATAAGTAATGGAGAAAATGCTTTTGATACATAGTGCTCAGTGTTCCCCCAGAAAATTCGTACTAATAGGTGTTTGTAGTAGCTCTGTGTGAATTTCCATTCTGGGACGTCAGTACATTAGAAAATAGATTAAGAAATAATATGCTTTCATGCTTTAAAATGCATATTTTGGGATTTATCGAGTTAGGATGAAATTTAAAGCACTGTTTTCACATATTATTTCTTAAAATACATTCCTGTTGTTCTAGTTGATCGAGATTTTCTGTTTTTATTTGCCCCTGGTATATTTCCTTTGTGTGAAAACTCGAGCCCTTTGCCCATTTATCAGCCGAGATGAGACCATTTTCTTGATGAATTGTATGAAAATTCCCAAAGCCTTGCCTCTTGATGTGCCCATTAGGTCTTTTGTCCCGTGATTTCGGAGTTCTTCCCACCACAGAAGTCTACTTCCCAACCCACATGTATTACCAGTCCATTTTATGTTGCTATAGCAAAACAACCAAGGCTGGAGACCTGTAAAGAGATTTATTTGGTCCGCTACTCTACAGAGTCAAGTGCACGCTGCCAACGTCTCATTGAGGGTCCCCTAGCTGTGCCACAGCGTGACGGAGAAGCAGAAACGGAACGGCTGTCAGCAGAAGGAGCTGAGCTCGGGAGGGCCGTCTTGCTTTACAACAACTGTAAAGCTTCTAGCTTCTGCGGGAGCTGACTTTTGGGGATCAGCATCGACCCATTACAAGGACAACATCCCCATGCCCTAATTGCCTCCTACCAGGACGCCTCTCAAAGGTCTCCCACCTCAATACTACCACTTTGAGGACCGAGTTTGCAGCGCAGGAACCTTTGAGGGACAAACTACTTCCAAGCCGTGACTTAGTTTCATCGACAGAATGGGGTGGAAGGGACTGTGTGCAATTTTGGGGCCCCACAGCCTCAAATGTTTCCACCTTTTCCTCTCTGCCATCGCCATGAGGACTTAGCATTCCCTGGAGGAGGAGAGACCCGTGGAAGGAGTGGCGGTCACGGGAATCAGCAGACACCAGCTGCTTCCCAGACACCTCAGTCAGGGACGACAGGGCCCCCCACCCCCACCCCGGCTGGCCCCAGGCTGGCTGCAGGTGGAGAGCAACGTGACTGCTGTCCTCGCTTTGAGGTTTTGGATGTTTGTTAGGCAGCGTTGTTGTGGTAACGGGTAACTGGTTCAGGTCATCCATTAGTTACAAAATATTTCTTAGGAGATAGAGAAATAGGGACTGGAGAAGTTCGTACAGTTCCTCAAGGTACTTATTCTGTTGTTTCAAGAATATTTTAATATATATGCTAGTTTGTTTCATTTATACTATTAGTTTCTCTTAGTTCATGGAAAAGAAAGTTTTGAGCATTTATCTGTTTGCCTTTTTGTATGAGAAAGTCTTTTATTGTTTATGTCTTATCATCAGAGTAACTATTTTTAAGATTATGATGCACTGTGTATTAACTATCATTTCTCATTATTTTGTTGTGAAATTTTGCGTTACTTTTTCATAAAATATGTTAGGATATTGTCTTATAATGTTGCTTCTTTTGTTTTAAATGTAGAAGTTCAGGCAGTTTACATAGCCTCTTAATGTGTAGAAAATCCTTCCTTACTGAGAAACCAAATGAATAGAAATATGTTTTTTAAATTTTGTGGTAGTAATTTTACATGTAAAGATTTACATGTATCTGGTTTATGTGGTTATGATATGATCTGAAAACACAGAATTTTTGCTTGCAAAAAATTAATTTCCTGAGTACATTGAAACAATATTGTCCTAAGTCAATTAATGAAGCCACCTCTGTATATTTGGTTTTTTGACTGATATCAACATTTACTTTTTTAAAAAAGGTATTATTATAGTGCTATTTTAGACCTTGTAATTTTACAATATGTTGTAATATTTGTAAGGATTGAACATCCTCTATTTATGAAGATAGCAAAAATAACATTTATGAAAAAAGGAACTCATTTATAAATTTGAGAACCATTTAGCATGTCACTTCCATCTTCTGTTCTTTTAGAATCTTGATGGACATTGTACAAAACCTATAAATTAATGTAGAAAGACCCACAGTTTAAAAATAGTTCACCATACCAGTAACATCCCCTTTCCCCATTCCCCACACATACCTTTCATGATCATGACAAGTACTCCTATTTAATTCATTCATTTTTTAGTATATTTTCATATCTCTTGCACATCCGAGCATTTCCCCCCTCTGATTTATTCTAGTTACTGGAATTTTCCTCTTATTTCTGAAGTAGTATGAAGTTAGATTTTTCTTTTGTGTTACAACAGATCAAGGTATATGTTCAGATCGATTCGTTTGAATAGTTAATTTCATGTTTTAATTACAAAGAAACTACTTTTTTCCCTTCAGTCAATAGGGTGGGCAAAGATGCAGATAAACTGGAGAAGCCACCTCCTTTCTGAGCATCCATTTGGGAAGAGAAGTTATAGAGATGGAGGGCTTTCATCCAGGATATCAGATGAGCAGCAAAGGCCTGCACAACTGTACAGCAAACCAGGGACCTTCGTTCCTGTCACCCTCACCGTGAGGGTGCAGGACAGGAGAGGATGTCTCCATAGCATTTTCTAAGAGCAACGACACTCATGAGTGTAGCGATGCCATTCCTGTGTTTGGTGACTATTGTCCTGGTATCAGGGCAATTTGTCCTATTTATCACTTTGGAAAGGATTCTGGTCTAGACAAGAGATTACACGGGCCCCTCTTCACACTGGGTCAGGACCTGGACTGCCGCTCCACTGAGCGTGGCACCCCTAGATGGGGACGGAGGCGAGAGAACAGGTGTTCAGTGGAGCTTCCGTCACCACAGCGACAGAGCCTAGTCTCACTGCACTGCATGGTGCAGCTGTCTTTCCAGAGTCCTGGGATACTGAACTCGTCCAGCTAGAGTAGGAGCAGTGTTTGGTGCATCCAGGAGCAGCAACTTGGTGAAACACCTTGAACCCAAGAAAAAGCAAGGTTCATGCTGGGAAGGCAATGGTAGGGGGCACTTAGGAGAGTAGCGGGAAGACACCCATGTCCCCCAATTGTTGAATGATCAAGTGTCAGGTGCCACCGCTTGATGAGCTTACATTGGATGCCGTCACGTCCCATGGGGCCTTCTGCTCAGAGGTCAGGGACAGTCATGGAGGTTCCTAGAAGATTGGCTCAGGCAGAAGGTTTCACATTAGGCTCAGCCAAGAGCTCCCTCCTACACCACTGGCTTTTTATTCTTCAAGGTGTGGGAACCATGAAAAGAAGCATATTAGATTTTGGTGACTTAGACCGATTATTTTCTTGAAACAGGATTTCCCAAAGTGTCTCCTGCCGATAATCTGATTCTGAGGGGCAATGTGAACTGTACTACAAAATAAGAAGGTGCATTTGGGCAACAGTGTCATTTTGTGTTAGCCTGCATCTGTGTCCTCTCTCTCTTGAACTTGAGGTTCTTGGAAACAACCTCACAGGAGAGTCTGGATGTGAATGAGACCAGGAAGGATTATGTTGAGAAGTCAAGAAAACAGTTTTGGATAAAGTGAGTTGAGTTTGGAGGTATGAGAGGTATCACGTTGTGGAGATTCGAGTGACAGGATACAGCAGCCAGATTTTTCTCCTTGGTACAGAGGAGAGGCTAGCAGTTAGTGGGAGGAAAACGGAATTACTTTGGACACTACGGGTATATTAGAATGTGTGGATCGTGATGGTGGCAGGAAATAGGCTACCAGTCAGAGGCTGAAGGTAACTTGTATGGATCATGCCATTGGTATGGAAGACCATACAAATAGCCCTGGTCCATTCCTTCTCTTGATCTACATCCTTTTACAGTGTGACTTTGGTGCTTGTCACCAGATTATTTCTCTGTCCCTTGAAGCTTGTTTTGGTCACGTGACTTGCTTTGGCAAGAAAGGCTTGAAAAATAATTGTGCAATGGGCTTTGTTCCATATTTTTGCTACATTTGAGGACCATTGAGACTGTTATTTACATCATATATTCCATTAAACAGGATCATTCTTCTTATTTAAAGAAATGGATTTCCAAAGTAAACCTTTATTTTACCACTTGGCGTAAGTAGGTTAAAAAAATAAAAAAAGAAAGAAAAAAAATTAGCAGAGAGGTAGTAAGTGGGTGCAAAGAAGAACAGAGGCATAGGAGAAGTAAAGAAATATGTAAGATGTGCCTCCAGGAAAGCCACCAGGCGGACAGTCAGCTGCAGCCTTGGTGCTGACAGCAGCTACAGTCTGAAACCTTAGCATGGGCCATGTGTGGAGACCATGCATAGGCGATCTCAGGTCTCTCCCCAGTGACACTGGGAAGTGAATTTTGCATTTTACCAGCTGAGAAATGCACGTACATAGAGGTGAGAGTTTAGAAAACCTATAGCTAGTGTTATGGCTTAGACCTAAAATATCTCTAAATTTCATGTATTTGGAAAGTGACCTAGTCAGTCCCAATGCAGAATGTATTGCTAAGACACAGGTCATCGGGGTGTGGCCTGGAAGGGGTGTCCCAGGCTCCTCCCTTCTCCCTCTGCTTCCTGGCTGACACGAGTTGAGCACCTATTACTTCTTGCTTCTGCAGCGGAGCCAGCCAATCGTGGACTGAAACCGTGAGCTAAAATACAGCTCCTCTTCTGTAAGTTGTGGGAGTCAGGTATTTTTTTCCCAGTGACAGGAAAGTGACTAAGTGAGCCAGTAAGTGGGCTTCAGAGACCCAGAGGTGCTGTGGAACCAAAAAGCACTTCAACACTTCACAGAAGAGGTGATGACCAGGAGCAGGAAGCCTCCTCTTCTCTAGTTCTTATGGGCTCTAAGGCAGTTGCACTGCGGGTGGCTGGTGGGTGGATTTGAGGAAATGTGTGGGTTTGGCCAACCCGGAAGAAACCTCACTGTGACAAAGAGAGGGTTGTCAATTGGGTGCTTTAGGCACTTTGGATAGTTCTGGTGTCTATAGTACTGTTTTGGACAAAGCAATGATACAATTACATTCCACCATCATTTGAAATGAGTGTCAAAATCCTATTAAAAATCTGAGGATGACTGAAGACTCTGCACTCAAGAGGAAAAGCAGTGTCTAGCTTTTGTAGAATAACTATTGAACATGTCAAGCATTTACTTTCTATTGCAGTTATGATGATACTTCAGTATCTCTCACGGTTGTTGTTGTTGGTGGTACTGGGGAGAAGCATTTGTAATTTAAAAAAAAATAATGATGCCAAGTATTCTTCACAACAATTTTAAGTCAGTTTTTGAGCAGGTCTGTAGAGGCTGTTAAAAATGTGAGATTACAGCAGAAAACCAATTTCAATATAAGCCTACAGAGATCCCATTACAATATAAAAATGAAATGTTGCCAATGTATGTTATACACTGCACCCAGAAGTAGAAAGCAGTACAAAACCTGCACACCTATATAATATTGTGTTTCAGAAACGCAGCCATTGATTGAACATCCCTCTCTAAAAGGAAGCTGACACAGCATCTATACCTCAAATTGTATTTATCGTTCCACAGACAATGTTTTATTTAAATGGACTATGTTTTAAGTCACTTGGGTAAATTTCAAAGAAACTGAATTAAAAACATGAAGCCATAACTAGGCAGCTCAAGGATAGTAATCAAGAAATTCAGGCCATGAGGATGTTCAGTGAACTAATACATCTCAATCCTGCTTGTGTATTAGAATCACTTGGGACAGTTTTAATTGTTACCTAGGTCCAAGTTCTGCCCACAGAAAATCTAATTTCATCTGTGTGCTTGTGGCCTGATGGCGTCAGTGTTGGAATGTGCAGGGCTGATTTACATACCCACCCAAAACTGGATTCAGCAGAGCCTGCTGTGTGTGCCACCCAAAGATCAAGGAAGGAACTCTGCCAACTGCAAGCAGAAATCACTTGCAAATAAGGGTCATAATTTATGCCAATTTCTCTCCCATCCAGCTGGTATATCATTTTGCAAGTATGGAGGGAGTTTTGAGGAATGGGTTGGGGTCAGAGGTAGGAAAACTTAGGCAAATTTAGGGAAGCTTGGGTTTTTGGCTGCTTGACTACTAATTTTAACTATAATGTGGATGGCAGTAGTCAAGCTGACTCCATTACTTAATTCTAGGCGGTTAACTGTACATTGGATCTAATACGCTATCTATCTCTTCATCAGGTTTAAATGAGGATCTTTACTGATTAGATTTTCAGCCCATCAAGTTGTGACATTGGTCCAGGAATGAGTATAAGAGCCAAGTTTGCCATATTAGAAGGCACTTGTATAAATTTCCTGTCTCACCCTAAGAAATATCTATAAGCAAACACAAAACTGTTAGCAGCAAGCAATGCTATCTTTAACCCTGAAAGGAAACAGCCTCAGGAGGAAATTATATTTGGGAAGACAAAGCGAAAAGCTGGGAAGAACCTGGTTCTTGATGAACCCACAGAACCGCTGTCCTTGGTGCTTGGAATAAATTTTTTATATGGCCAGGTTTGGTGATACAGTTGCTTCTTGTTTAACCTAGTTTGATTAAATAATTTAATTTATTAGGGAAGCATGATATCTACTTGCAAATGGCCTCTATATTTGGGTTTATATGATAAATTATGGGGAGAAAAAGGAAGACACATAGTAGAGAGTCAAATCGAAGATTTCAGATCTCTAAGTTTGAAGGAAAAATAATCAGAATGGTGGATATCTTTCTCTGAAGTCCTTCTGTAGTTAAAGTATTTTTTTACCTTTTTAAAAACTCAAGTGGGTTTTATGTTTGTGTTATTGCTTATGTTAAACAAGAAATGTTAAGAAATAAGAACCAACCAGGAAAATCAGTGTACCCTCTGCTCTTATGAAACAGACCACTTCAAATTGTTACAGAAGAAAGGAAAACAAATTGTGTTTCAAGAGGTGTATTGCTTAATTAAAATTTAGAGAGCCCCAAAGGCCACATGTAGAACACTTCTGATGTAACAGTTATATGAGAAAATAATGATTGGTATTACCTATTAGTAGTTTTTTTGATAATCAACTGCAATAGAGTTAACTCTATTAATTAACTATAATTATTAAGTGTAATAGAGTTAGCATTACTGGTAGCCGTATATATTATATATGTGTGTGTGTATATATATATGTGTGTGTGTATATATATATACATATATATATATGTATTTGTTTGGTTAGCAGGGATCGAACTCAGGACCCCGCACTTGTGGGGTAGGCATGGCACCACTGAGCTAAATCCATGTCCTCCTTATGATATCTCTCTCTCTATATATAGATATATATATAATCTATAATCTCTATCTCATCTATGTATCTATCTATCTATCTATCTATCTATCTATCTATCTGGTTTTTGGAGACAGGGTCTCACTATGTAGTTGAAACTGACCTGGAACTCACTATGTAGCCAGGCTGATGTTGAACTCATAGTGACCCTCCTGCCTCAGCCTCTGGAGTGCTGGGATTACAGGCATGCATCACCATGCCCAGCCCTTATGATATATTTTCAAGTGATGCATAATTAATGAATTACTTCAGATGGGTGAAAAGAAGAAAGCACTCAGGTTTGAGTTAGGAATTTCATTATGACATTAATATAAAGATTTTAGGCTAGGAAGAATCTCAGAACTTAATGCCCTTCCTCTTGTAAAGTTAGGTATCTCCAATGCTCTTTCAGGAAAAAAAAAAAGGGATTTTAAAGACATTAAAGTATAATTCAGAATTTTATTCAGTTATAAATTATACAAGGTGTGACAAAACTACAGTGACTATTTAAGTTAAAAAATATTACAGCAAAAGATACATTGCTGCAAATCCCTCCCAAATGCTCTCCCTCACTTTAAATACATGTATCCCATTGTCCTTGCCACCCTCTGCAGCAGCAGAAGTCCTCTGTCCTGAGTGTCTTTAGTTGTGCTGTTGTGGCAGCCTCGATGTCCTGAGTCCACTCTAAACAGTGACCTTCCCACCAACAATGTTGAAGAGTTCTTTTGCCCCACATTCTTTCTAGAACTGATTATTAGACTTTTCTCTGGGGCGAGATGGTATCCCAGGGTAGTCTTAATTTGCATTTCCCCAATGGACAACACTGTAGAATAGTTGTTTTGTGCCTCTTTGTGGCCGTTTGTGTTCCTTCTGAGAAGCATGTATTCATTTCAGTCGTCCAGTTGTTCACACTGATGCACACTGTATTAACTATTGTTAACCTCTTATTATTTTAATATGAGATTTTGTTTTCTGTTTTTCATAAAATGAAAAAGAAAGTCAGAAAGCTGGAGAGAAAAAGCAAAAAAGCAAAGGGACAAAACATGGTCCGTTTGATTTTGGGTGTAGCCAAGAGTCGTATGATGCCTCATCTGACTCGGACACACTTCGGCGGTCTTGCGGTCTGCCTTCCCATGAGAGGGCACTCAGCAGCAGCATTCACTGTATTTTGATCACAGATACTCACAAGAGAGGACTTCTAGAATTGCTTCAGAAAATTTCAAGAACCATGGGATAAATGTGCTCAAAGCAGAGGGAGTATTGGGAGGGAAACAATGGCAATGTGTCTTTTAGTACACTACATTTATAAGATCTAAGCATCCACTATTATCTTGCTCACTCTTTACATGTGTTACTTATTGAGTGCTTCTGGTTAGACAGTATTTCTTAACAAACTTAACAGCTCTTATTTGTAATCAGAATCCTCAAACTTTTGTATGTGACTTCAAATGAAATTTCAGTTACCTCTTCATGGATATTTCAGTTTGGGATTGTCGGCTTCGCAGGATCAAGGCCACCCTCCTCATTGATTTCTATCTGTCGTTTCAGTCTTGAGACCTGCATTCTTCCCACAGTGGCCATCCTGTCTGGCTACTGCCCCTTGAAATGACACCAGCCCTTGAAAGACCGATAGGTAGACCGGGTCATATGGGTGCTCACATCGGGCTCAGGGCTCAAGCCCTGGAAATGAGTAACCTATTCAGAAAAAACATGATGTAGATAGGAAAGATGGGGATTCAGGTGAATTATTAGGAGTTGTGCTGACTTTCATTCCTGGAATCTGGAGTCAAATTGTCATTCAAAGTCTATCCAGGTATATATAACAATACTCAAAGAGGTTTATTAAATCAGGGCTTTATAAAGACTTTTGTCACTTTCAATAAATCTTCAGCTTCTATTCTGAAACAAAAATGATATATGATTTACTATTTGTAAACAGAGAACACTGTTGACAGTTTACTCTATATCTTCATGTCAGTCTTTGATTTTCTCCATTAAGACTGAGGTTCTATGGCCCATGTGGTGACAATAATCTCATAACTCATCTCTCCATAGGTTTCCCTGCGTTATGAGATAACGTCACCTTACACATTGGTCTCACTCTGATGACGTCATTGTTTCCTTCCTTTCCTCCTTCCTTCTTTCCTTCCTCCTTTTGCGAGTGTCTGTTATGTGCCGGGCACTGTGCTATGTCAAAGTGTGTACAAAATGGACACCTGTCTGGCTGGGAAGAAGCAAATACAAAAATAAATTATTAAAAAGAGTGCAATATAGGGAGGGATGGAGGAGTTGAAGGGAGGGCAGGGGAATGGGAAAACATACAAACCAAGATAGATTGTATAAAGGTGCAAATTTCCAATAATGAATGTCATTATATTGTACACCTGAAATGTACCAATAGAATTAATTTAAAAAAGAGTGCAATAATATCCATATAAAATGAGGTTAAAATAACCACCTCTGCAAATATCTAACTTGAGTAAGATGAGTCTTAGCAAAGGATGATATTGAAATGAATTTTGAAAAAATACAGTAGAAAAAATGTTACTGTTTTTAGCACTCCAAAGCCACGACCTAGTATGGGAGTGTGTGGTTGTGTTAACTTTCCGTTGTTGTGACTTCATACTTGTGAAAATCAAGTCAGAGAAGGAAAGATTTATTTTAGCTCATGGGTTTTGGAGGTTCAGAAAAATGTTGACTGGATCCAAGGCAGAAACATCATGACATCTTAGTGAAAGGGGGAGGGAGGGAGAGAGGAAGGAGGGGGGAAGAGGGTGGGGGAGAGAAGCTAGTTACAAGACACAGCCTGCAAGAGCAAGTTCTCACGATGGGCTCTCGTCAGCAGCTAGGTCCCACCACTTACCACCTCCCAACAATGTCATCAAATGACATCAGAGCTCCCATGATCCTCCTGCCTTCCTAAGGCCCTGACTTTCAACACGGCTGTCCTGGGCACCAAGCCTTCCACACATGAGCCTTTGGGAGAACATTTCATATCCAAACCATAAGAATGCTAAAACCTAAAAAGAGTGGAAATGAGACTCATAACAATCTATTTTCTCTAGTGTCATCTTCCATTTCACGTACAGTCATGTGAGACCTTGAGAGCTGCCCCTCAGAGGTCTGAGAGGAGAACTCAAATCCCTACGAAGGTCCTGGGTCTGAACCATGTGAAAATTTCACCTTGCTGAAGTTCTGCAGTGTAAGCTCTGCAGGAAGAACTTCCTTCCCACCACTCCCCTCTTGCCTTCCCCCCACTTCTTTCAAACATCTCACAAAACAAGGAACCTGCACAAAGCTATGACTTTCCTTGAGTCTAGAAACATCAGAAAGTTTTCATACGTTTTTCTGAGAACAGATGATACTGAGCACAGTTGATAGCTCTTGCAATGATAATTCTTACTCGCTAACATATGGTCTTTATGGTAGGGCTGCCCAGTTATCTACATAGTGTCCAATACTGCGTTTAATCATGTAAGAGATGCACAGATGGTGCCAGAATGAACATACGAGAGGACCCTGAAGTTAACTCCCATCATTTGCCATTGCATTCTAATTTGTTTTGTGAATGACTGACAATGGACTTGATTACGGTAGAAATCTGCCAAGTTGTTTCCAGGTTGCCTGAGGTAGGTGTTTGATACTCTCACGTGAGTGTGTGTATTGTCTTGTTAGAATTAGGTTTTAATGTTTTTGAGTAATACTTTAGCAAAACCTGGGAGCTTTCCATACCAGATAATTGAATGAAACAGTAACAGTGCTTAATCAAGAGACTGAGACAGCAGACACATGGACTTTTGTGCTTCATGGACTGAAGGAATAAGTACCATAAGTATTACAAGTACTGTAAATATTACCCTCTAAAAGGCACCCTGTATCTGGGATTTAAGTTTGGTAATGTGGTTCTGGATCTTAAAACTCGTCACATGGGCAACCTCATCTCTGTCGTGTCCCTCATTTGGGAAATAAGAATTGCACCAAACCAGAGCATTTTTTTCTGCTAACAAGTTTGAAACCAGTCTTTAAATAAATTGCAGAGGGAAGTAAATTGTATAAATGATAGACTACTGGAGCCATGCTTAAAGCAGAATGTGAGAAGGTCTAGGACCTAGAAATGCAAATGAAACCTTACAGCTAGCTGACAGCTTCCAGAGAGCGTTTTTTTTTTTCCCCCTGTGCTGATGATAAAATCCTCTTCCGGAATGGCAGGTCAGAGATGTACCGGGGTTCTGCCTAGGGAGAGATGGCAAAATAAATCTGTGCTTCTCCCACACTGAAGTTCTACATGGGTTATTTAGTATTCAACGTTATATCATTGAGCTATGAAATTCGGTATGTAAAACTCCCCAGTGTAGAAAGGCTCCTCATGAGAACACGTTTCTCTGAGATAATCAGTTATTTCTCAGGTGATGGCAATCCTGAGGAAACTGTGTTTATAGCCAGCAGCTGGCATTTCTAGTCTGAACCAGACCCTCCACAGCCACCTCATTTCTGGGCAGCCTCATCTGCACTGATTTGACTTTCCTGACCCGGAAGTGATTTTCCTCTAGACCCGGAAGTACTCATCCTTTCAGCCTTTATCTAGCGTCTTCCTTATGCCACGCATTTGGTCAGTGCAAGAGAGGAAAGAAATTCCTCACCTTCAAGGAGGTTAAGGTGTCCAGAGGGAGATCCCTTAGGAGCAGCACGTCCCGAGTTTTGCAATGTGTCCCACTGAGGTCCAAAAGAGGGGCCACTAGAAGTTGCCTCAGCCAAGTGGAGGCGCTGAGGAGGACTTGATGCAGGAGATGGAGCCCGAATACGCAGAGCCACACACTAGGAGGAGGAAGAAAAGCAAGTGTGCTAGGCCGGGCAGAAGCACAGGGGCAAGAAACAGCAAAAACAGGTGAGGATCTCTGAGGATTAGAGGATTAGCCATGTGTGGGGGCTGGAAACAAGGCCGGGGAGGTGTGTAGAGTCTCTCTGCCAGGCCATAACGATGTCTGAGCTTGGTCCAAAAGCAGTGGGGAGTCTCTGTAGAGTGTAAGGAGAGAACCAGCAAAATGAGGCCGCCCATGGGGAGGCTCACTCTGGGAACAGCATGGAAAATGGAGTGGAAATGGTAGGGGTGTGGTGGGACCTAGAGGTTAGGGGTCAATTCCAAGACTGTACGGGGAAGAAGGGATCAATGGAAGTCTGTGACCTTCAGTTACTGTGGAATGATTCTTTAGTATCTCAGTAGTCCCTGTTTGGTCATGGCCCATTTTAATTTTCATGTTCTTTATTTACTTATATGACGTTAGAGATTTCTGGATTGATATTAAGAAGGTTGATCTGAATTTGGAAAGTTTACTTCTTTTCAGTGGCTAGAAAGGGTGTTGAAATAAGATCTCTTTATTGTTCCTTTAAGATTTGGAAAATACACTTGGGACTCTTTTTGACCTAGTTTGCTTTTTGGGTGGGGATATAGCAAGTAGATATTTGGCCCCAGAAGTGGCAGGTGATACGTTTATAATCATGAAAGGAATTAAGAAGGCTTTCAATTTTGATAATTTCTTCTTAGAAAAGTCCTTTTAATCTAGGAATTCAAAAGGTTTTTTTCTAGAGTTTTTTTTACAAAGTATGCATAATTCTTTTTAATGTCTTACTCATATGAGTTTTCTTTCTTTGTTAATTATTTTTGTTTGTGTTCTTTTTTATTCTTTTGTTTAAACTAGTCACTGGTTTGTCTATATTACATTATTTTCTCAGAATCACCTTTTATTAATTCTTTTGTTTCATAATGTATCAATTTCTGCTTTATATCTTAAACAACTTGTTTTTTCTGCTTTCCTTTGGTTTTATTCTTTTTAAATTGTTGAATACTTGTTTGGTAATGTAAGTGTGTAGAAATTCAATATTTTCCAGTTCACAGCTTTAGATATCTCAGATGAGTTTTATTAATGTCATGCCTTCAATATTATTATTATTATTGTTGTTTTTATCTTTATTAAGTTTATTGGTACAATTTAGGTATACAGTACAGTTACATTCATCAATGGGAACTTGTACCTTTATAAGACTTATCTTGGTTCTTATTTTCCCCCATTCCCCAGCCCTCCCTTTACCCCCTCTATCCTTCCCTGTTTACAAAGACATTGTTTCCATGCTTTTCCTTTTTACATATTTTTCTTTTCCCTTCTTACCTTTATCCTACCCCTCCCACTTCCTCTATTCTTTTAGATCTTTTCTTCCTCTTACACAATATCAGTTATACATTTTGATCCTTATTTACACTTTGTTTTTCACACCAGAGAAACTGTTCTGTATTTACACACGTGTTTATTAATTTCACTTAAGAGTGTGGCCTCAATATGCATCCACTTAGCTATAACTATCTCTACTTTCTTATTCTTTATGACTGCATAGTACTCCATTTTATAAAAAAAAAACTCCACATCTTCTTTATCCAGTCTCCAGTTGATGGGCAATTGGGCTGTCTCCAAATTTTTATTACAAACTGTGCCACTGTAAACATGGGTGAGCATATATTGCTGTGGTATGATTCTTTTGGGAAGAAACCCAGCAGAGGAATAGCTGGGTCAAATGGGACTACTAATCCTAGTTATTTGCGGTGTCTCCATATTGATTTCCACAGTGGTTGCACCAGTCTGCACTCCCAGCAGCAATGGAGAAGGTTTCCTTTCTCCCCACAACCCTGCCTCACACAGTCCTCATATCTCATCCTGAGCTCCTTGGGCCCCTCCCGCTTATTTTCAGAGCAATTTGTATTCTTAGTACAACCCAGGGAAGTGTGAATTTGTTTTCACTATCACTAATTTGATCCAAGTTTGACTATATTTTGACAATATGCTTTATAGTTTTTGATCAGGGGTGGTAGTCATTTCCTATTTCTTATTTTAAACTGAGTTTTCTTCTTTAGTTTTTGTTCATTTTGATAACTGTGAGTTTTAGAGAATAGTGAATACACCCTTAGTCCTCATATTTGACTAGAAATTTTAATTTTATGGTGATACGGTGGTACAGAGAGGATATTGGTGGCTGAGGAATTCACTTCCCTCCACTCACTTGAGCTCAGACACTGCCTTAGGAACTCCCCACATAACCCCAGACCAAAGCACACACAGGCCCTCTTTTCTCCTCTCTCACTTTGGAGCCCAAGGGCCTGATTTGTCTGCACAATGTGCAGTTTTTTTTGTCATCCCAGCACCATTTCTCTGTGACCTTCAATAAAAGCAGCTGCTTTTCTCTTGCCATTGACTCTACTCTTTACAATTCTTTGCTTGCTCTACCCAAGAACTTTGTGTCTACCTGTTGTATCCACCACACCTTTATGGTGATGAATTGCCCCAAATAGGTTTAGCCATGATTCCCTGCCTGGAGTTGTGACTAGGACCAGGAAACAAGCTACTAATAATCAAATGTCTTGCCTTATCCCCACTGGATTGAATATATTTATAATATGAATGCTACATTACAAATACAAAATAATGCTTAAAACGGATGTACAAGAATCAAAAGTCCAAAGAGACACAGAAAAGAGAATAGGAAAATTGTTCCAGGATTCTGCAAGAAGTCGGTTGTTGAAGATCAACAGTGGAATTATCTCTAAGCTTCGTGGAATCTAAGGCTCAGGAGGAAAATAACAATGGCTGATTCGGTTTAATTGCTTGATGAAGAAAGGTTATTATTCAACAGAGATTAACTTTTTTGGTGTTAGAACTTCATAAAAAGACACATTAAATGAATCGCTTTGTTGCTTATATCACTACATGCCCCTTGTGTTTTCAAGAGCACTGATGAAGCTTGTTTTCCTATTTGGTGGAGGGATATGAGGGCCTGGGACTCAGGTGATTCCCCAAAACAGGGTAGAACTTGCCTCTGTCCTATGAGTGGACTTGTTAGTGTTCTGGCTTTGGGTCTTCCTTACCCTACCCCAGTGTTGGTTCTCGCCTCTCTTAAAAGTGCAGCCTTTTTCTCCTATTCCCAAACTTTCTCTTTGTTTCAAACGGTAATAACTTATGGACTTATCTTGGTTTGATCTTTCCTGGCTCCTTAGCTGCAGCCTCTTGTTTCTAGTGCTGTGTCTGATGTTACAGAACTATGTAGACCAGCTCTTTGTCACTGTGACTAAAAACCCAAGAACAACAATTTAGAGGAAGAAAGGTTTATTTTGGCTCACAGTTTTAGAGGTTTTAGTCCATGGTTGGCTGACTTCCTTGCTCTTAGGCCCATGGGCAGGTGGAACATCTCAGAGGAAGGGCAAGGCAGAGGAAAGCTGTTCACTTCACAGCAGCCAGGAAGCAGAGAGAAAGGGAAAAGTTCAGAAAGGAAGGAGCCAGGGACCAGAAATAGTTCCTGAGGTCATTCCCTGTGATCCACTCCCTTCAACTAGGAGTCTTCTGAGTTTTCATTACTTCTTACAAATGACTTTCAATTATGTATATATCAGTAGACTAATCCACTAATGAAGTCAAAGCCCCCATAGTCCAACCCACCTTTGAACACTCTTGAGACTTTTGGGGAACGTTTTTTGTTCTAAACCATAACATTCCACCCTGTGCCTCTCCTCTGAACATTGCTGCATTGGCCATTGGGGATCAAGTCCTCAGTACATGAGTCCTTGGGGGCTACTTCATATTTGAACCCTAAGTTTACTATGTTTACCTGAGTTTAACTAAGTTTACTCCACCAGAACAACAAAGGGTCTGTCATCTCTGAATATGGTAGATCATGATTTAATGTGTTTTGTGGAAGAGGGCTGGGTCGTACCACTCAGATCTCCTATAAGAGTGGGAGGATCTCCTCCCCGGAGCTCCTGAGCATGCTGCTGGGGGAAGACCCCAGCTGTCAGCTTCTTCTTGCCTTGGCTGAAGGCCATGCCCCTTCCCAGGGATGCCTGAGTTCAGCACTTCATCTGCAGAGGAATGTAAAAGCCTGGCCCTTTTGTCCCAACCCAGAACAAATCGAAAGATCCCATAGCGTTGGTGATGCCTTCACTACACCTGTGAAATTGCATTTCAGCCAGACTTCTCTCTTGAGCCAATTTGACTTCTCTTTCTTTCTGAGAATCCTCTTTCACAGCCTTCTTGTGTAATAATTCATGTCGAGGATCTGCTTCTTACAGAACTCAATCACCCAGTCCTTGTGAATCCTCCGTATTACAGGACCAGAATATCATGCACTTGGTCCAGACACTGTATATTAACTTCTAGGGACACAGAGTGTCAGGAAGGAGCACAGAGCACTGAAAAAGGTCAGAGTTGCAGAATAGAACAGAGTGAAAGAGAAGTAAAGAAGAAAGCCAGGCACATCAGTGTAGCTCCCTCTGGCCTCAAGATTCCAGTGTTGGGGCTTACACCAGTGGAATATCTGAAAACCACCTTCACAGTCCAGTGCTGCTTTTGCTACCGGAAGAGTGAACACTGGAAACATCTAGATCATTTTCCAGGCTCACACCCTTCAGAATGTGTCTGCCTGTCTCCCCACCAGATCCTTACAGTGATCTTTACAGTCCTTTTAAAACCAAGCAAATAACAACTTACCATTTCGTTCTTTCTCTTCATCTTTGGGTATTTATTTTCTCCCTAATGATAAATATTTGAGTTATCAATTCTGGACCTTTTTTCTTTTGTGAAAAAATTCTTTGGGCTGCAGAGATGCTTTCTGAAAGCCAATAAGGTTCGAGGGGATTAAAAATGACTCATTAGCCCTGACATTTTATATCACCGCCTGAAGGGTTCCACTCATATCCCAAGGAAGAAGAGACAGTGTAGAGACCTGTCCGAGGCTGCCGGAGAGCTGAGGTCTGTGTGGGTCATGGGCCAGACCTTTCCTACCCTGTGGCAGTTTCCTTTGAGAAGGAAGACAGCCAGCAGGGGCACCTCTCACATTTTTGCTGTGCTCTTTAAGCTTACAGCTGCCCATTTATTGGGGTAGTTTGCTCAGCTTGAATAAAACTCTCTGGGGTCTCGGCCAGCAGGGGGCACTTCAAAAATAATGGAAAAGCATCAAAGAGAGAGCGAGCCCTGACTCTTCCAGCTGCTGCTTCCTGCTCTCTCCACAGGCGTAAATACTACTCTGCAAACTCTGTCAGTACACAGGGTTAGGCAGTATTTGTTTTTGAAGTTGAAGAAAAGGCCTTTCTGAAATTCTGCTTGGAACTCAGAACCTCCAGCTACATCACTGTGTGCCCTCAGCATGTAAATGCCAGGAGCTTGTTCCCGGAAGTGTGCACAGGGCCGGCATTACCTTTATTTTCCTTGTGTGGATCTTAGCATCACTGAGCAGATTAAAATAAATTCCTGGAAGACTGTATAATGAAGAGTTGTGGTTTTGCTGGCAAGGGACACTCTGCTGTGAGTCTTGCTCCTGGATTTTAAGAACGGAGTAGGACAAGAAACTGGAAAGACATCTTCCTCTCTCTTTTCCTGACTCCCTACTTCTTGCTCATTTTGAATTGTGTTCAACATGGCCTGGTTGTCTTTAGTTTGTGTGACTGATGGAGGACTCCAGGATTAGGGTGCAGTGTGTGTTCTCTTTTGTTTCTCTTCTGATCCCTGTGGTAGAACTTTTTTTCGTATCTAGTAACATAAGCAGATCTGTAATACCAATAGCAGAAAAAAATAGAGGCGGCTCTCCCTTGTCCCCTAGGAAAAGCCCATCACAGCCCCTTCCCATTCCTCAGTGGGGTTGGGTGGTCCCCCCACCTCATCTAAGGCTGATGTACCAGTTCTTCTAGGTCTGAGAAGTCCTTTTAAAAACAGAGCAAATAACAACTTACCATTTCATTCTGTCTCTTCTTTTTTTGGTATATTTTTTCCCCTAATGATAAATATTTGAGTTATCTATTCTGGACTTTTTTTTTCTTTTGTGGAAAAATTCTTTGGGCTACGAATTGCTTCCTTGAAGCCAATAAGGTTTGAGGGGATTAAAAATGACTCATTAGCCCTGACATTTTATATCACTGGGGTGGGGGGTACTTCTTTTTAGTATTAGTACTGTGTTATAAAATGTGTTTCACTAAACTTGCTGGAAGATAAGTTAGGTAGAACTCTTAAAGACATTGGAAATGACATAGGAAAAGACTTTATGAACAAATCCTCAGCAGCTCGTGAACTAGCACAAAGAATCAACGACTGGTATCTCATCTTATTAAAAAGCTTCTACACTGCAAGAGAAACCACCAACAGAGTAAGAGACAGCCTGCAATGTGGGAAAAGATTTTTATCAGCTGTTCCTCAGACAAAGGACTACTATCTAGAATATATAAAGAACTTAAAATTCAGACTCCAAAATATAAAGACTCCATTCAAAAATGGGCATCTGAAATGAATAGACGTTTCTTAGACAAAGAAGTAAAAGGAGCAAATAAACATATGAAAAATGTTCAATATCACTGGTCATTTGAGAGATGCAGATGAAAACAATGCTGAGATTCCACCTCACCCTAGAAAGAATGGCTGCTATCAAGAAATTAACCAATAACAAATGCTGGCGGGGTAGTGGGGTGATAGGAACCCTTCTCCATTGTTGGTGGGAGTGCAGACTGGTGCAACCACTGTGTAAATCAGTATGGAGATAACTCAAACAACTAGGATTAGAGGTCCCATTTGACCTAGTTATTCCCCTGCTGGGTATCTTCTGAAAGAATTAAAAAAAATCATACCACAGCGATATATGCTCACCCATGTTTATAGCGGCACAGTTTGTAATAGCTAAAATGTGGAAACAGCCCAAGTGCCCATCAACTGGAGACTGGATTAAGGAGATGTGGGTTTTTAAAAAATATATAAAATGGAGTAGTACTCAGCATAAAGAACGAGAAGGTAGAGGCATTTATAGCTAAGTGGATGCACATTGAGGCCATACTCTTCAGTGAAATAAATAGGACACACGTGTAAATACTGAATAGTTTCTCTGTTATGAAAAACTAAAAGTGTAAGTAAGGATTGAAATGTACAATTTATAATATAAAATAGGAAGAAAAGGATTAAAGGAGTAGGGGAAGTGGGAAGGGTAGGGAAAAGGAAAAATATGAGGAAAGGAAAAAGTAGAAACAAAGTCTTTATAAATAGGGAAGGGTGGAGGGGGAGAAGGGAGGGCAGGGGAACGGGGAAAAAAATAAGAACCAAGATACATCATGTAGAGGTACAAGATCCTAATGATGAATGTAACTACTGTGTACCTAAAGTGTACCAATAAATGTAATGGGAAAACAGTGTGTTTCAGGGTAATAACCAAGTAAATCAAGCAAGAGCTTGTTAAGTAGAAAGTGACTTCATTTAATGTTCCCTTTAAAAGGACACACATCATTTTTTCCACTTGTGTGTTTTATAATTAGGAACAGAAAGGCCCACGTGCTTTTCTGGCCAATTGAATAATTGAAGTTAATATTTGAAGGAGAAAGCAGTTGAGCAAGGCTGTTGGTAGCGGGACACGTGTAGACCGATGAATCATGCAGCACTTTGGAGATTACAACTGCTGAGGCAGATTAGATCAGAGTATTAATGTGGAGCTCCACCTCTTGGTACTGGCTCCATAGGCTGAAACAAAATCAAGTGAAGAGCAGATCAGGGTCACACTCGAAATCATTATCCACCCTGCTCTGCATATGTCATTTAAAACTCAGTTATGGCCAAAGACCAAATACTGAACGTTAGCCAGTTTGCCTTAGCAAACTCTCATATATTTTAGGAACCATCTTCGGCCTCTGGCAGGGTCCTCTGGTGCTCGTAGGAAGAAGGCCTGAGGAGCTGTGAAGCAGAGGCCAGCATCTCTCTGGCCACTCAGATCCCCTGAATCAACTTTTACAGACCAAGGAGTGACAGGTGATTCCACGAAGTCCTTACTTCCTTGCATGTCCACAGGAGTTAACTTTCGTAGCACTAAATGTGCAATCATTTTACGACATGCAGATTCTGTCGAACTGTACAGCGTTGAGCAACACAAACTCTGTGTTTGCCTGTGTGTTGATTCTACAAGCCTGATGGGATCAAATTAAACAAAGATCCTAGAGTTAAGATAACCTAAAATAGATAGCAGTAAGATAAACCTTTTTCAAAAAATGTTCTCAGAAGGCAGGAAGGAAAAGTGTGGTAGACACAGTCGTGTGTGCCTTTCAGACAAGGACAGATGCTCAGCTACAGGACTCTGGAGTGCGTGGCCACCAGGGCAGCTGCTAGCTGTCACCCACTTTTTAGCTGTACCCACCTCAGCCACTCAACAGTCATACCTGGGCTGGCCTGGACTCAGTGACTGGGTGAGGTAGAGGGATAATGCCTAGAGAGCCAGACCTGTTGGGGAATGTCGCCCTCCACGTGTCTACTCCTACTATGACACCTGCTGGTCTGTCACATCAATGCTCTGTGATTTCCTTGGGGTGGGGCATGTGCTCACTGCTACAACCTCGGCACTGGTAGCAGCTGGCCCAAAGTAGATGCTCAAAAAACACATGTGTAGATGTGGATGATGGAACCCCTGGGATACACGAGGTGGGACTGTTGGGGTCGTGGTGGAGTTGCGGAATGGTCTTTCCCAGAATAGTCTCTTTGGGACAGTCTGTTTCCACCATGTGGTTGTTTCTACTGACCCACGAGCACGAGGTAACAGACTAGCTGTGGCTTCTTAAGTTCTTGTTTTCACTTAAGTGTTGCTCCTTACTTTTTTGATAAGATGGGTGGACAGCAGCAGAAAATTATCTCTAGGGAGTTTCAGGTGCTATGCATTAGATCAAGCTGGAGTCCTAGAACTCATAAGTCACCTCCTCCTCTCCCTTGGGTGGCCCAAGGCTCCTCTTTGCTGATGGGAAAGTCAGCCCAGCTGCTGGCACAGAAGAGCACATGAGGGCTTGGGGATAGGACCTGGGACTCGGAGACTAGCAATTATTTCACTTCTCTAAGTCTCAGCCTTCTTCTCTGAGAGATGAGGATAATATCTATTTCTCTGTAAGTTGTGGACCTGATTTGAATTGCATCATCAGCCCTCTGTCAACAGCAGCTGCCATTAGTACCTGAGGGCACAATCAAATCCAGGGAGCCACACCAGAGGCATTTTCTGGGCATGGAGCCCTGTCTGCTGTTTTTAAAAAAATATTATTTTTTTCTGGATATTGTCTTAAGGAAGGGACAAATCAGCGAAGAAAAAGAAAAGGGTTTTCTGCATGGAGCTCCAGCTATCTTGCTCCACAAATTAACCTCTTGGCTTGGTGACTGGGGATAAAGTTTGGGTCCAGCTCAGGCCCACTGTTGGCTACACTTTTCCCCATACCACGTGTGCCGCTCAGGAGGAAGGAGCGCTGCACCGGCAAGGTTCCAGGCCAGAAGAGGCCCAACGGTTGTTTATTGAGAGAAAATTGTTACCAGCTCTCTAGGTATTTGCAGCCTGACAAATAAACTGTCCCCCTCAAAGAGTTTAGACACACATAACTAAACACTGAATACCCAGATGGCCTATCACAAAGGAAAAAGAGGTAAATAAGAAAAAGCCTAATGTAATCAATGTTACTGTCTTCTAAACTACACAGAGAAAAATCCCAATCAATATTTGGGACACTCAGTTCTTTTAAAATCAGGGAATGCCAAGAATAAGAGACTATTCCATATATAGAGAATGACTGGAGGAAATCTTTATTTTCATTCAAAATATTCAGTTTTGCAATTCATGAGATTTGCTCTGTAGCCAAGGAGGAAAACTATTGTGCATAAAATTTAGCAGATTCAAACAAAACTGAGCAAATTCTGGGAAAAAATTTGCAGTGTCATTTTGCTTACAAATCTATAAAGAAAATACCTAAAAGACAACAAGAAATAAGAAGACCATGGTTTGGAGGAATCAGGTCTGCAGATGTATTGGTTTAAATTAGAAAGAAATTGCTTCAGTTAACTGTTTTTAGCAATAAGGCATAACGGTGACTTAAAGACAAAGCTTTCTGGGAGGTATAGATGTTTATCTTAAGTCTGCTTGGTTAAAGACTGTAACTTGCCATACAGCTCTCTGACTAAATGTTGCCATACTAAGGAAATAGAGACTATCTTTTCTCATAATCTCTTTTTTGTTTTTCTTTGGAGAGGCAGATTGTTTCTGTCCTTGCTGAGCTTCAGTGAATCAGAATATTGGTCAAATATTTATTGAATGTGTGCATGATTTGACCCCCGCTGGTTTTGAACAAGCTAAGAGAACAATTTCCCCATGAATCTCAGACATCTCATCTGTATCTGTCTGTTAAAGCTCCAACTTTCTCATCAAATATGGGGTGTTCCACTTACTTAAGCCCGCTCCCCACTTCGCCTGGTGGCTCCCTCTCCCCATTCCAACCCTGCACCTTTCTGTGCCATCTGATCAGTGACAAATGGAGACTTAGGTTAGAAGGCAGAAGGATCATCCCTCATTTTCTCCTTTCAAATGCTTAGACACTTGGTGAGCACTGTTCTAGGTACTGACGAGACAGGCTGTAATATGTGCAAAGGAGGACACTGCATGGTCTCAGCCTATGTGGAATCTAGCAATCCAGTCATGGAAGGAGAGAGTGGGATGGTGATTATCAGGGAACGTAATACTCCACTATCATAAATAGACCAGCTAAACAAAAAACCAACAAAAATATCAACTGAGTGTTCTACCCAACAACAGAACACATATTCTTTTCAGTTGCACATGGTACTTTCTCCAAAATAGACCACGGTGAATGAAGCATTTCCAAGCAAAAATTTTACCATGCATATTATCAGATCATAGTGCAATTAAGTAGAAATCAATAGCAAAAGAAACCACAGAAACTATACAAACATATGGAAATTGAGCAAGACAACCTTGAATAATCAATGAATCACAGGAAATTAAGGAAGAAATGAGAGTTTCTACAATCAAATGATAATGCCAGTACAACATTCCAGTATGGGACACGACGAAAGCAGTCCTATGAGGGAAGTATATGGTGGTGAATGCCCACACCAGAAAAATAGAACAACAACAAATAAATAACCTAATGATGCATTTCAAGGTCTAGAATAATAAGAACAATCCAAACTCAGAGTTTGTACATGGAAGGAAATTAGAAAGATCTGAGCAGAAATGAATGAAATGGAAACTACAAAAACCATTGCAAACAATTGATGAATTCATGAGCTGGTTCTTTGAAAGAATAAATAAAATAGATAAACCCTTATCCAATCTCACCAGAAAAGGAAAAGAAAGGTACAAATTAATGGAAATAGCAATGAAAAAGGTGAAATCAGAACAGACACTGCTGAAGTGTACAAAATTATTAGCAACTGCTTCACAAACATATATGCCAGACAACTGAACAACTCGAAAGAAATGGAGAGATTCCTCGATACATATGAATTGCCAAAATTAAACCAAGATGACTTAAAAGTCTTGAGCAACCCAGTAACATGCAATGAAATTAAAGCAGTAGTAAAACACAAAACAAAACAAAAAACTACCAACTAAGAAAAGCCCAGGACCTGAAGGAATCACAGCTGAATTTACAAGAACTTCAGGGAAAATCTAACACCAATAATTTGCAAGCTTTTTTAATTAAATTGAGAAGGACGGAGTACTTCCAAAATCATTCTTAGAAGTTCACAGTACCCCAATCCCGAAACCAGACAGTGATCCAACCAGAAAGGAGAGCTATAGGCCAATTTCTCTAATGAACATAGATGCAAATATTCTTAAGAAGATACTGGCAAGGAGTGACAAATCTAAAAACGTCATATACCATGACCTTCAAGTACCTCCCAGGGATGCAAGGAAGGTTCAACACACACAGATCAATAAATGTAATCCATCATGTAAACAGAAACAAGGACAAAAATCATATGATCATCTCAATAGATGCAGAAAAAGTCTGACAAAATCTAAATGCATTCTTGATAAAAATCCCAGAAGAAAAAGGTAGAGAAGGTCTATATATGATAAAAGCTATTTGTGACCTACCTACTACTGCCAGCATTCTATTAAATGGGGACAAGCTGAAAGCATTCCCTCTAAAATCAGAACAAGACAAGGATGTCCATTATTACCACTCTTGTTTCACATAGTCCTTGAAACATTAGCAATTAGTGCAATTAGACAAGAAATAAAAGGAATACGTATAGGAAGAGATGAAGTAAAAATGTTATTTGCAGATGATATGATCCTTTACTTTCAAGGCCCCCCCAAAACAAAAAACCCTAAAGACTGCTAGAATTGATAACCAAATTCATCAGTGTAGCAGTAAACAAATAAGCACAGAAAGCAATGACATTACTATATACTAGTAAAGAACTCATTGAAAAAGAAATTAGGAAAAAATAACATTCACATTCATGTGAAAAAATTGAATACTCAAGTATTCACCTAACTAAGGAAGTGAAAGACCTGTGCAATGAAAATTACATCAGACTGAAAAGGAAAATTGAGGAGGACATCCAAAAATGGAAATATACCATCTGTTCCTGGATAGGCAGAATCAACATAATCAAAATGGCTATACTTCCAAACTTACATACAGATTTAATGCAGTCCCAATCAAAATACCATAGAGCTAGAGAAAACAGTCCTAAAATTTATATGGAATCAGAAGAGACCCCAAGTATCAAAAGCAATCCCAGGTAACAAAAGCAAAGCAGGTGGCATCACATTCCCAGACTTAAAGTCATACCATCAATCTATAGTGATTAAAACAGCATAGTACTGACACTAAAACAGGCATGTGGATGAATGGAACAGGATAGAAGAAGGAGAAACAACCTCAAGCACATATAGCTACTTGATCTATGACAAAGGAGCTAAACAACATGCTCTGGAGGAAGGATAGCCTCCTTAGTAAACGGTGCTGGCAAAATTGGATACAATCCATTTGGATTAATCTACTGGAAGATAAATTTGGTACAATTCCTGAAGACATAATCATACGTGAGGATTTTCTGAATAGAATTCTAGTCATACAAGAAATAATACTGAGAATAAAAAATGGGATCATACCAAATTAACCACATAGCCATCCAATTATTTAAATATAAGATGACCAAAAATTGCACATTCTTTCATTAATTTTTATAAGATAACAGAACAGGAAATATAAAAATGACAATTTATCAGATTCAATCTGAGAATTGACTGGTTGAAATGACATCTGCCCAAGTGACCGTTGGGATAGTCAGTACATAAACAAATGCTTTGCCAGAGTGACCCTCAGGGTAAGATGTTGAGTGGTTATACAGTTTCTGCACAGCAAATGAAAGAACCAACAGAGTGAAGAGATAATCTACACAATGGGAAAAAAACTTCCCCAGCTAATCCATGGACAGAGGGCTACCATCAAGAATATATAAAGAGCTCTAAAAAAATTAGACCTCAAATTAAAAGACCCAGTCAAAAAATGAGCAACTGAAACGAATGGACACTTCTCAGAAGGACAAATAACCAATAAATACAAGAAAAATGCTCATCATCACTGTTCATCAGAGAAATGGAAATTAAAAGTAACAGCGAGATATCATCTTACCCCAGAAAGAATGGCTATTAGCTAATAATAAATGTTGATGAGGATATGGGGAAAAAGGAACTCTGCTACATTGTTGGGGAGAATGTAAAATTGTACAAACTATGGAAATCCATGTGGAGAATCTTCAAAAACCTAAAACTAGAGATTCCTTTTGACCCAGCTATCTCCTCTGTAACTTTCTTCACAGAAGAGTTAAAAATCTTCATATAACACATTCACAGTTTATAGTAGCTGGATCTTGAAAACAGCATATGTCCATCAGCAGATGAATGGAATAGATAACAAAAATATAGTAGTTACTCACAAAGGAGTACAATGTTGCCATAAAGATAAATATGAAGCATTCATAGGTAAATGGATGCAATTTGGGAACATAATATTATATATATGTGTGTGTGAAACATAAGAAGTAGGGAGAAGGGGGCTGGGGATGTGGCTCAGTGGTTCTGCCTCCTGCCTCACAAGCACAAGGTCCTGAGTTCGATCCCCGGTACCAAAACAAACAAAAAACAAAAAACAAACAAAAAAAAGAAGTAGTGAGAAGTTCCCCAATTACATATTCCATTGTTTCAAAAATATTTTAATATATATGCTAATTTGTTTCTTTTATACTAATAATATATCTTAGTTTGTTGAAAAGAGAGTTTGTATTATTATCTGTTTGTTTCTTTTTTGTGAGAATCCTTGTGGTTTTAGTCTGGTACTGAGTAACTACTTTGAAGATAATGATACAGTGTAATAACTGTTATGCTGTTTCTATTTGGTTATAAAAGCTTGTTTTATTTTTTTCATTAAAACATTTCAAATAAAGAACCCCTAACATGATAGTAATGGCAATAAATACAATAATAAATATAATTATGATAATACCAAGAGACGACATTGATTGAGAAAAGCTATGCTGGTGTAAGTGGAGTCCAAACAATTAAAAAGCATGAAATACAGGATCTCATTATTATAAGGTTAATGAAATCACCAGAGTGAGTCCACTGAGGTGGATGCAAATAAATTGCTAAATTTATCTGAATTCTCAAATTTTCCTGTATATACTTTGAGCTAGGCACAAAGTATATAGTGAATATCTATGTGAATTATCTAGTTTATTTCTAATAATTTATGAGATGTGCCAATACTGCAGATTTTACCACATAACCCAAGAGAAACTGAAAGTTGAGAGATTCAGCCAGGCCAAGGGCAGGATCAGGGATCAAAGACACAACAGCAGATTTGCCCCTTTGGGAGGCACCTGTGCCAAGCCCATGCCTTCTTTCAGATCTTTTAGGCCAGTGCCCTTGGAAATTTGTTGCTTCAGGGCCTTTTGTGAAGTCTCTGATATGCAGCAGGCCATGCTGTCAATCACTTTCACTCCAAGGCAGGCACGTGCACTAGGCTGATAGGCACCGTCATCAGCTGGAGAACCCAACAACGCAGGGGTCCAGCCTCCAACCTGGTCTCCCCATCAGAATCCCTGGGGCCTGGGCCTGTACAGCGGCGTTATAAACAATACCCTCAAGGAAAGCTGATGCATATGCGCTTTGAGACTCCTGCAGGAGGCCAAGAAATGATTTCTTATTAGATGGTTGAGCTCATAAATATTGTGAAACCCTTCTTAGGGTCAAGAATCCTGTGTGTGCAGTGGAAACGATGGAAACATGCCAGTGACATACAAGTAGTGCAGTTGTTGCTGTCTTTAATTTTTGAAAAATCACCTTTGCAAGAAGTTCACCAAAATGCAATTGGATGAGTTTTGGCAAACATGTACAATCATGTAACCAGCAACACAATAAAGCGATTGCCATCTCCCAAAGTTACTTTGCATCCCTTTTCAATTAACCTCTTCTCTGGTCCTTATCAGCTTTTGACTTGCTGGGATAGTTGCCTTTTCTAAAATTTCATACAATTAGAATTATGCTGTGTATACTCTTTAAATTCTGGCCTCTATCATTTAGCTAATAATTTTGAGATTCATGCAGGTTTTTCGGTGTATCAACAGTTTTCTTTTTATTGGTACTTTTCATTGTATAGATATATCACAATACCACAGATATACCACAATTTGTTCATCTGTTCACTGTTGTTTTAGGTTTCTGGATGTTATGAAAAATTTGTGTGAGTACCTGCTTTACTGCTTTTACAGTAATATCTAGAAGGTGTATTCAATTTTGTAGCAGATTGCAAGCCTGTTTTCCAAAGTGGCTACATAATATTTTCACCCCTACCAGCACACAATGAGCATTCTAGTTTCGCTACAACTTGGTTTTGTCATTATTTTAAATTTTAACTATTTTAATTGTGTGGTGTTAATTTCATTATAATTTTAGATTGCATTTTTCTAGCAACTCATGATATTTGGTCTGTTTCTGGGGGAATCCAAATTAAGATATTCTTACCTTCTGGCAAACTACTCTTTATGGATAATCAAAACTCTACAAGTCAAACCTGTAGACTTACATCCTCAACAACAGTCTTCCCTAAATATAGAAGAAAGAGTGAAACAAGTACAAGGCAGTTAATGTCTCCTGCAGTGAATTTCACATAATATCAGCTCCTCAGAGGAGCTGAGCCTGCGCTACTGTAGAAATAAATCATGTCTCCAGCTAAGACTGAGTCCTGTTGCTCCAAGTTGGAACAGATATATAATTGTGATTGTAATCTGTTGCTGAGGAGTAAACTTTTTAGTCCCTCACATTAATTTTCACGAAGGTACCTTCTAGAATCAGTATTTGAGAGTCTCTTCCAATGCCTGGTACTTTTTTTCTCTTCTGTTGCCGCTCTGGTTAGTCCCCAGGGGTAGGATGTGTGTCCACTCTAAGGAAAGTGACCCCCTGATTAGCTAGAGCTTTATCTAATCAAGCGATTCCTTAACTTTAGTGAACTGATGAAAATCCAGAGTGAACTTTAAAGATGACTAATCTCATTGGTTCTACAGAAGTTCCATGCCTTTAGCCTCTGAAACCCCCAAACTAGAAGAATGCTGCTTTCCAGTAAGAAGAGATTTTAGATTGTTCTTTTGTAGAACAGTACATGAAGAAGTGGGTTCTATGAGAATGAAACAATCTTAAAAAGATGGGATAAAAGTGTCCTTCATGTGGAAAACAAATTGATTTCTGCTACACAGAAAACCCACCTCCTGGGTCTCATTTCTTTTCTGAGTATTGATTATATGAAGTCCTTAGATCCTCCTGGAGGAAGGTGTGAGGTTAGGTTGGCCTAACAAACTGTGGAAATCAATGTTGTTTCTCATTCTCAGTATGTCAGATAAACCATGAACCAATGTTCATAGGGCCATAAGATGTCTAGATGAAAGAAGGACAAAATGAAATACTGGATTCTTAAAGCCATTTGGAATAAGTGCAGAATTTGTACACTGAAAGAGACCACGGAAAGAAAGAACATTAGGGAATTTGTGTGATATCTCAAATGATAAGAATTTCAAAATTTGAAGAAAACCCTAAGAAGGATGAACAGATGTGCCAGCCAACCTTAGCTGTCAACGCAACTGGATAAGAGACTCTGACAGGTGATGGAATCATGGGGCCAGCATTATCACCTGTGGAATATTACACTGATGTCTAAAGCCAAATGTTCTGTTTAGAGGTGGGGCCCTGAAGGAGGGCTACCTTAGAGGTACATCTCTTGGTAACTCTCTTCCCCTGGATTCTGCTTTCCAGCCACCATCCAGGGAGCACCTTTGTTCCATTACACCTTTCCACCATCATATTCCTGCCAAGGAGTCAGCTAAGCATGAACTGAACCCTTTGAAACCATGGCACTCTTTCTTTAAGTTACAAATGTTAAGTATTTTGTATTGAAAATGGGAAAGTTGACCAATACAATAGAGCCATTGAAGAGGAAAAAAAAGATAACTAGTAAACAGTGCAGAAGAAAAGAGCAGGGAAGAGAGATGATGGAGTGTGGTCATTAGGTGTGATATGTTAACTTAACTGTCTAGCAGGTCAGTAAGTTTTGGGTCTGTTTGTAGATGATTGACATGGAGACCAGCAAACAGAGGACAGAAGACCCACCCCAGATGTGAGTGGCACCAATAGGGTTGTACCCTGAATGGCATAAACAGGGAAGGAAGTAAGTCTGACTTTTCTTTTGTCGGAGCTTCAGTCTTCTCCATTGTCTTTGGGCACTGGTCTGCAGTGGAGACTCTTCAACCTTCCAACACAGACTCTTTGATCCTTCAACAAGGGCTCGCACTGATGACTACAGTGAGATTCCAATTCTTTGACTCCTAACTGTTACTGGACCCTCCAACTCTCCAGTGCACAGGATTCTGTATTTTATACAGAAAGTATGATCATTAAAATGGTCACGAATAAAACTATAGATTATGGTCACAGAAGCATAGAAAACTGATTTCCTACTTTATGCTCTTCTTGGCCACAAGGGCTGGATTGGCTTCAGATATGAACATGTAGTAGACAAACACGTGTGTGAGAGGCTCTTTATCCCTAGGAAGAACTGCTTTGGGCTGGCTTCTGCAGTTGATAGGGAGCCCTTCTAATTAGCAAGGAGAGTTTAGGTTGTTGGAACATTCTCCGTGGCATGGAGCACATGAAGTCATTTGTGTCCTGATGCAACCAAACAAAAACATATCTTGGGTTCTGAAGCAGCACAGGGGCTTCTGTCTTGTCATCAATATATTAAATTTCTGCTATTTCTCTTCATTGTTCCGAGTACACATCATCCTGGGAAACACAATGTGCTGCACATCCCATGCACGGCTTCAGTGGCTGCAAAAGATCTGCGAATTAGAGACTCGTGGCCCACGATGGTGGATTTTCAGCACTTTTTTGTTATGTTCTAAGTTAATATCCACGAATGCATTTGCCAAGAGGCAGAGGAACAGAGTTAATATAAACCAAGCTTTTAATACTTTTGGTAAGAAAATCATGGTATCTCTAAAGGAAGCAGCAAGCACTAAATTAAAAACATTGTCTCCAGGGCTGCTCAGCCTGAAATGCTTTCTTTTTTCCTTTTTTTTTTTTTTTTAATGTGTGTGACAGCAGCCTGCTTTCAAAAATTCTCCTTATCCAGCAAGGTTGAGTTCTAAATGGCTCCTTTCTCCACATTTGCAAAGTTAGCATTATTTCCACATGTATTCATCTACTGTGTTTACTTCCTCATCTAAAATTGTCAACTTGAATCAAGGACTATGTCTCAAAGCGAGCATTCACATGTACAGAGCACCTAACTTCACTTACACATTTAACTACCACATTTTCAGTTAGGAGTGAATGACGCTGAAGGCCTGGGTAGTAATTTGGAAAATGCTGAGCCAGGAAGTAGAACCAGCTATGCTGTGGGCTGGTGGGCAGCGACAAGCCATTTAGTTAACTGGTCAACCTGATGCATCCCAGTGGACTTAACTGATGTCCTCAAGTAGAAATTCTGGTAAAAGAAAAATCCCACTAGATATCCTTTGTGAAAAATATCATCCTAGATAAATCAGCTACTTGTGCTAGCAAATGCAAGAAGTCAGAAGCAGGTCTAACTCCAAAGAGAGCCTATGTTAATGTCAGTAAAAATGCAGTATTTTCCCTGCTACACTTTTCTCTGTCTCACAGCTGGTACTGCAAGTTGACAGTTCTATTCTTTGTGCTGTGCTTAGCCTGTTCCTCACAGTTCATTGATGCCTAACTCTCGGCAAGTGATGGTGCATCTTTCAGAGACATGGGCCCAATTTGCGACCCCATGCCCACTTATTTATCACAAAGTGCCAGCATTGCAATCATACTGAATACTGAGGTTTTAGGTTAGAAAAAATAGCTCATTTATTATCTTTTGTCTTTAAAGAAAAACATCATGTGTGCTGTAAGTTCACCACCACTGTGGCGGTCCCTATGAATATGCCAGAGTGAGCACTTCACTGGTACTTATCAAGCATTTTTTAACCTTAGTCCACTGTAAGTTCTCTCAGTTTGCCTTTTATACTTTTCTGCATGACCCAGTTCAAATTTTCTGGCTTATCAAGTTATTTCCCCAGTTTCTGGTATGTATGTCTTGAGAGTGGGTGCTTTTCAATTGATTTATGTTTATATGTCAGGATAGCAACTACCACTCTAGCTTAATTGCTGAATTCTGCTGTTTGTCATGCACAGACTCCTCTGGATATATGCTATTTGGGAACAGGCATTTAAAGAATTCCGATCGGTTGGATTTTCTTATTGGCCAAGCCGCTTTTGCTCACTAATATGTAGTTTTGGACAGTCATTATGGCAGTGGGGACCTGTTACCTGTGTCTTACGTTATAGAAAAGCACTTCGTGCTCTGAGTGTCTGACAATCTGTAGCTCAATTCTATAAATGCTATGCCTCAAAACATACTTCCTTTTAAAAATAGCTGCACATGCACAATAATTGATTTATATAGTTTGTGCTAATTATACTTAAATAAATGAATTGGGATCTTATTCACATATAAATCATTACTATGATTTAGTCTGAAGCTTAGGCTTTATCGAGATTCTTGCACCTGTGAAGCTCGGGTTAGATATCTATTCACCTTATGTTATCTGTGACCTGATAAGGTCAAAGAAAGTTATGGCTCTTAGTTGAATTCAACAATCTGTGTTTAATTTATCCCAAATGATTTGTAGCTGGTATTTTATCCTTGAGCACAGCAAATTTATCACATGTACTCTCTGGAAAAAGAAAAATGATTTATAAAATTTCAATGAGTGCTTTGGTTAGTTCTACAATGGCTCATCAAGTTTCAAACAAAACTTTCCTGAATGCTGAACCAGCAGTGGCTGAGGATATGTGTGGGAAACTCGTGATTGAGTCTCTGCAGATGCAGCTTAAACACAGGAGGCTAAAGTGTCGTGCTACAGAACCATCAGGAGTTGAGGCTCATCTGTTAAAGTTGAGCCATACTTTTGCAGGGTAAATAATAAACTATACCTTTATTTATGTTGTACAGAGCTCCTGTAAACGGCAAAACTCCACTATTGTGGAATATCGAGCCCTCTGCTCCCTTAACAAATGAAATGCAATAAAATATGGAAATCCTTGATCGCCTTCAGAATGATTGAAGTCACTCTAGCTGGGAACTGTTGATTGAAGTGAAGCAAAGTCTTTGTTGATGTTTGCAGCACATAGTAAGATGTGATACCTTAGGGGAAGTCTTTCCTGCTCCAACATACTTCATCCAAAATAATTTTATTGAACATATCCTACATACCAGTTGTCCTGCTAGGGGCAGGTGATGTAAGGTGTGTAACAGAAAAGAAAAGAAGTGTAGAGAAGAAAGAAAGACAAAGGATTTATTTGCTCATAGGTGCTAGGAAGGAAAGGAGAATGTAATACATGAGTCACAGCAGGAAGGGGCCAGGCCGAGGTGATCAGGGAGAGCTCCAGTTGGTGTGTGAAGGGGGATGCAGCAGGTCGCTAGATAAGTAGAGGCTGCATTTCAGGAGCGTGAGCCGCAGGAGCTAAGCCCAGTGGTAGGAAGAGGCTGTTGAAACCAGCCAGGGCATTGAGAAGGGCTGATGAGGGGAAGGGTCTGGGTCACACGGGGCCACAGGAGACAAATCGTGTGTTCCACTCGTTTTAAGAGGTCGTTAAAGTGTTCTCATCAGCCCTGAGAACCTGACTTTGACAAAGTCACTCGGACCTTGTGTTGTCACAGGGAAGCTAGAGCGGGTGAGGGTGTGTGGAGGACAGCAGTGGGAGAGCTATAGCAGAGACCTGGGAAAAGCTTGGAGCCCATTTAACTAGGGTGATTTGAAGTATTGAAACCACCATCCATCTCCTCGGGGGGAAGTAAAGTTTCTGTAAAACGATTTTTGGGAGACAGATGGTCATTTAGCACTTACTCAAGCCACTCATAGAAAGGTTTGGCGGGCTGGTTCTGGACAAGAGGGAGGCGCTGGAGAACGGGTTGTAGGTTAGCAAGTGGTAGAACTCAGAATACTCTTTTGGAGATGTGGTCTGGACGGGTGTGGAAAGGAAGCTTGGTAGCCAGAGTAAGCAGAGGGTCCTCAGGCTCATCCAAAGGATACAGTGGCCCTAGAAAGCCAGCCTAGCTCCCCTTATGCTGCTCAGTGTCTGTGTTGCCGTGTGCTTCGTGAATTTGGAGACACCTTTAAAATCCATACAACGTGGGCTGAAGGGGTGTCAGCAATCACCTGAAGCAGTGGTTCTCAGAGTCAGTGCACAGACTTCTGATTCCTGGCAGAGGGAGGAGCTCTACTTTCCCCTCTTTCTCCTGATTCATGCAACTAAACATCCTGGGTATTGTTTTTTCTTTTTGCATTTTTTGAGTTTTTTTTTTTTAATTTTTGATCTTTTAGAGACAGGGTCTCACTTTGCAGTTTAGGCTGGTCTTGAACTCACTAAGTAGCCCAGGCTGGCCCTGAGCTTGTGCTATCCCCCTGCCTCAGCTTCCTGAGTGCTGAGATTACATATGTGGACCACCACACCTGACTTTGGAGTTTTTTAATTTCAATTTTTATCAATCGATAGTTATATTTGAGTTATGATGTAAAACTATGATGAATATGTAAATGTAAAAATTCTTTCAGCAATAAACATATTGCCATTTATCTCCTTCAAAGCGTTCTGCCTCACTTCAAACACACCTGTTTCATAGCTCTGGCTCCTTTCTGAAGCAGCTCTGCAAGTCCTCTTTCACGAGTGTCTTCAGCTGCTTTGTCATGGCTGCTTCGATGTCCTGAATTGATTACAGACGTTGACTTTCACGGTCATTTTGACTTTGGGGAGGAGCCAGAACTGACAGAGTGACAGATTTGGTGGAGAGGGTGCACGAGGATGCACTGTGATGCTTTCATGAGACTGTTGGCTGGCACTCAGCAGCAGCATTCACTGTATTTTTGATCACGCCATGGAAAGACACTCATGAAAGAAGACTTCCAGAACTGCCTGGGAGGGTTGAAAGAATGACGGATTTGAGGGGGAATGATGGTAATCTGTTATTTACTGTAATGCATCATTTAAATGAAATATTCACTGCATATGTTAAGCAGTCCTTACATATACGGTGCAGGGGGGAAGTTGCAATATTTGGATACTTTGTAGCATGGTTATGTCAAGCGAATTAACATACCTATCACTTCATAACGTCTTTCTTTGTTGTGGGAATATTGCAGATGTATTCTTTTAGCAATTTTGAAATATATAATAACATTATCATTAACCGTGGTTCCCATACTCTTCAGTAGATCTTGAGAACTTTTCTGTCCCCTCTAACAGAAGCTTTGTACCCTCTGGACAACATTTCCCCACTCCCGATCACCACACCCTGACCGCCACCATTACAATAAAACTGTAAGACTTGGTTGGATTCAACCACAGTGTCAGGGAAGATACTGAAAGAAAAAGGATCTTTGGGAAAACCTCAAATCAGAATGGGCAAAAACATCTACAAAACTTCCGTCAGTGAAGATGGCTGCTCAGTTAGAGGGGTTTGCATAACATTGTTTTATTTTCCTGGTTCTTCTTTTCCAGCTTCCCCGTGGCCTTGTGTCTCAGCTCTGAGCTGTCACCTTCTCCCGAAGTGGAGAAAGTCAGGAGTCCTACAGCTCAAGTCCTGACTCTGTTGTCCAGGGTGTGAAAACTCAGTTCTCAAATGTAGAACAGTTTGTAGTTGTTCCTTCACATAGTCCAAACCCTGACTGGCTGAATAATCACGTTTACATCGTTAAACTTTTGATTTAATGGGACCAAAGCAAAGCATAAATGCCTGCTCTTTGGCAAATAAACCTTTCTATACTGTTTTACTGTTTATCTCAACAGATAGTTACAATCACTGGGAGATTAGATAAGGATTTAAATAAAGTCGTGGCTGTTAGGCTGGGCTGGTGGAGACCATTTGAACTCAGTGTTTTTACAAGGCTTTTGATAGCTCTGTGCAGCCCCTTAGGTATGAAGAGACCACAGGGTAACTGTAATTGGGGGAGTGCAATTAGGCATTTTAACCTTGCGGATGTAAGGGGCACCCGAGGCACTTTTAGTCTGGTTGCTCCTGCAGCCTTCTGTTTTATATTTTGTAAAACTGATTGGGAGCAGCACTGAAACTTTATATTAAACATTTTTCAGAGCCACTGGATGCAGCGGATGAAGAGGCATGATGATGTAGTGGGAATCTGAAAATTCTACAGCATCATTCTTCTGTAATTCTCGTCACCAAAGTAAGAGGTTACAAAATCAGGCAAAAGTGGAAACAGTGTCCTAGCAATGAGTAGCCGGCAGTGAGATGCTTTCTGAAGGGAACGACTATGCACCTTCCAAGCATCTGCCTCCTGGTGGCTTTCTGTCGCCATCAGCATGCTCTCTGTGACAAACCATTCAGCTCAGAAAACCCATGGGAACTGACCCTGGTGGATGTTCTCAGAGTGGCCCCAGAAATGCGCTTTGGGAAACAGCATTAGCACCACTTGGGAAAGTGCTAGAAATGCACATTCTCAGGTCTACCTCAGACCTACTCTTTTGGAAACTGTGGGTGTGGAACCAGAAATCTGTATTTGAACAAATCCCCAAGGCGATTCTAATGTGCACTTGTTTGAGATCTACTGCAGCCCTTTGAAAGGTGATGTATCTTTTGGAGCTGAAGAATTAGATCAAAGATTGACTGTAACTGCCACAGGCCAAAAAACAAAAAAACAAAACAATCTCTCAAGAACTAGATACACAATGCTATGGCTCTCCTGCTGGGTGAAAGGAGGAAATTCAAGGGAATCGAAGAAACCATACATCTGAGAGAACCAGAAATCAAACAGCCTCCAGGATGGTACTCAGCTCATCTCTCTGACTCTGTTCTCTGCCTTCAACTTTCTCCAGATTATTTGCAGTCGGCCAGGTTTGTACATCTCGCGGGTGAGGCTGACAGCACAACTAAGCGACAAACACCTCCGTCCCATCCAACCTTTGATTTCATGAAGTTGTGGGTGCAGAACGGTAGGTATAGCTTGTGTGTAATTTGTGTGCAGACATCTGAACAGAACTGGGGAGCCTGTGGTTTGTTGCAGTATGGGTGTTTCCCAAAGGTCTGTCTGTTGAGGGATTTGTCTGCACATTGGCATCATTGAGTGGTGAAGGGACTCGAAGGATTGGGGACCAGTGGGGTGTCTGCAGGTCCTTCTCAGGGGTGCCCTTGGTGTTTGTCATGAGTGGGTTGCTACAGAAGGACAAACCTGTTCCCTTCCCTTCTCTCTACCTCTCAGTTTGAGATGTGACTGCTCCTACAAATGCTCCTGTGCCAGTGCAGCCACCTGATACTGAACTCTGAACCTTCAACCCAGAGCTAACCAAACCTCTTTTCTTCCTGAGTTAGTCTGACTTACATATTTCATACAGCATTGGAAAGTTGACTGATACAACATTACCCAAATTTATTACACAGGAGCCTGGAAACCTCCTGCAAGGACTTTCCTTTTAGAGGAAGGAAGAGTTGGGCCTGGCTGACCGGCCACTACTCTTGAGATACCAGAGTAAGGGAGTGGTCCTTCCCCAGGGCTCTAGCAATACTGGCAACCAGTTGGGTTGGCCCCACCTTTGGTTTTTTTGAGACAGGGTTTCATTATTTAGTTGAGACTGACCTGGAACTCACTGTGTAGCCCAGGCTGGTCTCGAACTCACAGCAATCCTCCTGCCTCAGCCTCCCGAGTGCTGGGATTACAAGCATGCGCCACCATGCCTGGCTGGGTTTGCCTCTTGATCTTGAGTTCTGCAGAAGAAAAGTGGGGTGTAGATGAAACTAGAGAGTGATTTCATATGAGCAAACTGATATTTTGATCATAAGCAGTACTGCTTTCTTGCCTGCAAGGAAAAGTACAAGTCATTTGGGAGAAAGGATCCATCCTTTCTCTTCTGTAAGGAACGTGGCTTTTGCTTTGGGGCTTCCAGAACTCCTGAAGAGAGTCAAGACTTTCCTGATTCTTGGCAGCTGAGAGACAGTTGAGGCTCCTCAGGTCCATGTGGGTGCTTCCTGGCTGGTCTGGCAAGAGCCCAGAACAGGAGTCTTGTAAAGAGGATCACAGTATAGCAGAGTGCGTTTATCCATGCCACATTTCCTTCACCTTTTCACTTGTTTTTTCAACTGCATTGCAGCTGCTGGGGCTGCATGGACAGTAGGACAAATTTGTTTATAGCTTTATTTCCTGTGCTTTACACTGCAACACCTAGGCTATAGCTCCATACACATAACAGGTGTTCAACTAAATATGCTGATTGAGAGATCTGCTGAAAGCAAACCTATGAAGAATGATTCACCGCTTAACAAAGACGTGCATGCCTATGAATTATAAACAAGCTGAGTCTGACTTGCCAAACATATGCAACTGACCAGAAACTCAGGATTCCACATCCAGCGCTGGGAAACTAAGGGAAATAGACTGAATAATTGTTAAATTTAAGAGGTACATTCATTGCATGAGGCTCTACCTCAGTTTCTCACTTAGGGTTTCTGCTTGAAAATTTTGCCATAATCCAAGCCTTGTCTTGAACAGCAGTGAGTGGCCAAGCTGGAACCTCACTGACATTCTACCACACACCTTCCTTGGCCTGTCCTCTGCTTCCTACTCATTGCTAGAATGCAGGAAAGGGGACAGATGTCATTGCTATGGAAGCCACCTCCTCAGGAGACAGGAAGAGCTGAATAGCAGTGACCTTTTAGGCATTTAGTGCTTATCTGGTCCACAGCCCACTCTGTGCCATGTGTGTCTGGTCCCTCAGGCATTTAAGTCTGTGACCTTCATGATAATGGAATGACTAACCAGTCAACATTCAGGCACCAAGTAAGCACTCTTTTTGTGTGTGTGTGTGCAAACCTACGAACTATGGATTGTCCCCATTCCAGGGAGCACAGGGCCTCAGCTGGGCTGAGCATGGCTGGCCAGGAACTGGTTGGAATTCCATCCAAAGTCTGGTGGCTGCTGAGTCTTCTTCAATCTCTGTCCCTTGTAAGAACTTCACGCATTTTGGCTTGGTTCCGTACATCTGATATAGGGAGATGGAACATTTTGGGGGGACACCTGTGAGATATTTTACATTCCATTATGGTTTCACCACCTGGATTAGGGAGTTCAGAAATCAGTCATTAAATTTAGGGAGGGCTTTATTTTAATGAGCTTTCAGAGTAGAGGCAGAAGGTTTTTGGGCAATTTAAGACAGATTTGCAATCCTATCAAGTAGATGCAATCATGTGTGTAACCCGAATGCTTCTGGGGAGTTAATAATGATTTCTCAGGCACCTTGGGGAACCAAAAGGGAAGAACGTTTGCTCAGTGTAGCTAGTTGTCTGAGCAAGTCTTTCACAAAACAGATTCTTAAGTGTGCCTCTGGAGAAGTGAGTCCTCGTGTCGCCATCCCAACAGTGGTCACTGGCTTCTGGCAGTCAAATTTCACATAGCATTTTTGGTTATGTTCTATATATTTTAGCAAAGCATTATTTTATTGAGTGGCATTTTATGTTTTGCATGATTTTCAGTGACATCTTGGGGCCAGAATTATTCTCTTAGCAATAAATCTTGAGTGATGATGCATTAACAGAAAAATTCTGATTCTACACACATTTCAGTAACACATCTGTTGCACAGTCCAAGCTTCTAACTCTTCTTATCTGAAGTGCTTTCACTAAGATGGGTTGAAGGGGAGGCAAGTGGCAAAGTAATCTGTGTTGAGAAAGCTTCCCTTTCTCAAGTATGGTGTGGACTGGTGAGTGAGGGAATGGTAGGCATGCATATCAAAAGCAATGGAAAGGCATTAAAAATTAAAGGTCGTAGTTATCAGGGCATTTTTCCCATTGAATGAGATCACATTTAATGTGATTTTGCCTTTGTATTCCTGCAGTTTCTGGCTTGGGCTAGGTGGCTGTGTCTGTCAATACAGTCACCCTTAGTCCTTGCTGGCTCTAAGTCCAGCTGAGCCTAGCCCGGAGGGTTGCATGTCCTCAGCATCTGTAGCTGGAATGAATGAACTAGACAGCCACTGGTCTTCTGTTGCTGTCAGGAGAGCTACCAGTTGGCCGAACCATATTGTGTTTTACAGATGAAAAGTCCTCCTCCCTCACTCCCTCCGATCAGCACCTCATGGGGTACTATCCTTAGTCCCAAAGTGAAGGGAAAATTGGCTGTGGGTAAGCCCCAGGGTGCAGCCCTAGACTGTTGAAAAGGAAGCCATTTAGGTGGGTCATGCTGTGTGGAACTCATTTTATCAGATGGTGTGGTCCTAGATTTCCATATCCATCATTTTGAACTCTTTCTCCAGCAGTTTGAATAGACCATCCAGTGATGGAAATCACCTCTCTCTAGGGTGGGAGCTGCAGATTCTATCCCAGGTCTTGCCACAGTCAGTGCACAACTCAGGCCCTCAGATGAGGGATTTTGATGCTTGCAGTCTCCTGAAAGGAAGGTCAGTGATAAGATCTCCTGGCATTCATCCACAGAGGGGCCAACAGGTCTGTATCAGGCAGGTGCTAAAAATACTTGCTTCCTGGTTTACTTTTGGTTCAGGTTGCCCTGTAGCTATTGTTAGTCTGTGTCTTGTGATCTAGCCAGGTGGTAGAGCACAGTGATAATGAGTTTTACATTAGCAACACTGAGACCAGCATTCAAATACAGATCTTGTGGTTCATCGCTGTGCCTCATGGAACACAGGGCACCGAGCCTCAGTTTCCCCAAGCTGCTGTTCTCTTGATAAGTCCTCTGCGGTCATCCTATGTGGGTGGTTTCTTATCTTTTACAGCCATCCTACCAAGGAGTCTGGAGCCTAGGAATATGTCATACTTTCTCTTTATGTCCTTTTTCATATCGATCTCTCTTTTCCTCCATAAAAACATGCATCTGCAAAATGAGAATACCATACTGAGGTGGGGGCGTTAGAGGGTTGAGAATGTACATCAGTTGCTATCTCAGAGCCTGGCACATAAGTAGTCAGTGAATAGGACTTCGTTATTGAGGACATATTTCTAAATGTGTCCTTAACCTCTCATCAGGCATCAGAAGGTCCCTGGATTTCATACTAAGAACCAGTGCACAGATCACCATCAGAAGGAGTGCAGGCATTGCCTGCTGGCAGCATGCTCAGCAGTCTTCTGTCCACCATTTCCCGGGGGTCAAGCACTCAGTGCCCATACTCTGGGAAGTGCACTGTCAGCAGGTCAGAAGGGAGTGCCAAGCTGCAGACCACTAGGGAGGGGATGCTGTGGATTTGGATGTGTCCCCTCCAAATTCAGGCGTTAATGTGACAGAATTAAGAGGCAGTGCCATCAGAGGTGAACAGGCAGCAAGGGCTCTTCCTTCACTGCTGGGCTGTTCTTGAGGCACTGTGCATGCCTGCAATCCTAGCACCCTGAGAGGCTGAGATGCGAGGATTACCAGTTCGAGTGCAGACTGAGCAACTTTAGTGAGTCAGCAAGACTGTGCCTCAAATGTAAATGAATAAATAAAGCTAGATATATAGCTTAATGCAGAGGCTGTGGTTCAGTCTCCATTACTGGGATGGAGGGTTGCTTCAGGTGGCTTTAGGCTAGCTTGTCCTCCACTGTCTGCCACGTGAGGATGCAGAAAGAAGGAACTCCTCAGGGATGCCAGCACCTTGACCTTGGACCTCCAGCATCCCGAACTATAAGGAAACAAACTTCTGTTCTTCACAAATGACCAGTCTCAGGTTTTCTGGTAGAGCAGTGAAAAATGAACAAAGGGAGCAGGGATACGGTATGTATCCCGCAGTTATTCCACAGAGATTTCCCGTACTTTTGTTAGTCAAAGTGAAGGAGTCAGGGGCCATTCTTTTGTTCCCAGAAAGATTCCCTTTCCACCCTTTTCCTTTCAACACTTGCAACTCTTCCATCACTCTCTGCTTTGGGGTCAACAGCACACATCTCATCACACTCTGTCCCTGCTCATCAGAGACATTCAGGACTCTCAGCTCCTCCTTCATGCCCCTTGCTTTAATTCCATCACCTCTGATCCATGTCCCTTGCTCACTATCTCTTGAAATTCTTTTACCTTTGCCCCCAGTGTCAAAGGTCGGTCACAATTCAAATGTCACAACCTCTTCTGAGAATGTTTCCTTCACCTTTTTGCTCTACCCAAGACTGCTTTTTGCTTGATAAGTGTAGACCTCCCATGTGGAGGGTTTGCTGTCTTTTATAGCCATCCTACCAAGTGGACTGGATGTCTGGAGGTCGGGAAAATGTCCTCTTCATGTCCTCTTCCGTATAAATGTCTCTTTCTCCTCCATGAAAACAACTTTGAACCCCTGCCCTTGGACTACATCTCCTTTTCTCCCTCTTTGTGACATCCATTTAGTCACTTCTATCTCATTCTTTTATCCTACTATTTTCTCTGTCATTCTCTTCTCTCTATTTTAGTTTCCAGTTAACTCTTTAATGCTACTATTATTATGACTCAGTGGTTTAATATTCTTATTGATGATCTTTTCCATGCCTCAGCCCTCCAGACTGATCCTTTTAAAATATAAGAGACCATCGCTTCTTGGCCTTTTGGCTAAGATCAAGTGTAAAATATAAGAGAGATCATGTCACTCTTTACTGAAAATCCTCCAGTGACTAACTTTATTTACAGAACCTGATCATGTGGGATCTCACAAGTTATAGAAGAGTCTCTGACTTCTGTTGTTAATTATTCCTCTCAAGCAGGTACACAGATGTCTTTGCTATTCCTTTTGCTCTCTGTAGACACTCCCACCTTGAAGCCTTCATCCTTGCTATCCTCTCTACCTGGAATTTTCTTCCCCAAGAAATATGAATAGTTAGGTCCTTTGATTCATTAGATATTGACTCAGGAAGCACCTTCTTTTTTTAAAATTAAAATTGCAAACATAAATGACAACAAGAGATGAAGATAATAAATAAAAATTTCAAATATACATATATATGACAGCAAAAAGGATATGAAATAAACAAAAATTTATGCAACACAGACTGATAATCCAAATACATCATTAGTTTGATATGATCTTCAAACATTGTATGTTTTCTCATTTTCTTTTTGTATATTTTTGAAATATAATGTAATTACAAATAAAACAAAGTTACATATTATAGTTGAGAAACTGTCCTCAAAATTTTATGATTTATAAACTCCTTGGTTTTATTAATTTGATAAATATCATATGCTTATTGATTGTATCACTTACCTTTTCTAACAAAACTTCCCACAGAAAAGAAATATACTTTTATTTGAAATCCAGAAACAACTAAAAGAGTTCACATTTTTAAGATCAGATTTTTCTGTTTCTATTTTATTATATCCCATACTTACTTTTATTATATTTTTTATAAGCGTAATGATAGAATTTAACACCAATACCTATGTAATATTCTTCCCAGACAAATGACTATGAATTAAATCAAGCATGTAATTTAGAGAAATCATAAGGTTGGCAGAGAAACTATCGATATGCCAAATGTGCAAAATCCTACCACATTCATGGCCATGTTTCTCATTTAATAGTGCACACATATACACAATGCATATTTTCTACAATACAGTATATACTTTGGTATAATAAGACAGTGCAGTGATGTGTGGAATGTTTGTGATTTGAGAAAAACAAATATCATCTTTGAGGCAGTTGGAGAATTTGTAATATGTACCAGCTACTGAATGATATTAATGATTTATTATCCATTTATATAAGTATAGTTATGATAAAATTTACTTAAACATTAATATTCATTGTCAGTAGAAAATAGGTACAAAGATACATTGATAACATAACAAAATTGTCTTAACAAATTTCCAACCAAACAAGCTGTAGTGACAGAAAAGGAAGTTTGCAGAAGGCAGAGATGAGAGAGGAGAATGACGGATGGACCTTAATACTTTTCATACTACTCATATATACAGATTTCATAAATTCTCAAATAAAAAGCAAAGAAAATGAGAACCAAAATAACTCATCAATTTGGTAGACCAATACATAAAGACAAAGATTAATGTGTTGATGAATTGTAAAAATATGAAATGTAAAGCCTGAGATTTAGCTCAGTAGTGCTGCACCTGCCTAGCCAGAAGAGTGTGCTGAGTTTGATCCCCAGCACCAGGGAAAGAAAAAAAAAGAAGAAAGAAAAAAGAAAAAAAAAAAAGAAAAGAAAAGAGAAAAGGAGCATATGTGCTTTCTAACATACTCAATAGATTGAAAATAAATTATTTGTTATCTCTTCCTCTTGAATTGTTCCCTTCACAAGGCTGTAGTGGCCTTGTCTTTTTCAATCAGTTTAGGTTGGAAATTTACTTTGTGCATAAGATTGTTACCCATGCTTTTTTCTGGGCTCCTGTTGCATGAAGAAGTTTTCCATTCTTTCACTTTCAGTCTATGGGCTTCTTTTTGCGCTAGGTGTGTCTTGTATACAGCATATTATTGGATTTTGCTTCTTAATCCATTCTGCCAGTCTATTTCGCTTGATTGGTGAATTGAGGCCATTGATATTGATGGTTATAACTGATATGTACTAACTTATTATTGTCATGTTTTTTTTTTGTCTTCTCCTTTTAATTTCTTACCTTGCCTATTTGATTTACTCTGTTGGACCTCATTGTGTTGTTACCTTCATTGTCTTTTTCTAGGATATTGTTTAGAATTCCTTGTAGCTCTGGATTGGTATTCATGAAGTTTCTCAGGTATTCTTTGTCATGGAAGTATTTTATTTCCCCATCCATTTTGAAAGAAATTTATGCAGGATACATCAGTCTAGGTTGGAGGTTGTTTTCTTTTATTACTTGAAATACCTCACTCCAGGCTCTCCTTGACCTGAGGGTTTGTGTTGAAAAGTCTGCTGTGATTCTTATGGGCTTTCCTTTGCACGTGATTTGTTTTTTTTTTTTTCTCTTACTGCTTGTAGTATTTTGTTCTTCTGTTGGATTTCTGGGATCTTGATTATTATATGTCTAGGTGTAGATTTTTTTTTTATCACAGCTAGTTGGAGTCCTATATGCCTCACTTATCTGTATGTCACAGTCTTCCCCTCTGTTTGGGAAGTTTCTATAATTCTGTGAACAGCTTTTTAAAGTCATTTGCATTTTCTCCTGTTACTTCTTAGATTCCTATCAGTCTTATGTTATTCTTCTTTGCATTTCTAAGAGTTGTTGGATCAATTTCTCATGATCCCCTACTGTTTTTAAGAGACCTCTCTTTTCACAGTCACTGACTGCAATTTTATCTTCTATATCTGAGAGTCTATCTTTGGACTCTTTTATTCTGTTGTGAATGCTCTCAGTGGAGTTTTTCATCTCCTGGACATCTGCTTGAATCTGTCCTGTGGATTCCATTTCTTTCTTATATTGGGCATTTATTGTTTCCAGTTCTTTCTTATGCTGGGAATTCATGGTTCTATCATGGTCCTGAGATCATCTGTTTTCTTCTGAGTTTCTGTTCCAGAGTCTCAAACTATAACCTTCATTTTGCTCATCATCTCTATGATTATCTGAGAAATTACTTCTTTTTTAAATTTCTCTATAGCCTGATTGATCAGTTTTGTTACTTCCTGTGCTTTGAGTTCAGGGTGTCCTGATGGTTCACTGTCAGACTTTTCATCCTTTTGCCCCACTGTTTGCCATTGGTGAATTGGAAGTCTGTCCCTGTATCTTGCTTAAGCATTTTCTCATTTTTACTATTGTTGGGTTGTCCTTAGTTTAACCTTTAGGTTATACTTAAATCTTCCTGATATAGTTGGGCTTCAGCCCATGGGTCTCTAATGACTCATAGACATTCTCATTTTCATAGTACCGAAGAAAACAGCTCATTGAATCAATCACAATCCTTTATCCTAATTGGTACAATCAGCACCACAATATGATCAAGCACAACTTGCAAATTGGCCCCTTGTGGTAGTCATCAGACTAGCACCTTCAAACCATGTGAATTAAATTAAAATCAAGAAGCAGCCCAAAATATGTTTGCAGTGAATAAACTTTTCAATAAGGATATTTACCATTTAGGATGGGGGCTTACAACAGAGTTAGGACAAGAGGAGTAGATAAGTAAAAGAATTAGAGAAGGTTTCCCATGAAGCCAAAAGACATAGAATGACCACACAATCATCAGGAAACTGTTAAATTCAAAAGGGAAAAACAGAATACAAGTATAATAACCCTTGAGTGAGGTTGACTGACAAAAGAAAAGAACATAAAGAAAATAAAAAAAAAATGAAGAAATCTGAGTTAGGACAGGAGCAGAAACAAAAAGGGAGATGAGGGATAATATGGTGGAACAAGAGACTGAGTTGGAGGAAGAGGACAGAAAACAAAAAGAATTTGCAGAGTGGAATGAAAAAAATAAAGAAAAAGATGAGTTTGAAGGGCCTCTTTCAGACTATATCACTGCTGTCATAATATACAACATGTGCTGCCATGTGCAGAGCCAAGTCCCCTGATCTCAGCTAGCTGGTGGCAGAACCCCACGACGCAGGCCCAGACTGAGTTCCTCGACCTCCTGAAGGGTTGAACTCCACTCAATTCTACAACAGGTCCCCCGACCTTCTTTAAAGATGTTCAAAGTTGGGAGCACCAGAAAATACCCTTTATGATCAACTCTGCCTCTACAGAGTAGGTCTAAAGACTAGCACAATCAGGAGGTCTGAAAGCCTGAGCGGGGTGGGTTGGGAGTGTTCAGGGGCCCGTGCGGCTACCTTCCTGGCACAGAAGATGGTGGCATCCACAGGGGAGGGTGTGGCCGGGCAGGCCCTCTGGTGTTAGATATAGTGGCAGTGGTGCTGGCCAGAAAGCACCTTCTTATTGAAGTTTTCCAGGACTATCTTATCTAAAATGTCAAACATTGTTGAGGTTTCTTATCTGAGTTCCTTATTTTTCCTGTTTATCATTTATTGTGGTTATTGCTCATCTTTTCCGCTGCACTGTAAGCTTCATGAAGGAAGGAGTTTGTGTCTGTTTTGTATCCTTAGTGTCCAGGCAAGTGCCTGGTGCATAAGACTTAATAAATGTTTGAATACTATTGACGAATTGTCGTTGGTAAGAGTCTTGCCCATTATATGAAGTTTTCATTCATTCATTCAATAGCCACTTAAGTTTCAATATAAAACCCTGCATCTGGAATGGAACTTCCAAACTTTGATGGAGTAATCACACAGACACATCCATACCTATATCTCTAGCCCCGATTCATTCTCAAAGAGGAGTCAAGCTGTGGACAATCTTGCAGCTTTTTCCAGCATAGGTAGTAGTGGTCTACATTCATATTCCAAAGCCAGCTTTATTTTTTGCATATAGCTTAAACAATCATAGCCAATGGCAGAGTATTTTCACAATGAGATAATCAAATGTCACTGCCTATTTTAGTCACTTTTCTGTCAATGGAGCAAAATACTTAATGTTTAGAACTTAAAGGAGGGGTAATTTCTTTCGGCTTACAGTTTCAGGGGGTTCAGTCCATGGCTGCCTAGATCCCAGACAAAAGCATCATGGCAGAACCCCAAAACAGAGAAAAGCTGTTGCCCCACATGGTGTCCAGGAAACAGAGTGAAAGGAAGAGCCAGGGACAAGAACACCACCTTTTAGCTCAAGCCCCTCGTGGCCCATCTCTAGCCAGGCCCCACCTCCTAATGGCAAATTCAACTACTGAGCTCATTCATGGGTGCGTCCACTGATGACTATAGTGCCCCCACGATCTAGTCACCTTCCAAACACACAGAACTTTTGTGGGACACTTTAAATCTAAACCACAACACTGCCCACAGACGGTTGTCAGCTTGGGGAAGGTGGGAGCTCCTTAGTCAGCACTCTGACTATGTCAATATCCTTATCTTCTGTTGACACCATTCCCACAGAGCCTCTGGGGCCCCAGACTGGCAGAGGACAGCACTCCATCACCCAGGGGAAGGAACGGAGCTTGGTATAATTACATTAAAAATGAAATTGAAAACTTAAGATTTGTTTGGTAAAGACTTAAACCTGGGGTAAAGTTATTGCATTTTAAAGTAGGAATCGTGAGAGCTGACTCATGGACCAGGTGCAGAAAAAAATGATAAGGCCGACTCTATGGCCTCAGAGGTTTTAGTGCTGGAGCCAAGATACTTGCAGGTGTTCCTGACTCCATTTCTAACCCCCCTTAGGAAAGGAAGAGGCAATGACTATACGGACCAGTGCTTTTGAAAGTTGGCTGACCCCCTCCTTCTATATAAAGCCACAAAACAAATGTGCCCTAAATACCAGTCAGGTGACAGATGCAGGTACAGTACAGACACCTCTGGAAGTAGACACAGCTGAATACAGTAACAGAAATTTTTTTTTTTTTGGTTTTTTGAGAGAGAATCTCACTATGTAGTTTAGACTGACCTGGAACTCACTGTGTAGACCAGACTGGTCTCGAACTCACAGTGATCCTCCTGCCTTAGCCTCCCGAGTGCTGGGATTGCAGGCGTGCACCACCATGCCCAGTTCAGCAACAGAAATGCTTAATGTAATCAATAACTCATTTTCTATTGGCGAATTTCATTCTTTTTCTAGTAGAGTTTGAGACCCTGTTCTAATCTAGCTTGGAACTCTGTCAGGACCTTCAGTCTCCTTCTCTACCTTTCTCATTTGTTTTGGAGAGAAACTGGAGGTGAAGTAGGGAGAAATGAAACCCATGGGAAGAGACTAAAACTGAGGGTGGAGATGGTTTAAAATTTTGCTTTCAAGTCTGGCTTATTGATCTCTGTGCTTTATGTAGATAAGCTGGAGAAGGAAAGTGCTCATAGCACATGACAAGGGGTTGTTTTGTTTCGTAAATGTGTCGCAAGTGTTAACACTTCAATCAAAAGTGAGCCCTCATCTTGCTCTTCTAATGTGGAGACAAAAAAGCCATGAGCTTCCTGTTCGTTGCATTTCCCTTTGTGAGTTGTCTTTGTTCTCCTACGATCGATTTGTAGCCCATTTCTTTTAAGTGATGTGATGTAGAACTAATATAAGCTGAGTCGGTACACACACATTTTCTTTGCCTTTCACTAAAACATCTATGAAGCATATCCTTAAGAAAGTACTGAACGATAGCTTTGAAAAGTTTCTTGGAATCACATGAAGAAGTGTTTTATAATGGAAATGGTTTTTGTAATTGACATATGCACATTATTTTCAATGAACTATGTTCCAGCATGACAGATTACTGTCTAATACTATACAAATGTGAAATTGATGAAATAGAAAAAAAAAGTAACATCATCATCAGCTTAACTATCGAAGTCGTCAATTCTCAGTTGAAATCAGTGTGATTAAATATGATTTGAAGCAAGAATGCGGATTGTTTTTGGCATGCTGGCTTACATTTCAGATAGCTGACAATTTTGTATAGTCGCTTGCTTTGGATCATTCTGTGGTTGAGATGTCTAGCATTATATGACCATTTTCTAAATGGAATATGCATTCTTCGAAATTCAGACTTGCTCTAGGCAACATTTTAATCCTGTTGGCTTAATGTGAGAAAATACAGAGTTGTGATATTTGTGATGTTTCTTTATTTTTAAATGAATCCCTTCAAAATGAATCTTTCCTGAAGTGAGGAGAAATAAGGGTATTGGAAGATTGGAAAATTCAAGGTGACTTTTATAAAAAAATATTGCACTGCTCTACTTTGATTCAAATACTAAAATGTTTCTGCTTCCCAGACCTTGCTTTGCAGAGGGGAGAATCACAAACACTTCTGGCTCAGGTAGTGGCCTGCTAGTGTGAATTATGAGAGGTCCAGGCATGATTTAGTGAATCCCAGCTGCTGCTTTGAGTACTGAAAATGGTGAACATAGTCAGAAAATGGCACGAATAATCACCAAAAATGGCCCCATAAATCTTAAACACTTATCTGAGAAACACATCCCCACAGTAGTGCACAGCACCTTCGAGAGCTTCATGTGGAAGAGGTTTCGGGAGTCTTCCAGTTAAGACAATTTCTTAGGCTTGACTGGTAGATAATCCCAGGCTAGCTGTACTTTGTCTAAAATGACAGGTACCAGAGAAGAATGGATATTTGATATACAACAAACGCTTAAGGTTCGAGCTTGCCTGTGTTGTTTGGATGCATTTGGAATGGACACTGTTTAAAAGAATTTCCCTGATTGATTACAAATGAGTAAGACTAGAGATCTTGTTATTCCAAATCTTTTCCTCATCCTCTTCCTCTTCTTCTTCCTTCTTAATGTACAACTTGGGATCAGCAAACTTCTCTCCTATAATTTTAATTCCTTAAAGATAGTCAAACTATAGCATGTTTCTCCCATACAACAGCAAATGCAGTTATTGATATCTTCCAGCCTTTCCTGACTTGCTTGCTAGGGCTCTTTCTCAGATTTACTATGCAGTCTTGCTGCACCATGTTCATATGTATACTTCCTTTTTTTTTTCAGTAATGGGGATTGAACTCAGGACCTCTGCGCTGATCTACATCCTTGCCTTTAAAAACATCTCTTTTTTGAGTAGGGTCTTGCTAATTCACTAATTAGTTCAAGATGAGCTTGAATTTGAGATCTTCCTATTTCAGCCTCCCATACTGGGATTATAGGCATGTGCCACCACACCCAACTCATATATTTCCCATGTTTTTTTTTTTTTAATTTATGTTCTTCTTACTCAGTTGCGTTTGTCATTGGACTTTATGAAGGCAGAGATCTTGGTTGCTTTTTGTCATGTGTTTTCCATGTTTGTACAAGACACACTCAATAAATAATATATACTCCTCCATACTCCTGAGGGTCTGTGTGGCCCACAGGGGTGGATAGAACCCATGATTTAATTAAGGCCCACGAGGTGATAGAAGTGTGTGTACAGAATACACTAGAGAAACAGTGTGACTCTATTAGGAATTAGGACGAACTTGTTCAAGTGTGAAGGGGAATAAGGAATGGGGAAAGGGGAAGAGAAGAAAGGAAAAAGGGGTTTAAAAAAGGAGAATTGAAGGAAAAAATGGAAACAAGTTTTGTAAATAGGGAGTAGAAGAAGGGTTGAAGGAAAGGGAAAGGGAATTGGATAAAAAGAATTAAGATATATTATGTGCACATACAAATTCCTCATAATGAATGCGATCATGTATGGCAAACATGTACTCATTTATAAAAAAAAGAAGTATGTCTCAAATTCTGAGAAGCGTATGTAAAAAAAGTCATCAGGTGACAAAGGGAGATTCAGAAGCATCTCTTGTGCGTGTAGCCAGTCATTTTAAAAAGTAGCTGCATCTCTTTATCTGTGTTATTGTTTTTTTCCTATTTAAGCGAACTAATTCAAGTGGACTTTAAACAAAAGGAATAGAAACTCACTTCTGAAAATAGGAATCATTGGGGATTTGATCTGACCCTTTCACTTAGAGCAAATAAAAATGTTACATTAAAAAATGTGTTGCAGAGCTACCCGTCTCTTGATGAAGCTGAGACTTAGAGGGCCAATCTTCAGAGTAAGGGAAATCCAAGATTCAATCTGCTGCAGATTATGCTCCCAGGAGATGGATGGAAATTTATCTCTGTGCTAAGCAGAGTTGGGGGGCAAAAGGCACGGAGAAGATTCAACAAGTTGGCTGGCCCTCAAGTGAATTGTGACTTTAAATTTTCTTCTCTTTACTGGTCCATCAAATAGAGATTGGCGGAATAAATCCCAATGTTTGCATTGTTATCCTAAGCTCTAAAAATATTTGTACAAAATAATTCCTGAGTTAAATGACAGACTTACAGAATGAATGGAGGAAAGTAACTAAGCACAGAAGGGAATAAGGACCCACCATAGTTTTGGTTCTCACATAGAAGATTCCAAGGAAAGTATGTGAAGTCATATAACTCATCTGGGAAAAGCAGAGGATGTGAGTTGGGTAGTAGAGAGGGAAGGAAGGCAGCTAATGGAGCGAAAAGTGTACAGTTGGAACTTGGTAAGGCTATGAGGAAACACTGGAGTAGAACACATATCTGAATCCCATTAGAAAGAGGAACATCTTCATATACTGATCCTGGTTGATTGTTGGTTGTGGGTTTCCTCACTCTGGTACTTTGTGTGAATTTCATGCCACTTCTAGGCAGTCACACACATGGATGGCAAAGCTTGTCCTGATTATGACAAGAAAGTGGTGAGGTACAAGATACAGAAAGCAGATGTTGACAGCTGGGAATTGGCCTGAGCATACAATATTTTCCAAAAGGTTTGGGGAGGCATAGACGGCACACGGTACGAGAGCAATCAATAGCAGAGATGGAGGCTAAAGATATTGGAATTATTAGGCACCAATTGAAAAGCAGTAAAATAAGAGAAATTTGAAAATCTAAAGATGGAATAAGAAACTGTAAAAAGTAGTGATAGGGAGGTTTGTAAATCAAATAAAGCTTTAGGAAGTAAAAAAATAGTAACTCAGAAATGCAATGAGTGATACATTATAACATAAAAACTTGATGAAAAAAATGACAGCTCAGTAGATGGGCTTAAAAGCAGATGAAACCCAGATGAGTAGAGAGTATTAGCCAGTTGGATGATTCAAAAGAAATCCAGATTTTATCACAGATAGACAGAAAGAAGGAAAATTCACATGAGAATAATAGAGACTGTTGTATATTGTAAAGGTCTGACAGACTTCTGAGCAGAGTCCTAGAGGAGAGGAAAGACAGAGGGAAGGACGGGTGATATTTAAAGGATTATAGTCGATAGGTTCTAGAACTGATGAAAGACTCCACTCCTAAGATACAGATAGCCCCCAAAATTCAGAGAAAAATGAATGGAAAGAAACTCAGACCGGAGCATGCAATAAATGTACAGCAAACTGAAGACAAAGAAAAAAATCTTTAAAAGCTATCAAACAAGTCACTTTTTTTTTTTGGTACCGGGGATTGAACTCCGGTCCTTGCGCTTGCGAGGCAGGCCACCGACCGCTGAGCTAAATCCCCGGCCCAAACAAGTCACTTTTAATTGATGCCAATAGTAGGTTCTCTTCTCAATAACAACAATAGAAGACAGAAATCAATGGAATTTGATCCTCAATAAGTTAAAAATATGTCTGCAGAAATAAAATCTTTGAAAGTGTATCTTTCAAGACTAAAGGTGAATTAAGATGTTTTCAGACAGACAAGTGGTTCATTACCAGCAAGCATTAAGAGAACTTCTGAAAGTCAGATGGAATAGAAACGATCTCATACTGAGAATTTTATGTATGTATTAGTTAGGGTAATAACTATACATAGGGACCTAGGAGGTAATTTTTCAGGATCCGAGGTGGAACAGTCACAATGGCTGCCTTTGGGATCAGAGGTGGAAGAATCCAAGATGGTAGACTATGTTCTGGAGCCCCAGAGGAGCCAGTAGCAATGGAAGGTTGAAGGCCTGGAAGTACACTTCAGCGTCAACCCTGTGAATCTGTTACAAGGCTGGAGTCTGTTTTGGAAGGCTGAAGAAACTGGAGACGGATACCTTATGGCAACGGCAAGCACTGGAGGTCCTGCAGAAAAGGGCACACTCCCTTCTTCTTTCTGTTTTTATTTCTTCCACAGTACAAGCCTATCGGTTGGGTCCTCCTCCATATTGGGTGGGTCTTTCCACCTCAGTTTGCTGGCCTGTGTGTCCATCATCCACAGACGTGCCCAGAGATTTACTAATCCTCCAGGTGGTTCTTACTAAAGTCACGTTGACATATTACAACATGCAAGAGGTAATTAAGAACAAAAAGGGGTACATATTTTGATAAACTTAAATATTGATTGTGTAAAAGTAATATAGAATGGGTTAAAATACAGAATCAAAGGACATAGAAACGATAACATCAAAGCTGAAAAGAGGTTCAATGCAGTCTTCAAAGGGAGGAAGAATTATGGATGATTTGTGCTATGAGAAGGCAATGTTACAATTTTTAGGCTACTACTAAAAGAATAGAAATTGAAAAACCAATTGAAGGAATAATGGGGAAAGGGAAGATAGTTCAAAAGAAGGCAAGAAAAGAGGAAAAAGGGAAAGGCACAGTGTATAAAAGTGGTGGGAGCGTGTCATGAACTGAGGTTTATAGCTAATACAATTCCATGTACCTGAAGTTCAAGAAAACATTTAAAAAATTAAAAAATGGGGCAAGCACGATGGCGCATCCATGCAGTTCTCCTAACACTCTTGAGAGGCTGAGGCAGGAGGATTGAAAGTTTGAGCCCAGCCTGGGGAATATAGTATTTAGTAAAACTTTGCCTCTAAATGAACAGTAATGAAAGGGTGGGGAAATAGCTTAGTGGAAAGGCCCTGGGTTTAATCCCCAGGAAGAAAAGAAGGAAGGGAGAGAAAAGGGAACAACAGAACGAAACTGAAACAGTTGAGAAGGTGAAAGTGCTATTAATGGCAAAAACTGAAATAGAAAAGAAGTACAAAAGAAAGGATTTTAAAAATTCATAATTCACTTCTTTCTTTCATGACTGTCCTTGACAGAGTATGTTCCAAAGGAATAAAGCACAAACAACAGTATCAGAAATAATAAATGGGACAAGACTTCAGACTTTCCAAGCCTTATGCCAAGAACTTTAAAACTTTAGAAGAAGGGAGAGTTTTTATTAAAAAAGCAACTTACCCAAATAGACAAAAGAAGAAATATAAACTCCAGTAGTTATCTAATGGTTAGCAGAATTGAAGCCATAATTAGAATTGAAGAAAATTTCAAACCGTATTAATTTATCAGTGAATTCTATCAGTGATTCAAGAAGACATATTTAAAGTTTAAAACTCTTTCTGAGAGCTATAAAATATGATGCTGTTCCTAATTAATTTTATGAATATCCTCGATACCATTCATTAAGTATGAAAAAAATATAAGGAGAAAGTCAAAATCATGAACATAATATAATCAACGAGAAATATATACCAGAGATAGCTACACAATGACAGACTTGTTTAAGCTACAGTTGATTCAACTTCTTACCAGACGTCTTGAGTGTACCACCTCAGATCCTCCTGGTCCTACTTTCACGCCAGCCGTAGTTCGGGAGACCAGCACCACCTCTTTCCATCGTATTTGCATAGCTACAACCTGACAGCGCCTCCTCTTAGCCTCCTCTTTTCCTGATATCTTGACCACTTGAGGTGATTCTGGTAACCTCCTGACACTTGTTCCTGTGCAATTTTCGGGTGTCAAATATTAACTGATAGTAATATAGGACTGATAAATACTACCACTTTTTGTTTTGTTTTGTTTTGTTTTTTGTTTTTTGAGACAGGGTCTCACTATGTAGTTGAGATTGACGTGGAACTTACTATGTAGCCCAGGCTGGTCTCGGACTCACAGCGATCCTCCTGCCTCAGTCTTCCGAGTGCTGGGATTACAGGCGTGTGTCACCACGCCTGGCAATACTACCACTTTTCATCCCCTATGTGGAAAGTTCTGAGATGTAAATGCACAAGAATCTTTAGAATGTTTGATGGAATTTAGCTTTAATCACCTGCACTTTCTGTATACAACCAAAAGAATTAAAAAGAAGGCTGCAGAGAGATCTTTGTACATTCACATTTATAGCAGCATTACTCATAAGAGCTGAAGTATGGAAACACACTGACTGTCCATAGAGGGATAAACTGGTAAGTAAAATGTGTATGCATGCAGTGGAATAACATTCAGTCTTAAGAAGCCAGAGAATTTTGACACCTAACATGTGTATAAATCTTAGAGACATAAGCTAAGTGAAATAAGCCAGACATAAAAAGAAAAAGACTGTATGATTTTACTTACAATGTGGTCCTGAGAGTAGTCAAAATCATAGAGTTAGAAAGTAGAAAAATGGTTACCCAGGGAGAGAAAGAATTAGGGAGCTACTGTTTAATAAGTACAGAGATTCAGTTTGCAAAGAGAGAAGTATTCTGGAGGTGGATTACGGCGAGGGTTGCACATTAGGAGTGTGTTTAATAGCACTGAAGTAAACACTTAACAAGAGGTAACAGTGGTAAGTTTCGTTTTACGTGTGTGTAACCACAGTCACACACAGGAGAAGAGCCTTACGAGCAGGAGGAATTTCTCTACCATAGTTAACACACGTATTTGGTGGGGAAGATCAGAAGCTTTTCCTTTGGATGGTACCTTAGTCAGTCTTGTCTTGGGGGAGAGTCCAGTCAGGAAAACTCCACCCACTGTTGGTGTTTCAGTAGGGGAGTGAAATGCAGGGAAATGATTACGTAGGTGACAGAAGAATTAAGAAGATAAAGAAGAGATGTTGGAACTTCCCAGAAATTAACAAAAGCAAAAAGCTTTTGAGCTGGGGGGATGGAGGAAGCAGTGTAGATGAAGCAGAGTGTAGACGTTGGTGCCGTCAGACAAACTGGAATCGTGAAGCCATGGGGACCACGGAGGAAGAGCTGCGACAAGCAGAATTAGCTGCTGCCAGACAGCAGCCTAACAGGCGACGGAGTAATTCCCGGGTTCTGTCCACCTCCCGCATTCTCATCTTCCTCTAGTGCCCCTCTTTGGTTAAGTCCAAATGGAAATCAGAGGGCAGGGAATCTGTTGATGTAAAAAATGAAATTTGTGCTCACTGAGGTACGCGGCAAGGCAAAGGATGAACAGTAGGAATAAATAAATAAATAAAGGTAAATAAAAACTATGCACTGCAAATGAGAAACGGTGATCATGAAAGCCAGACAGGTATTCACCTCGGGAGTGGGTATTTCCACCTTTTGAGGTGCTAGCAACATTCTGTCTCTTGTTTTTATTTGTGGTGTCCCTGGTTATTGCTCTATGGTAGTTTTTAAAGCACACATACACTCTTCTGTGTGTATAATTATGTCATAGTATAAAAAAGAGAAAATGCATAGAGTTACCCAGCTAGAAAACTCGGAGCAAGGAGTGACTTTATGTGTCTTTTATCCGGAGGCTCAAGTTGCCTAGGCTGGGCTCAAACTTAAAATCCATCTGCCTGATTCTATAGGTGCACGCCTCTGTGCCTTGCTCACGGGTTGTTCTTAAATAAAATTCTTTAGTTAACCCAAGAAATACTGTCAAATAATTGTTTAAGTAACTATGTAGATTTCTCAAGGCTGTTTCCATTTCCACACTACAGACACTACATGCGGCTCTTCAAGGGACAAGAGATAAAACTTAGCTCTGAGGTAATTAGTGGGTGAGAGACGGCAACTCTTCTGGGTAGCAGAGTTGGGGTACCAGTGATGGCGAACCTTGTGGAGCTTGCAGTGATACAAATAGTGCTGTGCAGCACTTCTGCCATAGGTTTGCCACCCCTGGCATAGACCCTACACTGTGGTTTATTGCAAGTGTAATTGAAAATCTGAGGTAGATTAATCACCTTTAACCTTTTTTTTTTTAAACAAAGAATCCACGTGTCCTTCATTTCTATGTCTTAATAGTTTTTATTAAGCTGTGCTCTGAGGCAATATAGTGACTGCTTTTTAATTGTGACTCTGTTGAATGAATGCATTTAGTGAATTTCAGAAGCATGATAACCACAGAAACGTGCTGGCCGCGGTGCACTCCGCATCACGACCCAGCTGTGGGGAATGCTGATGCTGTTGGACTAGTTTCAGTTCTCAGCCCCTTCAGAGAGGGCTCCAGCTCTGGAGGACCAAGGTCATGCCTTTCTGGGGTAGTGTGATGGTTAATTTTTATGTGTCAGCTTGACTAGACCGTGGTACACAGATATTTGGACCAACAGTTTTCTGTGTGTTTTTGTGAAGGCATTTTGAGATGAGATTAACATTTAAATCAATAGACTTTCAGTAAAGCGGATTATTTTCCTTGGGGCACAGTCAATCACTTTCAGGCCTTAAAAGATTGACCTCCCGGGAAGAGGGAGAGTTCTGCCAGCAAACTGTCTTTGGCCTTGAACTATAGTCTTCTCTGCGTTTCCATTCTGCTGTCTGTCTACTCTGCAGATTTTGGATTTGCCGGCATCCACAATCAAGCGAACCAGTTCCTTCATCTCTCTCTCTCCCCCACCCCTCTCTCATGCGCTCTCTGCCTCCCTCTCTCCCTACCCTTCTTTCTCCTTCCCTCCCCGCTCTTTTTATACCCAATGCACACACACGCACGCACGCACACCAATTTAAACAAACAAATAGAATGTGTGAAGAAAATACGAGCACCTTCGCATTCTCTCTGAAAAGAAATATTCCCAATGTTAGGAGATTATGAAAGACAAAATAATTGAGATCTGTGGTCTGGGCTGATAAACAAGGAAATCTGAAGAGAGTCACATTTTTACCTCTTGGCTTGGAGGTAAGATGTGTTTTCTTTTACTTGGAAAATTTATTATTAAGGTACCAGTCATTTCCTTCAGGGTAGGAGACAGTATTTTCCCTATCCAGATATGCCTGACATTTGAGGAAAGGAGATAATTTGGACAGAGTCACAGAGTCTGAGAAAAACAGAAGCATGGCATTGCTCCAGTGAAATATCAGGGCTGTCTCCATTACACAGGGGAGATGTCTTATCTCTTTGGGAAGAAATGATAAATATTAAATATAGTTATGCTTCCTTCTAGAATGAAGTTGGTACAAAATTTCATAGAAGAATATTTGTTAGCTCCTCACCACCCACGGCATCTCTCTCCTTCCACACCACACTGGGAATGGAAATTATATGTCCAGGCTCTAATCCTTTACCTTTTATAACCTTTGGTGTGTGCCTTTCAGCGTAAGCTTTCTTTTGTGCTGTGATTACGCTAGTAATTATAGTCAATTACCCAGAAAATAAGCTTAAAGTCAAGGCAACTTCATCTACCTTATATGATGGTGTTTTTGAGTCCCCAGCTAGCTCACCAGCTTTGGCTATTGTTGACATATTTATTTCTTTTGCAAAACTCAGGTTTCTCTTTTGGATTTTCTGTTAGAAATAGTTTATATCCATGGATGCATTTCTATTTGGCTGTGTCACACAGAAATGAAATATAGATAGCAAGATTCCATCTTCTTTTCTTTTTGTGGTACTAGGAATTGAACCCAAGGCCTTGACTGTAATATATAGCAGGATTGTTTGGTGAAAATTTAATGTAATAGGATCATCCTTTTAGAATTAAACTTGAATTATTTCTTGCTGCTGTACACTCACAAAAAGGAATGTGAGCTTTTCCTAGTTCTCTTTCATAGGAGGGTGTCCGGCATTCTGTACCGTATCACACTTAGGCCCTTTCTCTCACCCTACCCTCCATCATGGTAAGGAGAATGTAGATCTTAGGAAAAGTGTCTTTGTTCTCTTTAATGTTCTCAATATTTTTGCATTTTTTGGAAAGATGCATTGATATTAAGAGTAGGAAGAGAAAAGTCTGAAAGTTGTTACTTCAGAGGATGGAAGATTGTGCTGGTGATGAGAAAGAGGCATGACAGAACTTTCTGGAATGATGAAGTGCTCTATAGTTTGATCTGGGTGATACTTGCATGAGAGTATATGATGACAAATGTCTTTGAACTGTATATTTAATATATATATATCCAGTAAAAGAATGTCAGAGGATGCCTCTTAGAAGTTATAATCATCAAAACATTTATCTGCTCAGTAGCAAAGTCAAAACAAAATTGATACTAATTCTTCAATATGTGGAAGGGAAAAATAAGCTTATCTCCTTCCTTTTTTTCTGGGTTTACTTTCTATGGTCTGATCTTTCCATTGTGAGCTTGGTAATATGAAGGAATAAATGGTTTTCTCAGCAGTTTAGAAAGACCGATAGGTCCAATAAATAGAGTGAAACTGTTCACTCTTGTCTTTGAACTTGTTCTAAAGAGATTTCTAATTTCTCTCTCTTGTGGCTTGGGGCCACTTAGACTAGTAATTCTGAATTTGTACTTGTCATTGCTTTTGCTTTTTACTGATACTATGGCCAGTTCTTTTTGGCCAATACCTGTTTATAATGGCTCAGTTGGACTACATTCACTCATAGGGCTCTCTCATTATGAAGTTTCTTGTAGTTGTCCCAGTTTGGTTCTGTTCTTAATGTGCGAGATTGGTTTCGTCAGTGGCCAGTGTTTCAGGCATCTTTGAGAGTTTTTGCTTGTTTCTTTTGGTTGCTGAATTGGTAAGTTGTCTTACTTACAGTCAGCCTGGACCATCATAGGACCTTTTGAAGAACATCATTGGATTCTAAATCCTCACCTCCAGTTGGAAAAGGACGGATGTAGTTTATTAAAAACTTTCACGGTATGAGAGACTTTGGCTTTTGTAAACCTGCCATTTTGTATGTCAGTATTAGAAGAGGTTACTGATGAGAGGTGCACGACCTTGAAAGAGTTCAGTACAGGACAGTCCAGGCTTGTCATTGGTAGAGTGTCCTGGGGAATGAACTCTAAGACTAATTCTTGTGTTGAGAATGCTTATTGGAGAATGTTCTTGAGAACAGTTATAAATTGGCAGAGAGATAAGTACACTTGCAAAGCCAATCTCTAGTACATTTACCAATCTCAACAATAGGAGGAACTCTTGAGCTGAGATAGCCTTTCAGAGAAATCCCAAAATATAGCAAAGACATAAGGCCACTTAGGATCCTTGCGTGGATCAGTTGGGAGGGAAGAACAACCTCAGTCAAAACAGATTCCTTTAGCTGAGGGCAGCTCCCCAAGCTGAACACAATTCTGAGCCTGTAGTAGCAGATGCATTTAGTAAGTGGGAATGCCTTGGTCTTGGTTGTGCAGGATCTATTCTTTGTACCATTTGGATCCGATCCACTTACTCCGTTTAGTGGGATGCTGACTGTTTTCTTTTTCCAGAGAAACTTGTAAGAGGAAAAGTGTTGAGATAAACTATTGCTGCTGTACCCAATCTAGCAGATACTCTTCTTTCTCATTAAGTGTACATTATAGAAATCTCTCACCAATGGTAAGGCCCTCTGCTGGTTTGGGTGGTTTAACAAAAGACGGACTCAGACCCTAACTTATGGATAATACAAGATGGCTTGGTAGGTTACTCAGTGACCTGGAAGGAGCAAGATTGAAAGATCACGGAAAAAGAGAACTGGAGACAGGGCCTGGAGGAGGACCTAGACGAGATGGCATGGAGCTGAGAGCCTTTGTAGCACATGTTAGCATCCACCAGAATATGGAAACAACTAAAAAGCAGCTAATAACCAAGTATTTAAAATGACTTGGCTGGTTGACATGGACCAGTTTTGTCAGTTGTTATAGCCTTGAGATAGAAAGTATTTGTGATCCCAACAGCATAGCTGCCTGTTTGCCAAGCTTTTGTTGCCACGAGATACACAGTCTTCTAGCAATAAAGGCCGATAATAAGCCCCTGATAAGGCATCATCCCTTGAGACCAACTGGTATTTGGTAGCAAGTTGTATCTTGAACTTAGTGGCAACACTTGGCCCTCTTCTCTAAAAACAGTGATTCATTGTGACTGGAACTGGCACTCATGTCCAGGCACATGTTTTTCTTCCCTCTCTGCAGAGTTTCTACAAGATCTGAGGGTTCACAGATCATTTCACGGTAACATCACTGTAAACCAGTGATGGCGAACCTGTTAGAGACTTGAGTGCCAAACTGCCTCCCTAAACCTACTTATTTATTGCAAAGTGCCTACACTGCAACTAAACCCAAATACTGAGGTTTTAGTTTAGAAACAGTAACTCTACATTAACATCTTTTGTCTTAAAAGAAAAAACATGATAACATGGGTGCCGTATCTTCACTATCACTGCCCTAGACCGAGACCCATTTACGAGGAAAGGAAATGTTTTTATGGACTTATGATCATGGCATCATCCAGGGTTAGCATTACATATCACTCAGAAGACACTGGCCTGACTAATGAATGAATCACCTTTCTGAGATGTATCTAAGAAGCCAGCATGAAGATGGTGTTTTGTAATGATGGGATGCCCTAAGTCAGTGGCAGTTACTTGGCATGCCATGTTAATGTATTGAAAGGTGGGATACATAGATCCAAGAGCCAGGGAGTGGAATGCAGGTTTGTTCTACTTATTAACACTCTTCATGTCTATTAGGGAACTTGTTTTTCCTATTCCACAACTCTAAGGTCTAGGCTTTGAGGTTCTGGTGATCAACTGAGGACATCTCTCAGTCCTCCACTCTCTGATTTTGAAGATAAACCATTGGAAGTGGTTCTCTTCAGGTATGTCTGAGAGGGTTACATAAGTGTGGCTTTGGAGTCTCTATCTGGCCCCTGGTCTCTTCTTTTCTGGCACTGTTCCCCTGCTCTGATTCCCGGCCACCATGAACTGGGCAGCTTTGATCTTTCACACCTTTCTCCCATGATGCTCCTGCCTTTGAGCCAGCCAACCATGGACTGAAATCTCTGAAACCGTGAGCCAAGTTAAACCTCTCTTCCTTTATGTTGTAGGTGCTGGGTATTTTGCAACAGTAATTAAAAAACTGACAAGTACAACTGTTCTCGATTCTATCACTCAGCACATTTGGTGCTTTCTTCTAAGAATGACTTGATTTCAGGCTTTGCTGTGTGAACTACAATGAGGTGAAATGGCCAGTGAGTGACAGTGAAGTGTGTCACTTCTAAATAGAGCCTTTCAGTCATGGCATGGTCTACTAAGGTAAAAATGATTCCAGTTAAGAAATATCAGTCCAGGGCTGGAGATGTAGCTCAGTGGTTCTGCCACCTGCCTTGAAAGTACAAGGACCCGAGTTCATTCCCCTCCCCCCCGAAATCATTCCAGGCCTTGACACAGACTCGTGAATCAGGGCCACGGCTGACCCATGAAGAAGATACAAAGTGAATGAGATATAAACTTCTAGCATTGTGGGACACTGAGGTTTTTGAGGGATTGTGTGGTGTCAAAGCATAACTCAGCTCAGGCTGGCCAATACAGTCAAATTCCACAGGTTTCATTATGTACATGTTCTGTTTGGAGAGGACATATTTACTTAAAAATAACAAAGGGGCACCAACTGGTAGTCGTTATCTCTGGTAGGAATGTTGCTGAGGAAAAATTTGCTTTTTGAGCTCATTCTTATTTATGGTCATTTTAGTCTTTTGTTTTGCTGTCATTTTCATGGCAGCATCAAAGTCCTGGAGAATAAAAGAGGACAGGGAGGAACATAAGCATGATAAACTGGTAAACAATCCCTGCTTTTTGGTGGGAAGTGGTTAGGGCTAGCAGTAGTCCTATAATGAAAAGAAATATAAAGATTCCTTTTCAAATTTGAATTTGTATTTTTTTGGGGGGGTTTTTTGAGATAGGATCTCACTACGTAGTTAAGACTGACCTGGAACTCACTATGTAGCCCAGGCTGGTTTTGAACTCACAGCAATCCTCCTGCCTCAGCCTCCTGAGTGCTGGGATTACAGGAGTGTCCCACCATGCCTGATTTGATTTTTTTTTTTTTTGGACCGGGGATTGAACTCGGGTCCTTGTGCTTGCAAGGCAGGCCACCAAACCGTTGAGTTAAATCCCCAACCCTGAATTTGTATTTTTGAAAGAATGTGTCATACCACATAAATATATGCGCACCCATGTTTATAGCAGCACAGTTTGTAATAGTTAAAACTTGGAAACAGCGCAATTGCCCCCATCACCTGGAGACTGGAAGAAGATGTGGGTTTTCTATAAAATGGGGTACTACTCAGCCATAAAGAACGAGAAACTAGAGACATTTATAGCTAGATGGATGCATATCGAAGCCATACTCAAGTGAAATAAATAGGACACACGTGTGTTATTGATTTTCTTGAAAGCAGTGCTGTAGATGCTGTCTTATGGTTTGGGTAGGGTCAAGGGGAAAGCATGAAGCTTTGCATGCCTTGTTTATACTTAAACATAGCACATATTTGCTGGGCCCAAAGGAACACGCACATTCAGTGAAATTGAGCCTTCATTCTTATTTTAAACTTCCACTCATTGTGTAAAATAGTTACATAAACAGTCCAAAATCGGTTGTAGTTATTTTAAGGTGTTTCCATATTTATCTAATTTATTTCTTTCATTTTGTGGGTAGGGGTTCTGCTGGCCCATACTGATTAAATTTTATGCAAATGGAAAAGTATGATCCACTAAGAAATTTTGTACAACTCTTCAGATAAGAGCCACCGTTCAAAATATTATGCTCTTATGGGAAACAGCACGCTCAGGAAATGAGGTGGTACATATGTGATACACACACAAGAGGTGGGGGTCCCTGTGGGTAAAACCTGGCTCTGGAGACCAGACTCACTGATTGGTTGAGGCAGGAAGTGGTTCAATATGAATGCATGTGGAAGGCCACTTAGTGTCTAGCACAGAAGAAATAGAAACAAATGACAGCTAGTATGTTCCCTAATGTAACACTTCTCTCCCCAAATGATGCATGTTTTCAGCCTCAGTTAACCCATCTTTACCATGGAGAACATGAAAGAGAACTGTCAGGTCAGTGGGTTGGAACGCTACCCTTCTGAGTGTTCTCAGCATCCCCTGATGTTCTCTCCCTTCTCACTTGGTTGAGGCCCGACAATGTGTGGTCACGCTTCCTCTTCTGGAATTGGTGGTGACAGCAAAATTCTAAAGTGACCACAAGATTCTGTCCCTGGTACACACACTCTGTATAATATCCTCTGCTCTGAGTGTGGGCAGATATGCTGGGATAGAATTCCCATGATGTTACTAATCTATCGACTTTGAGTTAATGAAAAGGGAAATTATTTCACATTAGTCTGACCTATTCATAAGTGTCTTAATACAGAAAACCATGGACTGGATAGGTTATAAAGAACAAACATTTCTCACAATTCTGATAGCTGGAAAGTACAACGTCAGGTGGCCTTGGGGTCTGGTGAGGGTTTGCACAGATAGCCGTCTTCTCACTGTGTGCCCATGGTGTGGCAGAGGGGTAGGGGAGGTGCCTGGAGTCCCTTTCACGAGGGCACTAATCCCAGGCAGGAGGGCTCTGCTGTCATCCTAATTGCGTACCAATGGCCCAGTGTCTTAATATCGTTGTATTTGGGATTAGGTTTCAATGCAAGAGCTTTGGGGGACCATAAACATGTAGTAAAGGGAGTCCTTTAGGAGAAGGTGAGGCAACAGAGAGCTGCCGCTTCCACTGCTTTGAGGGGGCCACATCTCCAAGAAATGAGAGCGGCCTCTGGGAACTCAGGTGGTCTCACCAACAGCTAGGAAAAAACAGACTTTGTCGTGCGGCCACAGGAAACGAACTCTGTCCACAGTTGGAGGGAGCTTGGAAGTGTGTCTTCTCTCAGTCCAGCTTCCAAATGGGGGTGCAGCCAGTGGATACCTTGATTTCGACCCGATGGAACCCTGTGCAGGAAGGACCCAGCCAAACCACACTGGCTCCTGAACCACGGGAACTGTAAGATAATGACGTGTTGCTTCAAGAGGCTAAGAGCGTGGTATTCTGTTGTGTTGCAGTAGAAAACTAATATGCCAGTCACGGAATCTTACCCCTTGGGTGACTGCCGAGGAGTTGGCTGACACAACTTAGAAGTGTTAACTCCCCAGGGGATGAATATTGGCCAGTGAATTGGGATGAAATCTGGGAGGAAGCCAGTGCAGAGTCCGCCCATTCCCGCCCTCAGGGGACCACTGCACTGTTCCTCACGAGCCAGGGGAATGCTCCTCTGGCTTAACTGGCGTCATCTTTGCCTGGCTTGTTGCGAATGGTCACCACCTTGCTGATGTGTCCCACCACCCTGCCTTTCCTCTGCGTCCTTTCCACTGTGGTCACGCACTTCCCTACGAGTAGGTAGAGGCGCCAGCACGTTCCCCCTTCCACCACATTCTACTTTCTGAAGGGTCTGGGTCAAGTCAAAATTAAGTGGCAGATCCAGAGTGAGTCCAAGTCTGCCTCCAACACATACATTGGTTGTAGCATACCTTATTTCATTTTAGGGGAATCAACTGGAAAACACACATGAAACGTGCACATCCACATACAGGCACACACGCACCTATGTAATATGTATATGGACACACATAATACATATTTACGTGCATTTACAATTTCTATTCCAGTGACTACTTTGGAAGATAGGGAGTAGGAGTTTCCGATTATCTTGTTATTCAAAATAGAGCTGATCTAGTTGTAAGCAACAATGTTTGCCTGTTTTAGTAAGTTCAATTAACCGCATATACACTTGGGAACAGAGTCTGAAGCACAAGCGAATCTCGGGTCCTGTGATGTTCGTTGCTGGCATACATCTTGGGGCCATAGAATTATGAAAGTGTTCCTTGCTCTTTTCACAGAGGAGACAGACTCTCAGGCATGCCCTTTCTTCTCATTTTTTTTTTAATAGAGTTGTCAATACATTTTCTAAACTTGGAATTCTGCCTTGAACTATTTCTGAGATGCTCTTTTTTTCTTGAGCAGTGTTCAATGAGCCTGAGGCAGAGTTTGAGGCAAGTAAACAGAAAAAAATACCCAAGTGTATTTTTTAACTCTGAATTCTGTTGGTAAATGAAAATATTCCTTGCAGATCATTGGTTAATATGTTCAGTGTGTAAGAGCCTGATTGGGTGGGCATCACACGGGGCTGCTTGACAGTCAGGCCTGGAGAACAGGGAACCCTAATTTTCAATTTGTTCATCTACTTATAAACTTGTGGAGAAGAAACTTGAGGATCATGGCTGTGAGATAAAGCTGTTGTTTGGCGAGATTTGTCCTTAGGATTCTGTTGCAGATTCCTTGGAGGATATCTGTGCTGTTCACTTCCTCCAGCTTTTTCCTGATAAGGAGTTGAGGCCTTTGGCAGCCACAGTCAACCACAGAGGGTCTGCCAGGTGACTGAGAATTAAATTCTCGACTGACGAATGGACAGTTCTCTGTCAGCAATTTGGATTGGAGGTAGAGACCACCAATGAGATAGATCTGACCCCCTGACTAGGTGATGTACGGACTTGGGAGTGTACTGCTTTCTCCTGCTATGAAGAAAGAGAAGCTAAAACCCAGGTTTTTGTGGTGTGTGTGTGTGTGTGTGTGTGTGTGTGTGTGTGTGTTTGTGCGTGTGTGTGTGTTTCTCCTTTTCCTTCCTCATTTTATGGAAATATATTATGAAGACAGACTACCAGCCAGTATGATTTTCATTTTTCCTTCTGAGCCTGTCTCTTACATCCTCTTCCTTGGTTTCCAAGAAGACTGATCTCCATCCTCAGATCCAGCTGACTGCCTTGTCCTCAGGCTCCCAGTGGGCTCGGCCCATGGAAAGTATCACTAGGAGACCGAAAGGCAGAAAGAGAGGCTGGAGTGCTTGTTCCTTGTCTTCTTTTCACTCACTCTGCAGATTTGCAGTGACTGTGTTTCTGCATCAAACCTCATTGCTTCTGTACAGTGGTTTTCTCCTTTGCCGATAGCTGGAGATCTCAGTGTGTTTCAATAAACGCACCCAAGCCTAGCAACGGGCAGGCTCTGTTACTACCTCTAAACCTAAAGTACCAAGAGGAGGGAGCTACATCTTGCCTCATTGACTTCCCTTAACTCTTCCCTTTGTAAATATGTTGTCCAGTTGTGCCTCTGAGGGTGCTACCGCTTTCTTCTGGGATCATGACTGATTAACATATGGCCGTACTCATGAAGCCCTAATCCCAGTCCTGTGACTGATAACAAATTTCTGCTTCTTTGACTAGTCCAAACCAAAAGCCTTAATTAATGACTCCTTGAATTATACATGCTTACATAGCACATGTGTAGACTTGAAGAATGTTTCACGACATTTCACAATAAATCAAATGCACTCTTACTGTGTACAAGGTACATGTATATTATATATAGACACACATATATTACACACAGTACAATGATATTGAATATTATGTTACATATGTATTATAATTGGTGTTAAATTTTAATTAGCCATGGTTACAACCCCTGCCTCCCATTAAGTGTGGCTACAGGGGAAGGAGGTTGCAAAAAGGAAGATGAAATGATGATTATAACATGCAGGACAATATGAAGTGAACCAGAGAGCAAAAGCAAATGCAATGAAGATTCAAAGGGTGAAGTGGCTCAGTGGGGCTGGGGTGCTGTGAAGAGAAAGCAGGTGCATCTTTGTAGAAGCAGCATTATTTGAACAAAGCTTTCTAGGAGGAATAAATTTGTAAGAGCTGTGGGTAATAAGCAGGCGAAGATCTCCCCAAAGGAGTAAAAGTATGAGTAAATCACAAAGCCAAGGTGATTTTTTTATATCCAGGAATCAGCGCTAAGTAAATCTGGGAAGAACAAAGTAACAGAGGTGAAATAATATTGGGGCCATAGCAAAGGGTGAGCAAATAACCTCCTGGAAATTTATTTTTCTTTCCAGGCTAGAAAGATATTTTCCCCTTTCTAGCTAATGGGCAATTAGTGAAGAGAGTTGAATAAAGCTATGAAAATGAGTTTGATTTGTCTGCTTGGGTAGACTAAGAATAAATGTCTTAGCAGGAAGGTGGCGTGGTCTCCGTCCAGTATTGGAGGTGTGCGCGGCCTCCTAGGTGACCATTACCCAGACCTGGATGGTGTCTAGCTGTATAGGCCCAGGTTCTCTTCTCTGTGTGGTGGTGAGAAATTGAGGCCAAATGCATTGTTTTGGTAATTCTCTGACTATAAGCATACATAAGTAAACTATATCTCTATTGTGTGCTAGTGGTATTTGGTTCTGACCCAGGCTTAATGATTTCTGTGCTTTAGGAAAATTAACCTGTCTATAGTATCAAAATAGAGGTGTGATAAGGAGATCAGTTAGAAGGTCCTTTATAAAGGTGGTCAGGCAAGAGCTACTGAAGCCTAGTGAGGCTCTTGGAAGGAGATGTAGAAATACATTAAAGCAGAGGGTACAGGATGTGGTAGCTAAATGTGGAAAGCAGAGAGAAAATGACAAAGTGTTGAACATAGCTTTTTAGGATAATTGTACTGCCATTCAGATAACTATGGAAGTTGGTGTGAAATAGGATGTATGAGGCCAGCATGCATCTGGGATATTAGGTAGGAATATGTCCAAACCCGATGGAGAAGCTTATGGTAGAGCTGAGAAAGGAAGCAGCAAGCAGCTAGAAGTGTTATTCAGCAGTGAGGCCAGGGGTAGAGGATTTCTTCAAATATATATTGAGTTTGTGTTTTTAAGTGGAATTTTATTTCAGGATTTTAAAGGATACTAAAATATGTTCAACAATATTACATAGCTGAGACTAAGAGTGAAAAAAGTTCTTGTGCATGGCACTACATAGAGGAAGCTGGAAGCAGGGGTGAGTGCCTTGGAACTTTGTACTCTCTACTTGGTATTGGCCAAGGGAGTGAAAAGTGCTCCTAAGTTGCTTTTCATGTTTCATGTTCCACTCAGCATGAACACATTTGCTGTGATTTTCCCTCTGACCTTCTCTTTCACAACCACTGGTGAGTGGGCGTCAGGAGAAATAAACTCATTAAAATATGAAGATTCATAATGCAATAATAAATAATACAGCAGTCCCACTCCCACTAACGATCCTCACGATCACTCCTGACTTTGGCATTTATGTAAAAATCTTCTGAGAAGAACCTTCTGGGTATTGTTTTGGTAAGAGTTAGTAGATTTCTTTCTTACCTGAGATGCATTTAAAGTAGGAATGGGTTATTGTAATGCACTGATTTCTTGCAGATATTTCAAAGCCATCTCAGCAAAGGACGTAATCAGGTTAACCTGGTGGTACCAGGCCCATTAGTGGACCTCTCAATATAGCTCAGTAGACGGTGATGCCAACAACAGCAGTGTTGACAGCCGTCAACACCTGTCGTGTGCTCCCAGTCCCTTGAAGCTTATATGTGCACTTGGTTCCTCATCTGTAAAATGGGGAAATGATGCCATATATGTAGGATTTTTTCCAAGTTTTTATTTTTTACCAGTATGTCTTTGCATTACAGGATGATTCCATTCCTTGCTGTACATGTACAAAAACACACCTCAGTTTCTATTCTATCCCCTCTCTCTCCCCACCCCTCCCTCCTTCTTTTGATTTCCCTCCCATTTGAAGAAGATCTACCTCCCCGCCTCCTAGTATCTCTCTTTATTTTGCTTTTTATTTAGGTTTGGGTTTCTCATATAAGAGAAACCCTATAATATTTAAGAGTGTGTGTCTGACTTATTTTGTTTAAAATTGTGATCTCAAGGGACATCCATTTTCCTACAAATGATTCAAGTTTATCCTTCTTTATAGTAAAGTAACACTCTACTGTGTATAAATACCTTATTTTCTTTGTCCACTCATCTGTTGATTGACAAATAGACATCTTCCAAGATTTAGCTGTTGTGCTGCTGTAAGCACAGGTATGTGTGTGTCCTGTAATATGATGTCTTTAATTCTTCGGGTAAGACAACCAGAAGGGGGATAACTGAGTTGAATGGGATTTCTAGTTTTAGTATTTTGAGGACTCTCCATACTGATTTCCATACTGGCTGGACTAGTTTACATTTCCTCCAACAATGTAGAAGGATTTCTTTTCTGCCCAAAGACTCATCGGCATTGTTATTATTAGATTTCTTGATGATGACCATTCTATCTTTTAATTCCTGTAATGACCAGTGATATTGAACATTTTTCCATGTATTTATTGGCCATTGGTACTTCTGAGAAGTGTCTGTTCATTTTAGTTGCCCATTTTTGATTGGGTCTTTTATCTGTGGGGGAGTTCTAATTTTTTGAGTTCTTAATATATTCTAGATATTAGTCTTCTGTCTCAGGAATAGCTGGCAACAATTTTTTCCATTCTGTAGCTTGTCTCTTCACTCTGTTGGTTATTTCCTTTGTTCTGCAGAAGATTTTTAATTTTATTTGGTCCCATTTGTTGATTATCAATATTATTTCTTGTCCCATTGGGGTTCTATTCAGAAAGCCCTTACCTGTGCCTGTCTTTATGCATTTTACCTATTTCATCTTTCAGCAGGTTTTGTTTATGTTTTAGCATTTAATTCATTGACCCATTCTGATTTTAGTTTAGTACATGGTAAGAGATGTGGATCTAGATTCAATTTTCTTTATATCGATAGCAAGTTTTCCCAGAACTATTTATGTTTTTTTCTCCTAAATTCTTTGGTACATTTTAAGGATACAGTACATTTGCATTCATCATTGGGAACTTGTACCTTTACATGATGTATCTTGGATCTTATTTTTTCCCCATTCCCTTGCCCTCCCTTCAACCCCTCCACCCCTCCACATTTGCAAAGGTCTTATTTTCATTTACTTCTTTTCTCATATCTTTTCCTTTCCTTTCTCCTACCCCTCCCACTTCCCCTTCCCTTTTGGACCTTTTCTTCCTATTTCACAGTAAAAAGGTTATTTTTTTCTCTGAAAGAAAAACTCCTTACCAACTTTACAAATATAAAATATTTACAATGACACCAAATATTGATGAGGATACGAAACATTCTCATTACATCAAGGAGAGTGGAAATAGCTAAAACCCTTTTGAAAACCACTTTTCTGAAGTCTACTAACAATTTTTAAATATATGAATCCTTTTTATACCCGGCATTAGGGTCTATGAAAGTAACTTCTAACATAAAAAGCATTATTTAGCAATGTTTATAGCAGGACTTTTTTTTTTTCAGCTTTAATTGAGTCTATTGGTACATTTTAGGGATACAGTACAGTCACATTCATTGTTGGGATCTTGTACCTCTACATGACAAGTCTTGATTCTCATTTTTTCCCCTTACCTCTGCCCTCCCTTCACCCCCTCCTCTCCTCCCCATCTACAAACACTTTATTTTCATCTTTTCATTCTCTCACATTTTTTTTCTTTTCCCTTATTACCCTTCCCCTACCCAAGGATTAATAAAATTTAATGGATATACTAGTAAAGATAGAGCAGGTAGGTAGTTGGAGAATGAGAAAAGTAAACTTTGAAATATTAATCAATGGAAGATAATAAAAAAAGAATAAAAATGAGATAGGCAATCCTGTTGAGGGATAAAAGGAAGTAATAGTGTCAGGTAACAGCAACAGAAAAGAATGAATGAGGAAAAGAATAGGCAGAGTGCAAACTAAATGAAAAAAGATAAGGGAAAAAAGTTAAAAGGAGAATAAAAAGAGAGAGGGGAAATCCCTAGACTCCTAAAACCAATGAAGTAAGAAGAAAAAGAAAAAATGGAGTTGGTTTAAACAAAAATTCCTGTGTTTCTGAATGAATGGCTTCTTTCCAGGATTTGTGGTCTTGGATTCCACAAGTCACAGGTTTCTCTGCCCTGCTTTACAGCCTGTGGATTTGTGCAGTGCCCATGCTGCTTTGGGGCTCCCACTGTACACCCCAGACTGTGGCTACCTTTAACCCAAGGCATGTCCTTGTTTGTGTGGTAGATGGGAAAATAAATCTGCCCTGATCTCTTCTGGACATAGGCTTCATAGCAGGATTTCAAGCCTACGGTTGGAGTTAATACCAACACTTTCAGATCCAGCCTCCTCTGAAAGCCACATTCACTGAGCCTGGTTTCTCACTAGGGAGGGCAGGGCCCATGTCCTTCCCAGCCTAAGCATAAACTTCTCAGGGGGTCTGTGTCTATCCTACACCCTCTTTCTGGCTGTCTCCTATGGCTGTCTCTCATCCCGTCTCTGTGGGAAGGTCACACTGGAAACCCTGAAGTGGAATTTTAGTGTATTTGTCCTGTGGCTCAGTCCTAAATGACCTCTTCCCAAATTGGAGTCTGATTAAACACTCTCTCATAATATGGTGGGCACTGCATGGGGTTTCTTCTCCAATTCTAGCCTGCTGTGAAGGAATCACTTTTAGAGTAAAATGCCACACTGTGTTTTTAGTTTACAATAGCTATGGGCTTTTCTTGGGCCTTGTGCTGCTGGCTGGGACTGTTACTTCTCCGTGGATTTGCTGAGTCTCTGAGGCTTACCTTCTCTCCTGAGGCCTTGGTCTCAACCTCCATCAGGTTTATTGTTTGGTTAGCACTTTTGCTGCTAGAGGAAACAAAGTACAGAATGGGGTTGGAGTTGGTGGGTGGCTGCTGCCAGGGCATGGAATCCGCAGATTTGGAGCTCGCTGTGGGCAGTGCTACATGGGACAGTTTTCCTTCCTTAAGGTCTTCTCTTGCTTTAGGTTTCTGATGTACACTGACAAGTTTGGAGTCAGTACATGACAGGATTGGGCATTTCTTTATGTAGCATGAGCTGGGAGGAAACCTAACTAACATAAACATAGTTGGTTTTGCAATCAGAGAAAGCAGGTTTGAGTATGTTGTCAGTACAGATTACTAGTTGTGTGGATATGCTACCCAAACCCAAATACATTAAAGATTATAAAAGTAAGTCTTAACTGCTACGTATTTCAAGGACCTGTATACAACACGTGCTTAGGTAGTTTCCTCCCCACTATACAGGAAGTTTTTTTAGGACAATTTTCAGACAGTTTTTTTATGTTGAGCCCAAACTTTGAATCACCAAATTGTAGAACATAGGTAGTGTGAGCCCTCGATGGTCTTTTGGAAAGCAAATTTCACTGAAAATTGAAACCAAGTTTTATTTTTATTTTTATCTCTATCACTCATAATTTCTGATTTGGCTCCAGAGTTTTTCAATTTTTGTAACAGGAATAATATTTGCTATAATGGTGGTCAGATCCTAACTAAGTAGTCACATGGATCTTGGATATCTCTGAGATGCCATGAGATTTAAGTTCAAAGCCCCCGTCAAAACGTAGTTCATGTCATGCAGTCTGCACTTTAATCTCTACCATGATCTCATGTTTCAGAAATTCAAACTGATCATGTATTCTCATCAGCTACTCCATTACACGGAAACCTTCCCTGTAGGAAACAATGTCTTGGATTTCTTTGTAACTTACATTTAGCAATGATAAGTCCATGACATAAGGGCAGTGATATGGACTGAATGAACGTAAACCCAACACTTCAAGACAGAACCTGAACATACCCTATAATCAGGTTCTTACCTTTCATTCCTTAATGTTTCCCATGGTACTGATATTTTATAGTTGAATAAGGGATTTCATAAATCCTACATGATCAACAATATGATGAATATTAAAATTTTAAAAATTACAGTTCAAGACACATTGCCATTAATCCTCCTCTAAATACTCCTCCTTCTAACACATTTATGCATCCTGTGATACATTATCTTGCCATCTATTTACATGTACAGTTCAGTCTATTTTAAATGCTAATAAACTTTGAAAGCTGCTGTATCTAAGGACAGGGAGAAGACTTTATCATTGTCTCCCAGGAACTTATGATGCAGGGTAGTGATTCCTGAAGCAGTACATCCATCACAGCCTTTACTGTATTTTTAGGCTCAAATGCAGTCTTAGTAAGAAGAAAAAGGAGAAAGTCTTTTGGCAGTTTCACGGAATAAAGCAGACTTAGTTTTATATGCGAGTGGTGGACGAATGCAGTGTGTGTGTGTGTGTGTGTGTGTGTGTGTGTGTGTGTGTGTGTTCATGTTCATAAGCGTGTGTTAGGGCAAAATGAGGCAGGAGGTTAAAAGGGTTGAGCAGTAGGGGGCGATCTCACCCGTATGCAGTGTGCACTGGTGAAGCAGAGGCTGAAGAGCGGGACGCACGGGGACAGCTGAGCCGTCAGCCCGTGGAGGGGAGCTCAGGTAGGCACATGTGTGGCACCTTATGGTAAAGATGCTGTCCCAGTGCAAAGGAGCCATTTAAGCCCCACAAATAGGAGAGAGGATGCACGTTCTTGGAAGGTTGGGGACCTTATCTTAGAAACCTTTGTTTCCTAGGAGCTGCTTCAATGTAGCAGACGCTCAGTGGGGTTTGGGTAAAGGACGAAGCTCCCACAGTTCTGACACACCACCTAACAGGCACAGGTTTCAGCACAATGCATAGCAAGATGGTAAATGTTTAGAACCCTTTATTCCTGGGGACAGACTTCTGAAGTATGACCTTGTATTGCGTATAACTTTGTTCTTCAAGAATTGCTGCTGCACAATAGTTTTTGTCAATTAGCTGGAATTGCATTTGGTTAATGGCATATGTGATTAGCCATCTCATCTTGCTCGGAAGGGCACCTAACAAGAGGTAAAATGAGCTATTTTCAGTGATTGTAAAACTGTTGAGCCACAGAAAAGGAGGTTGAGACCCTTTAAGGGCTAAGCGGAAATGGAGCTGAAACCAGAGGAAAAAATACTGTCACAGTGGAAACTACTCCATGAAAGGAAAGAAAATCCAAGTCTGAATTTTTGGGAAATGTATGCATTATGCATATGTTAAAATTTCAAGAATCTGTTAACTTTCTCTGTCATACTCCAAAGCTCCATTTTTTCCTGTTCCCATTATCGTAAATATTGAATCAGAGGAGATAGAGTTTCATAAATCTGTTATTTATGGTATCAAAACAAAAAAGCTAGTTACTAATTAAAATTTAACAACTAGTTCTATGAGTATTAATAGAAGAGCAAATGTTTATTTTGTGCCTATTCTGGACGAAGTATTATTTGAAGTTAATTTCATACATTATCTTTTAATCCTTGCAGTGACTCTGTAGCTAATGAAGTGGACAGAATGTTTGCACATTGGTAAGGAATGAACTCTTGTCTCTAGTCATTTGGTTAATGTCTCTAGACTTGTGCTGTCCAGTATGGTGGCCACTAGCCATATGCGGTTATTTAAATTAGAGTCCATTAAAATGACATGAAATAAAAAATTCAGTTCCTCTGTTCCACGCAGTCCATCCCAGTTGCTTAGCGGCTCCAGGTGCCTGATGGTTACCCTAGTGCACAGCAGACACGACACTTTCCTGACCTCACAGATTTCTGCTTGTGCTGTTACATAAAGACCTAACAATTGTTTTCACCAGCTAAGGGTGTGTGTCTCTGGAAAGAACTAGGAGATCATTTTGCTCAGTCTCTTTGTTTTCAGTTGAAAGGCTGTTTATCAGAGCTGTTATGGGACTTGCCTAAGGTCACACAGTTTATGAACAAGAGAGCCAGGACACACAGCTATGAGTCTTCATGCATTGCACAGACTGCTGTGTCCTACACATTTCTGTTAGCACACAACAGAACAGGGCAGTGGGGACATGGCCCTAACTTTAACGTTGGCCACAGACCCTTCTGTTGTTAGACATCCTGGGGAGGGATCCAGGAAGGTATGACAATGAGAAGACTTGGCAACGCAGCACACAGGGCACAGGGCATTGCTCTTCATGGGCTCGGAATTCTTATCAAGTCAAGGCACTTGAGATGTGAGCTGCCCTGTGGTGAGAGGGTCATCTTCCACCCTGGAGCCTCATGGAGCTGAGTTATGCTATTGCCGGTGGGAACTCCAGAAGGAAACGCTCTCAGGCTGACAGCTGCTGTGGTCTTGTGGCGCCTCAGTCAGAGGACCCAGGCCAGCTGTGCCCAGTCTCACAGCCCGTGGGAAAATGAGGTCACAAATACGCATTGTTTTAAGCTGCTGAATTTGTGGCGATTGGTTGCGCAGGACTAGACCCTTTCCCAGCTGTCTCCGGTGGGACTGAGCGCCAGCTGCTCCAGCTGTAACTTACTCACTGTGTGCCCTGTCCAGGCTCCCTTCTGTCCTCTTTCCCACGTCCCTGTTCTCATAATGCTGCTTTCTGGGAAGACCTTCTAAAGTACTAGGACTCAAATCTTTCTTTCAGAATTTGTGGAAGAATGTGATATGGCTTGGATCTAAAATTCAGCCCCTAATACTCATTCTGACCCAACATATTGTTTGGAAGTGTGGATTTTGAGTGTGCTAAGCTATCAGTGGATGAACCCATTGGTGAGTTCATAGCTGACCGGGTGGTTCGGGGATAGGGTCTAGTAGGAGGAGGTAGGTCACCAGAGGGGTTTCTCTCTTTCTCTCTCTTTCCCTCCCTCTCTGCCCCTCCTTCCTGTTTGCCATAAGGTGGTGAGCATTTTAGCTCCATCGCATCTGCCCACTGTGATGTTCTACCTCACCGTGGTCCAGAAGCAACAGAGCCAGGTGGTCATGGATTAGAAACTATAGGCAAAAATATACCTTTCTTCCTTTAAATTAGCATTTTCAAGTATTTTGCTACAAACAAGGAAAAGCTGTCTCAACCGACCTCTAAAAAGATAATGTTATGGAGATGCAACTTACATACCATACAATTTACCCTTTTAAAATATAACTCCATAAATGTACACCCGATTCTTTAGGGGAAGGAGAGAGGAGAGGCAAGGAAGAGAGAGGGGAGGGTAACGGTCACTACAATCTGGTTTAGAACCTTTTGCAACACTCTATGGAGGAATCCCATACACTCACATCAGCAGTCTGTCTCTGTGCCCTCCGCCATATCCCCTCCTAGCCCAAGGCTGCCTTCTTTCTGTCTGTAGATGTTTGACTGTTCTAGATACATCATCTATATGAAACCATAAAGTATGTGCTCCTATATGAGGGACCTCTTTCACTTAATCTAGTGATTCCCGTTTCGTCAGTGCTGCAGCCTTCAATACTTTCTATGTTTTTATTAATTAGTAGGTCGTTGTATGGATGTATCCCATTTTTTTTTTTTTTTGAAAAGTGAATCATCAGGTCTTTTATTTTTTTTTTTATTTTTTATTTTTTTATTGAGTTTATTGGTACATTTAGGGATACAGTACAGTTACATTCATTGTTGGGATCATGTACCTTTACATGGCAAGTCTTGATTCTCATTTTTTTCCCCTTACCTCTGCCCTCCCTTCACCCCCTCCTCCCCTCCCCATCTACAAACACTTTATTTTCATCTTTTCATTTATTAACTCATTCACGCATGGATGAGCATTTGAATTGTTTCCACACTAACTGCTTTGACTGCGTTGCTACAGATGATCAGTTAGCAATTTTTGTGTGGACGCGTGTTTTCATTTCTCTTGGATACCTACTGAGGAGGAGTTGTTGAGGCATGATAACTCCACGCTGAACATTTTAAGGAACCAGCAAATTGTTTTCCAATGAGGCTGAATCATGTTGCACTGGCACCAGCCATGTGTTTATGGTGCTTTTTATTTCTGCATGTTCTCTCCAACACCTATTAGCTATTCTCTTGGTTATAGCCATCCTATGGGGTTTGAAGTGATTTCTCACCACGGTTTTGATTTGCATTTCCATGAGATGAATGAAGTTCAACATCTTTTCTTGTACTTATTCATCATTTACATGTCTTTTTTTTTTTTTTTTTGAGACAGGGTCTCACTATGTAGTTGAGACTGATCTAGAACTTACTGTGTAGTCCAGGCTGGTCTCAAACCCGCAGTGATCCTCCTGCCTCAGCCGCCTGAGTGCTGGGATTACAGGCATGTGCCAGTCACCATGCCCAGCTACATATCTTCTTTAAAAACATTTGTTCCAATCATTTACCCATTTTTAAAGTTGAGTCACTTGTCATTTCATTATTGAGTTGTAATTGTTCTTTATATATTCTAAATGTAAGTCCTTTATCAGATATATAATTTTCAAATACTTTTTTCCTTCTGTGGATTAATTTTTGTTTTCTTGATGATATTCTTTGAAGCACAGATTTTTAATTTTGATGAAGTTGCTTTATCTGTAATCTTTTCAGGTGTAGCTTAGGCTTTTGCTGTCACAACTAAGAAACTACGCCATTATCCAAGGTCACAGAGACTTGTTATCTGTTAAGAATTTATAGCTTTTGATGTTACATTTATATCTGTGATATATTTTGACTTAAATTTGTGTATGGTGTAAAAATGGAGTTCAACTTCATTTTTCTGGTGTCTGTGGATTCCAGTGGTTCCAGCATCATTTATTGAAAAGCCTATAATTTTACGATTGGACTATTTTAGAAGGTGTTCAGTTGACCATAAATATAAGGGGTTAGTTTGGCCAGTCAGTTCAGCTTCATGTTTCTGTGTGTCTAATCTTAAGCTCTGATCACATGGTCTTCATTAGTGTAGCTTTGTAATAAGCTGTGAAATTTTATGGCTTTAAAGTTAAGTCAGAGGTGTAATTATTCCACTTTTTGTTTCAAATTTGCTTTTCTGTATCCTTCACATTTGCACATGAATTTAGGGGCAGCTTGCCAATGTTTGAAAAAAAAAAAGTAGCTGAGATTTTGATAATGAATGTATTGGATTTGATGATCACTTTTTGGAAAACCTTCATCTTAGTATTAAGCCTTCCAGCCCACAGACATAGAACGTCTTTCTGATTATTTCTGTCTTGAATTTCTTTTAGCGGAGTTGCGTAGTGTGTCTGTAGTGTGTATCTTATGTATATCTTGCTGGCTTTGTTCCTCTGAAGAACCTTGACTACACACAGAGTTGTTCGTATGTATTTTTTTAAATTTCCGTAAATTCTGTAGTTACATTTCCTTTTCAGTTATGATTTTATTCATTTGTTTTTTTTTCTTTTGCTCAGTCTAGTTAAACATTTACCAGTTTGTTGAAATTTTCAAACGTTTAAAGATCGAAACTTTTGATTTTGTTAATTTTCGGTAGATTTTCCAGTTTGATAGTTTCCTCCATAACATTATTTTTTCCCCTTTGTACGATTGAGGTTTGCCCTGGTCTTCTTTGTCCAGTGTCTGATGGTGGGAGGCTACTCTGTGGAACTGAAATAATTCTTAGTTTGTAATGTCGTTGTTTGGACATAAATATCCCCTGTAAGCTCTCCTTTCACGAACTTTCTTATGCTTTTTATACTGGATTTTCTTTTACATTAGTTTCAAATCTTGTCAAATATATATATATATATATCAGCTGTCAGAAGTTCAACAATACAGCTTTTTATAAGTATTGTTTTATGTAATCTATATATGTTTGAAATCAGTGGAAAGAACAGAAAAAGATGTATTTATACAGTCTGTCATATTTATTCATGCAAATACCTCTTCTTGTGATCCTCATTTCTTTTGTGGATTTGAGTTGTCATTTCATGTTAGAATATATATATATATCAGCTGTCAGAAGTTCAACAATACAGCTTTTTATAAGTATTGTTTTATGTAATCTATATATGTTTGAAATCAGTGGAAAGAACAGAAAAAGATGTATTTATACAGTCTGTCATATTTATTCATGCAAATACCTCTTCTTGTGATCCTCATTTCTTTTGTGGATTTGAGTTGTCATTTCATGTTAGAATGAAAACTTAAAAAAAAATTTTGCATTTAAAAAATGGGCACGTTGGCAACTGTCTTTGTTTACACCTTCATTCATATGACTCCACCTTCATTTTTCAAAAATTACAAAAACCAATACACTTTTTTTAAAGAGCCGCATTGTTTATAGAAGAATTTAAAGCAAAGTACAAAAAACGAACATGTATTTCTTTCTGTCCATGCCCCAGATTTCCTCCGTTGTTGACATCTTGCATTGGTGTACATGTGTTACAATGCACTGAGCAATATTCATTACTGTTCATCGTACATTATTGTTAGCTACAGCCTATAGTTTATATTAGGGGCCACCCTTGTACCGTTCAATTTGTGTTTTGCCAAACGTGTGATGCTGATATAGGAGAAATGTAATGCCCAACCGTTTAGATGTCAAATGTGCTGTTTGTGGTCCTACAACATTGAGGAATGAAGTCGTGAACCACAGGAAGAAGTCAGGACGTTTTAGTGGAAATAAGGAGAGAAGAGTAGCTCCTGGATTTCAAGGAGGGATCCTGAACGGGGTGGCCATGGGTGATTAGTACAGCAAAGTCACAACTGGGTACAACGCAGGTCAAACTACAACCAACCTATAAGATTATAAGTATAGCTGCTTAGCTGGTATGGATCCCATCGGGAAACAGTCACGTAGCAGGGGTACATGGAAAGAACACAGACTTTTTTGGAAGGGATGGGTCCAGATGCTCTGCTCACCTATAGGCACCTAATGCCCAGCTGGACTTCCTGCTCCAGGCGGGGCTAATTACAGTATAATTGCAAATTATTGTCTATCCTTAGGGACTCACGCATCTTTATCTTGAAGACTGACCTTGTTGATTTTTGTGTGTGTGTGTGCTGATTTCCTTGAGAGCTCAGTCACTCTCTGACTATATACTGATTTCTATCCAACTTAGCTGCCTCTAAGAATGTCACATCTCCATAATTATAGTAACATATAAAATAGTTCCCCTGCCTTACAAATCCTCTGTTCTGCACCTGCTCTTTCTGACTCCCTTCACCTTGTCTTGGCAACCACTGACCCTTTTACTATGTTTATAGATTTATCTTCCAGAATGTTGCATTAATGGGATCATACACTATATAGCCTTTCCAGACTGGCTTCTTGCACTGCATTTAAGTTTTTTTTTTTGGTATTGAGGATCGAACTCAGTACCTCACACTTGCAATGCAGGTGGCGGCACTACTGAGCTAAATCCCCGGCCCTCACTGCATTTAAAGTTTGCATGGCGTGATAGCTCATTTCTCTCCAGTGCTGAATAACAATCCATTGTTGAGATGGACCATAGTTTGTTTATCCATTTGCCTACTGAAGGTCATCTTGGTGGCATCCAAGTTTAGGCAATTATGAATATAGTTGTTTTCAGTGTTTGTGTGCAGATTTTTATGTGCTTGTTTTCAACTCCTCTGGGTAAATACCTCACAGCATAATTGCTGAATGGTATGGTAAGATGCTATGCTTTCCAAAGTAGCCTGCCTCTTTCTTTCCATGGTAGCAGTTTTGTTCCGTTACTACTGGAGCCAGCACAATGGCCTGCTTGTCTCAGAGTGACAGTTGTTTCTTCTGTACAAGCAGGTCACTAGGTGGGAGTAGTAGGGTTTGGCCTTCTTGGTTTGCCTCGTCCTGTATGGAATGTTTATCCTATATGTGATTTGGCATAAGGCTCGTAAGACCAGTATTGCATTTTTGCCATGCTTGGTATAGAACTTCTACCCTACGAGGGAAGTCTGAGTGGAAGGAGTTAGCTCTAGGCCCCTGAACTGCGTGTTTTCGACAGGAGTTTCGTAAGATAGACCTATGAGGAATGAGAAATACTGGTGACTCCTCTCTCCCAGGCAGAAAACATAGCCCCAGCCTGGAAGCTGGGCAAGAAAGATTCTCTTCTTGGCTGCCTATGCCCGGAATAGAGCTTCCTTTACTCGGGCAGAGGGGAAGGTCAGGGGGCCTTCCATGGTTCAGTTGCCACAGACTTGTACCACTTCATAGAAACTTAGCAGAGCCTCTTTAGCAAGTGTTTCTACATTTGTTTTGTTCTCTTAGAGCAATTTGCTGAAATCTAAAATTGCAGTTAATTTCTACCAGTTATCAGTTCACGGATTAGTTTGTAGCTGAATTTGCTGTTAGGAGATGGGATGTGGCTGGGAGAGGTGGCCACTGGGGGTGCCTGGAGGAATGTGTCCCCCCAGCTCCACCCTTCACTGGCTGCTTCCTGTCTTCCCTGAGGTGAGCAGCCCTCCTCTGCCTGGACCCTTGCCCCATGCCTTCTTGCTCTCTTGCCATGGAGCCAGCTGACTATGGACTACAATCATGAGCCGGAATAAACCTGTGCTCCTTTAATTCATTGGATTCAGGTATTGAGTCGCAGATAGGAAAATGACTGAGAGAGACATCTTGAGGGCTAAAGTCCTTGTGACCCTGCTGGCAGTTGGTTTGCCTTGCTGACTGTTTCCTCTGGCCAGCTCTGACAGGAGAAGTTAGGTAATCAAGTGGCTTTCTACAGGCCTTTCCTGCTAACTATTAGTAATGACTCAGAACAACAGCTTTCTGAAAGTTTACTCTGTGTCAGTAAACATTTGCAATACCACTGGGGACATGAGTCTTTTTTAACCTCATTTTACAGATGACAAAACTGAGACAGAGACCTTGAGAGTCTTGCATGAGCTTGGTCAAGTCTAACAAGTGGAAAAGGAAGGAATCTAACTTCCAGACCAGCCCTGTGGGCCGATATGCTATGCTGTGTTTCCTCCTCGGAGAAACAGAGGTGAGTGCTAGGGAAAGTGCTTCAGTTCTTACAGTGATCTCAGGTCCATTTCTCTCTCTCTCTCTTTTTTTTTTTTGGTATCAGGGGTCAAACTCAGGTCCTTGTGCTTGCGAGGCAGGCATGGCACCAATGAGCTAAATTTCTGGCCCCTCTCTCTTTCTTTAATTGTCAGGCAGGGTGTCCTCCTAAACCAGGACTCATACTTACTTTAAAAACTTATTTTTAAAATTATTTTTAGGACTTTTTTTCATCATGTGAAATCCAGCATTTAGTCGACAAATAGGTCACACTTTGGTTTAAATTGCTATGCTTGTCATGAGTATTAAAAACTATATTTTCTTTAATCTCACATTTATATATCTAATCTAATATCAAAAGGAAGTTGGCAGAAAAATTAGATAATTACTTTTGCTATGATTCTGTATACACTAAGAGAGCAACATTGTCCCTATTGTCTTTGTTTATGTTCTTCATAACATTTCTACTATTTTCTTATCCACCTTTGAAATGATGCAATTAAGTTATATTTCTGTATATTTTATTATCAACATAATCTATAACTGTTGTATAGTGTTATAATCACTTCATTTTCATCTTTTAAGTTACCATTACCATAGAGTAATTATATTTGGCATGTTTCAGAAGGAAATATTTGTTCTGCACCATCTGCCCGTTACTTATTGGCTCTCTTTTGATTGCTCAGATACATTGCTAGCCCATAGTTTTCTCTGGTTGTATGGGTCAATTAAAAACTGGGTACTTCTGCTTGTAATCTTGCCTGTAGTGGATGCTGTGTTTCCCTGTTTAGGAAGAAAGTGCCTTTTACTTCAGTGATGGGAGTGTTCACAGCTGTGAAACTGTCAGCCCTCTTAAGGACTCTCTAGATTGAAGAGAGGCCCTCACACGATCCCACGGCCCCCTCAAGGGGCATGCTCGATCTAATGAAAGAATAATGAAAGGTTGCTCTCTCTCAGGTGGGACAGTTGACAGAGGACTATCTGGAAGGTAATCCCACCCTCCGAACTCCTCATAAGGCGTGTTGGGAGGCTTCATTGTCACCAAGCTTCTCCCTCTGTCCAGTCCTGCTCCCCTACTTCCCTTTGTCCTGAGGTCATGCCATGCCCACACCCTGATATGTCTCCCTCATGCTAAGTCCTTCTGAGAGCCAGCTTTTCAGGAAACCCATGTTGTGATGCTGACAGACATCTCAGTGAAACCATGCCTAAAACTTAACATAGATGTCATGAAGAGGGGAGGGTTTTCCTGTGCTTCCTAAATCAGATAATAATATTCACTTGAACCATCAAGTTGGAGACCGGGAAGTCTATAGTCTTCTCTTCAACACCATTTCATCCTCCTCCTCTCCTTCCTCTTCTTCCTCCTCTTCATCATCATCATTGGTTGCAGTCCTGTTGATTCTTTCAAATTCATTCCCTTTTTCCTCCATCCCCACTGTTGCTGCTATGGATCAAACCTCCATCATTTCTCACCTGAGAGTGGCTGCTTTAAAACATACTTGTAGCTTAATTATTACAAACGTAGCTATGTCCTGCTGTAGCTCCTTGGCAGTCATTTTTCACACACTTGCCAAGGGCTTGTTCCAGCAAGGACTTGAATCTCTGCCGTAGCACTTTCTCCAGCTTCTGATACTGCTGTTTGTGCCACGGGCAGACAGTAAGCGCTGTCTCCCAGGAGCAGCCCTCAACTCTTGGTAAAAGATCGACAGATACTCTGATGGGATTTTCTACCTGGTCTTCTAGAAGTCACCTGTGGCTCTGTTGCCTGTCGTTACAACCTTCTCAACAGTATACCTCCACGGACACTTCGTCCCTTTTCCACTTTTCCATGTCCCACTCAATACCTCCTGGAATGGTCTCCACTAGACATGGCTCCTTGGAAATAGTATTGTCTTAGGCTGCCTGGCCCCAGAAGCTGACCCTGAGCTACGGATTTGAGTGGAGGAAGAGTTATCTGATAAATAAATGTGGTTGCTTCATGCCTTCTCTGCATGTTTCGGTTGCTAAAGACAGAGCGCAGAGGCCTTCCTGTGATATCTAAGGCCCTGGTGATGGAGGGCAGGATCTGGCTGTCCGTAGAGCTGGAAAGTCGAGGTCGTGGTTACTGCTAGCTCACACAAGGTGAAGCCTCATGCCTCTAAGTGTCGCTGGATCAGACTAAATGTTGGACCCCTCGGGAGCTCTGGGAAGAGTTCAGACATGTCAGAAAGCCCTGCACTGAGTCTCTAGTCCCTATCTGCGCAGTTCACGATGCAGGGTTGCAGAAAAACTTTAGACAGAGTTAAAGAGAAGGTGTGAACCGGGATGGGCCATGCTCCTTTGGCAAAGGGCCCTGGCCCATCTTGTCCAATGAATTTTATTATTCATCTATCAGGGTAACAGAGCAATACGTGTATAGTTGTGCGGTATGTGAAATTGCCATGAAAACGAATGTAGGCAAGGCTTTAAAGGGAAGTCAAAGCATTTTCAAATGAGGAACAGAATAGACAAAATATATGGTTGTAATTGGAGCACTGTCCTTCGAGCTATGAAGGCGCTAATTGTGGGAGTGGAGTTTGGGTGCGATTCCTCCGACCTCAGCTGTGATGTTATCTCGTATGAGCCCCACAGCTGCACGGGCCTTCACTCTGGTCTCGGCAGTGGCCGTTACCGGGGAGGTCACGTTAACCTGCTCACTACCTCATTGCTCAGGAGATCCTTCTGTGAGTCACAGGGCTTCAGACAGACTCGCTCCTTCCAGTGGGCCAATCGAGGGATTGAACTCTGCACCCTGCACTGCTTGCAGCCAGTTTGGAGGCATAATCAATACTGTGGGCTCTGGCACAAACAAAACGCCATTGGCCAAAAAATAAAAGAACCTTCTCCATTCTAGACACACACAAGTGTAGGCTTCTCAGTAGTACGCCAATGATTAATTTTCCCACCCTCAGCCTGTTTTGATGAGAGTTAAAACTAAAATATCTCATTAATTTTCTACTGTTGAGTGTTTCTTACATAATGAAGATAAATGAAATTTCAGAGCTCATAGGAAAAGTAGGGTGAGAAAACAGGTATTGCTTGTTTATGCCTTCAACTTCCCATTAGTGTCCAAATGGAACTTAAAGTCAAATCTAAATGTATTAGATTTGAAAACAAAGCCAAGAGAAAAATGCAGGAGAAACATTTAGGCTGTGCAAGACAGCTTGAAACAGAAGGTTGGTTTAATCCTCAGTTTGAGTAGATTCAAAATAAATTTCAAAATTATGAATTTCTGCTCAGGGCCTTATGCTGAACTATTAGGCACATTTTAAAGTATCTCCTCTTTACGAATACACCCACAGTCACAAACTCAAATCCTATTTCTCTAAGGGTCACTTCCTGGCCCGATAGGCTATTTTTCACTGTGTCCTAGAGCTCTCATTCATAATGATCACAGCCATTTATATTTTAATCATAACCACTAAAGCTCCATCTTTTCACTGGCCTGTGAGTTCCATACCTATGGTGTTTACCATGATATTGTTGGTACCCAGCTGTTGCCTGACCCAGGGGGAGGGCTCCACATAAATGAGTTGAATGGATAAATAATCAAACATGAAATCAATCTCATGTCTGATTTCCCCCTTGTTTTCTTGACAGTGCAGCATACTGTCAGCAGATTGAGGGCAAAGGCTTTAGCGTTATCTTCATAAAATTTGTGGTTAATTACATATTCATTGTCAGTGTTAATGTAAGTGAACAGCCACTCAGTACTCCAACTAAAACTGTAGGTCTTGGTCTTTCCTTTCTCTCTGTCTCTCTCTGTCTCTCTCTGTCTCTCTCTGTCTCTCTCTCTCCTTTCTCTTTCCTTCTTCCTTCCTTTCTCCTCCTTTTCCTCCTCTGTCTCCCCCTGCCCCATGTATGTCATATTTCTTGAACTGTTAGGGTAGAGAAGATTGAATTAGGAATTCACCCATGTGAAGACTGCAGACCTGGACACTTCCAGTGACTTTACACACAAACTAAATCAAGTCTATGAACCACTGTTTACCGTTTCTGACCATTCACTCAACTCTTTGTGTATTGATTCTTTCATTTATTTATTCCTGCTTTAGCTTATGAGAAAATTTTGTGATTTCTCTTGATACAGCTAGCATTGTGGTTTGCTCTTTATGTTCTTCATGGCTCCAAGGTGGCTGCCTCCATTCTAGACAGTATGTGTGGATGACATCTGACTAAAGAAAAAGGCCCTTTCCCCCTTTATATTCCTAATTTTTAGCGAGGCAGAAATGCTTTCATGGAATTCCATAGTGAGTACTTCCTCTCAGGAAAATCTGGCTGGATTGGGTCACATGTTAAGGGGGAAAGGAGTGAGAAAATAAATTCATGTTGAGCATTTTTAACTACTTTACTCACATTCTTCTCTTGTGAGTTCAGTCTTCTCTCTGACAGTAGCTGGAGTATAGGCAACCAAAGAAAGGTATCTATCATACTAAGTGAAATTGACCACCTCCAAGTTTTTATTAAAGGCCTGATTTTATAGCTAGTTTTCATAAGAGTTAAAATTTTCACCTTCGACAATTTGAATAATTTATTGATAAAGACAAACAAAACTTGCCCCTAATATATGTCTCTAGTTTGTGATAAATTTTTTCTCTAAAAATTAATTTTGTTAATTCTGTTTCCCTGCTTCTTTTGTGAATGGAGATCCCAGAGCTATGTGTCTCAGTGAGAGAAGAGTCTAGAAAACAGCTAAGGGATAAACTGGAGGCCCTCGAGGAAGATGCTGTGGGCCCTCACCTTCCACACATTTGAGATTCCTAGAATTTCCTGAAGAGAGCATGCAGGTTTTGCTTTTGCTCTCCTCAGCCAGTTAAAAATCTTACCAGGAGAAGAGACATCAGAACTGAGTCTTGAAGCCTTCCATGATTCCCTCTTAGTCACTTTCTCATCACAGGTAAAACATGTAATACTCAAAACTTAAAAGAGAAGGGTTTATTTTGTCTCATGGATTTTAGAGGATTCGATTCATAGTTGGCTAGATTCAAAGCAGAGAGGGCATGATGGAAGGGCCTGGCAGAGGAAAACTGCTCACAACATGGTGGGCAGGAAAACAGAAAGGAAAGGGAGGAGCCTGGGAGGAAGACATACTCTTCCAGGTCATACCTCCAGTGATCCACCTCTATCCAGACCCCACCTCCTAAAAACAAGTCAGTTATGCACACATCAGTGAATTAATCCACTGATGAGTGTGTGCCCCTATGATCCAATCACCTTTAAAACTCCATCACTGAATACTCGAGAATTTGGGGAGCTGTTCTAGGTCTAAATCAGAATACCCTCCTCTCATCATACGTCTTACCATGATCTGTGTCATTATAGTTGTATTGCTAATTTCCTCACAGTCTGTGACCTCAAGGAGTCCACAATATACTGTCATATTTATCTTGGTTCTTTTACAATGTAAAATCCAGTACTATACTCAAAATAGATCCTCCCACTTCCCTGAATCCACAGCATGTGTGGTGTTAGTCACAGATTCTGCTTGTTCATGGCAGGATCTGCAATTTCCTAGCCCTTTGAAAAAGTGCTGACTTGAGCGTGCCACACCTGTTGGCCAAAACAAAAGAGACATTGTGGTAATTCTAAAACTTGACTTCAAGAAGCCTGTTATGCTTCTGCTGTCCTCCTCCAGCAGATTAGCCTAGGCATATTTTTACCCAATGATGGGCTGACCGTTGGGGGAAACCACCAAGGCTACGCAGAGAAGAGCTGAGGGGTGCAATTGCTTGACCACCCAGACAAGGCGTAGAGCTAAGATAAGATCATCACAAGTTGCAGTTGATTGTGTGAATGCTCAAAAACCTGAAAAAACACCCATCTACCTCTAAATACAGTACAAACGTGATACTGTATGGAATAACAGTATAACTTGTTACTGTTGCTGTTAGCTTTGATTCTATGTCTCAGAAAATGATTGTTAGATTTCTCTGCTATAGAATTACTCTTTCTCCCACTTTTTAAAACACCATCCTTTTTGGAAAAAAATTAGGACGCATAGATTACACATGAATAATGGCTTTACCTTCTGAAAGGAAAAATATTTAAATTATTTGGAATATTTCATCACAAATTTGTCTGTTCTCCATGTATTTATTTATTTGACCATTTATTTATTTAATCATTTATTTTTATTAGCATTGACTTGTGGATAGTAATTTCATTATTGGGGCTGTAATTCTACACTACCTTTTTTCCCTCCTGACACTGTTACAGCTTTGCCTATCAGGCAGACTTTAATTTGGCTTCTCCTCTTTGACGTACTTCCATACATCACTCTGGGTCCTGTTTAGTTTTGTTTTTAACACTGCTTTGTGTCCTTGTACCACAAGTTACTCCAAATTCTTCTAGCATACTTCCTACATCCTTGAAGAAGCTGTTTTCCCAGGAAATCTGGCCCCTCTTCCTATCAGAGACTGCTATTAGAATCTGATATATGAATGCTAGGAGTACTTGTTGCTACTAGGAATCCATTGTTTCCATTCTTTCCCTACTGACCGAGCAAGAAAATACACAAATACACATATATACTAAACTTAGTAATGCTTGTAATTCTAGCATTATAAGAAGCTGAGACAGGATGATAACAAATTTGAGCCAGGTCTAGTCAACTTAATGACTTAGCAAGACTCTGTCTCAAACGAACAAAAAACTAAACAAACACAGGTGGGGATGTAACACACAGTAGTACCATAAACAAACAAACAAACAAACAAAGATCTTAATACTTTAGACTACTACGTTTGGATGGTTTGTTACACAAGATACTCTAATGATATCCTGTTCTAAAGTTTATTGTGTTTAAGCCCCCTTTAATCATTTAACCAGTACTATCCTTGGCAAATATGGATCTGGCTAAAATTCTGTCAAATTTGGAAACATTACCAAATATGACCTAAGATAGTGAATAATTACCATAAAGAAGGAGCAATTATCATAGATAGTAAAAATTATCATAGCGAAAGTACCACAGATAATTAAGTTAGTGAAAGTACCATAGATAATGAATAGTATACCTCCAACTGAGCAAATCAGTAAGAAGATAACCTTTAAAAAGTAAATGGAGGGCTGGGAATTTAGCTCAGTGGCACTGAGCCTGCCTTGTGATCACAAGGACCAGAGTTCAATCCCTGGTACTAAAAAAAAAATGTAAATGGAAATGTTATCTTTAAAGTATATGCTAACTAGGAAAGCAAAATGGAAAAAAGTCCACATACAAAATCATTAAATACTGAGTAGTCTTTTTATTCTTTTTTTTTCATTGAGTTTATTGATACATTTTAGGTCTACAGTACAGTTACATTCATCATTGGGATCTTGTACCTTTACATGACAGGTCTTGGTTCTCATTTTTACCCCATTTCCCTGCCCTCCCTTCAGTCCCTCCACCCTCCCCTATTTACAAAGACTTCGTTTCCATTTTTTTCCTTTTCTCATTTTTTCCTTTTCCTTTATTTCCTTTCCCCTACCCTTTCCACTTCCCCTACTCCTTTAGCCCTTTTCTTCCTAGCTCACACTGTCAGTTATTCAATTTGGATCTTATTTATACTTTTAGTTTTTCACACCAGATAAACTAGTTAATACTTACACACACGCGTCTTATTTATTTCACTTAAGAGTATGGCCTCTATGTGCATCCATTTTCCTATGAATGACTCTATTTTCTTATTCTTTATGGCTGAGTAGTATTCCATTTTATAGAAAAACTGCATCTTTTTTATCCATTCTCAAACTGATGGGCATATAGGCTGTTTCCAAGTTTTAGCTATTACAAACTGTGCTGCTATAAACATGGTAGTCTTTTTATTTTTGAATGAAAAATTTTTTGATGTGCTTAGAGAGAGGGTAATAATAACATTCAAAAGTCAATTTTATTTAAAATGCCTTTTAAGCATTCCTTTATTGTTATGTGAAATTAAATTTATTCATCAATAAAATATCAAGTTGAGATGCATTTGGCAAACAGTGGTCTATTAAGAAAGTTTCCATAACTCCTCCCAGTTGGGTTTTTAAATACTGCACAGCTCTCTGCCAGGCCATAGAGTTTATTCTCATGTTAAAGTACCGGGAATTTGCCAAGAATACAGATTTTGTCATCTTCATACAACTACAAAGCAATCATCCTGGAATCTCAGTGCTCTGGGCATCCAGAGGGAGCTTTGAGCTTGCTGACTCAAAACCAGCAGTGCAAAAGAGATTTGTAGACTGTAACATTTGCGACTGGTTAAGGAAAAAGGCATTATTCTACTTTGACCAGAATCTGAATGGTTGTAAAGATGTACCGTTACTTGCTCTTCTGTGCCTGGCAAAATAAGTGTTTGTGTAACAGTAAAAAAGATGATCCACACAGAAACCAAGGAAGGGGCCAGGAGTGGGTCTCAGCCCCGGTGCTGCTGCTGGGGTGCGATTCACTCTGGACAGGAGGGGCAAAAGCCCTGAGAAGTTAGGTGGCTTGCCCAAAGTGACATGCTTCGTTAGTGATCAACAAGGGTTTAAAACTATGTGTGGCTCCAAAACTCTGTTCACAGCCATAGGAGAGCCAGAGAGAATAATTTTTGCTCTGTAAGGAGCAGTTGTGTCTGTGAGAAGGTGTGTAATCTATACAATTAGGTAGCTGCTTATCTGGGACAGGTTTCCTGTGCAGGAAGTTCAATTTCCTGAACCCCAGGCTGGTAGGTGTCTGCTTAGTACATTCATAGCTGATCTCATTCTGTGGGGAAATAACACTTTTAAATTTAAATAGACAAAACAAAAACCAATGTGCATATCAAGTCACAGTATTAGAGAGGCACAAGTGTCAGCGGCAGGGAGTTTTTCCATCTGCAGGTTTATGGAGCCCAGAAAGGTCATCTTGAAGACAGAAAAAGCAGTTTTTCCTCCTCTGATGCCTGACACCAGGCATCCACTGGCTGTCCTATAGTTCAGTCAGACAGTCTGACTCTGCCTACTGGAGCCGTCAGTACAGGCTCTGTCCCACAAGACCGTCCTCCACTTCCCGAGCCGGTTACACCGGAAGTAGTATGTTTTCACTTCCACTTCTGACCCTTTACCCCCTTCTCAGGTTTTATTGATTTGTTGCAGCAGCTCACAGAATCCAGGGAAGCACTTTACTAACATTGCCGGTTTATTAGTAAGATGAACAGGCAGAGTGAGAGACACATGGGTAAGGTGTGAGTGGGCCCCCTGCACAGGAGCTTTGGTCCTGCTGGAGTTGGGGTGTGCCATTCTCTGGGCACGTGATGTCCTCGCCAGCCTGGCGGCTCCCTGGGCCCTGTCTTTTGGTTTACACGAAGGCTGCGGTACATCGGTACCACTGGCTACATCGTGGTCACCTGTAATCAACTCAACCTTCAGCCTTTGTTTCTTCCCCAGAGGGTCAGAGCTGGGAAAAGCCCAACCTTCTAGCCCTGCTTTGGTCTTTCCGGGAACCAGACCCAGCCTAAAACTTTCCAGGGACCCCAGCCTTGCTCATCTCATTTGCATACAAAAGACACTCATCACACTCATCACCCCAAAGTTTCAGTTTAAAGAGTTGTACAAGCTCTGTGCTGTGAAACTGTGAAAAATAACCAAGTATATGTTTCACAGTATCACACACAGAATCCACTGAGACAGAGAAACAATTATGCACAGTCCCATTGGTCTTGGGGCATTGCTAAGGCACACCACTGGCCTAGGATATAATAAGGAGGGACTGTGTAAGGAGCGAAGGCAAATTTTCCAAGCATAGGTGCTCTGATAGTCTTCTCAGGAGACTGTCCTAGGGCAAAGAGGATTAATAGTAACTCTTGTTTCTTATAGTTTGTGGCAACTTAAAGCTACTTTTATGTATGAACTCATTTTTAATTACCAGTCCAATTATTTAAATACAAGATGTTCAAAAATTGCATTTTTTGTTAATTTTTATACGATATATAAAAACGACAGTTTTGTCAAATTTATTCAATACAAGAATTGACTGGTTGAAGTGACACACCTTCCCAAGCGATGTTTGTGATAGTCAGTACATAAACAAACATAGTACCGGAGTGACACTCAGGGTAAACTGTTAAATGATTACACATCTTTGTTGAGATGTAATTCATATGCAATAAAATCCATCGATTTAAAGTGTAAAATTTAATATGTGTGCATATTCACAGTTATGCGATAGTTACCCCAAGCTATCTAAAATATTTTCATCATATCAAAAATAAACCCTGTATGAGATTTTAAGATGAATTATTTTCTCTGTGTTGGCTCTTATGAGCCATGTTGCTGTGAGCAGTTGTGGACAAGTTTTTGTGTGTACACACATTCAGTACATCCTGAAGAGCAGGGATGGCAAACCTTTTCGAGCTTTCCATAACAGTGAAGAACCTGCTGTGGCACGCGTGCCACAGGTTCGCCATCCCTGCTCTAGAGGATGTACTGAGGAGTGAAATTGCTGGATTTTGCATGGAACAAGAAACTACCAAACTAGCTTCCAAATTTTTGTACCATTTTACATCACCACCAGCAATGAACAAAGGTGCTAGTTTCTCCGCTTCCTCAATGCTTGTTATTGTCTTTTTGGATTTTACCCTCCCAGTGTGTGTAAAATGAAATTGTGTCTCACTATGGTTTTGATTGGATTTTTATAATACCTAGTGATGTTGAGCATCTTTTCATGTATTTCTTGCCATTTGCATATCATCTTTGAAGAAATATCTATTTCAATCCCTTACCCCTCTTAAAATTGGGTTGTTTATCTTTTTATTATTGAGTCATACGTACAATTTTCTTTATATGTACTCTTGCCAGATATATGATTTTTTCAAATGTCTTTGAAAATGCTCTAATGGGACATGATTTTCAAATGTCTTCTACCATTATGCAGGCTGATTGATGGTATCATTTGTACCACAAAAGTATTTCATTTTGTAAGGCGTTTTTATATAATTTGCATTTTGTCACTTGTGTTTTTGTATACCCGACTCCCCGGTATTGTATCCAACATTGCCTCTCCAAGGTCACATAGTTTGACTACTGTGGAGTTTTCTGCCAGAAGCCTAACAATTTTTATCTCGTACATATAGGTTGTGGGTCCATTTGAGTTATTTTTAGGTGAGATAAAGATAAAAATTCTAATCTGACTACAATTCATTCTTTTGTGTGTGGGTATCTATTGTTCACCATTTCTTGAAAGGATGGTTCTTTCCCTGACTGAATCCTCTTGCTACATTGTAGATAACCCATTGACCATAACTGTACAGGCTGAATTTTGGTCTCTCAATTCACTTCCGTTATTCTATTCATCTAACCCTATGCCAATACCACACTGACTTGCCTACTCTAGAGTTGTAGTAAAGCTTTGAATTTGGGATGTATGAGTCCTCCAACACTGTCTCCTTTATAAGGTTGTTTGGCTATTCCAAGCCACTTGTCTTTATCTAGGAATTTTGGGATCTGCTTGCCAGTTTTTGGGAAAAAAAAAGCTAAGTTAAAATTTAAATAAGGCTTGTGTTGGGCTATCAATTATTTTGAGAAGTATTGCTATTTTGACCGCAGTGCCTTCAGTGCACGAATTGGGGATATCTTCCCACTTATTTAGACTTTCGGTAATTTTTCAACAATATTTTTTGGTTTTCAGTGGGACTGTATTGGTCCCCTTTTTTTTGAACGATCTGCTCTACTCTTCTGGAATAAGAAGTATTGGTGTAGGGCAGTGTTGGTGAACCTTTTAGAGCTTTCAGTAATACAAACAGCCCCTGGATTCACCAGTAGTGGTCTAGGGGGTAGGGAGCTAATACTGTTTAATGCAGGATATTTCTCTAGTTCATAGGAAGCTCTTCTAGTAGTCGGATGGCTTTGAGCTCCACCCCTACCACAGCTTGGTGTCTTCTGCTTCCCTGCAAACTCATGAAGGACCCAGACTCCTGTTTGTAAGATGTGAGCCCCTAGATATCTTTCAGTTTCAGCTTGTCACTCACAGGTTTATAATTAAAGAGATTCCAGGTGCAATTTATATTCATTCAGTGAAGCCTTTTAGGCTCATCAATTAGTTAGAAGTCATTACTCTTGTTGAGGGAAGTTACATTTCCCTTATTTCTTTTTAATGTCTGTGACTACTTGACCATACTCGTTTTAATTAACTGAGACTGAGAGGTCTAATTGGTATCTGGATAGGTTTTTAGGAAAGGGGCAGAATGCCTGAATGGTAGCAAACACTTATCCAGGAACTCGTCCACTTCTCGAAGACCAAATTTATTTAAAGGTAGTATTCATCCAAGAGATACTCTGCTGAAAAAACACAAGTGGGGAGAGGTACAAAGAAGAAAACAAATGAACTCATGTTGTAGGATGTTTAGAAAGCAGGGCAAGATGACACGGGACGTAGGGCCTTTCCTGCTGTGACATGTCAGTACTGCGGTCGGAGGACAGCTGGAGGCCTGGGAGACAGCATGGTTTTGTAGAATGTGCAGGGTTGTTATGGTTCTGGGTTCCAGTCCTCAGTCTGACAGTATACGTGGCCACGGGGAGGAACTACAGTTGAACTTCACCTTCTTCTGAAGGGTACCCTCATTAAGATATTGCACACCTGGGGATTCTCCCCATTGCTCCCCCACCGCTGTTGTGAGGATTCTGTTTGGGCACTGGGATCATATAGTAGCTGTCTCAGTTGCCAGTTGCACTGGTGGAAGAGAAGGGTGAGTTGGAGGGGACGATGAGGGAGCAGTCCCCAGGAAGCTCTCGCGTGGGCTGGGGGGAAAGCCTGACGTTTTACACTGAGGACTCCTGGGGGGAGGTGAGTTGACTGGGTTTATGAATACAAAGGAGAATGAACTACTTCATTTCCTTTCCAATTGTCTTCTCTTTCTCACTGCCCGAGTTCCTTCTCCTCCTGGCCATGAAGGACCGGTGGTGACTGCAGGGGCATAAGGGCTGTGAAGAGACTGATAAAGCTTTAGACTGACCAAAAGCGAAGACCCTAGGCTTCTCCTGAGAGGGAACCACCAGTAGCTTTCCAAGTCTGCTACACTTTGAATGTGTCCCTCAAAAGTTTGTGTGCAGGAACCTTAATTCCAGACGTGGTGGTGACGTTGGAGATTCCGCCTTGTGAGCGGGTTAGTGCCCATGGTGAACGGGTCAGTACTGTGAGAAGGCGCCTTCTCTCACCCCGCCCCTCCCGCAGGCTCACTTTTGCCCTTCACCTTCCGCCTGTTATGACAGCAAGAAGAGGCCCTCAGCAAGTGCTGAGCAGATGCTTCTGCCAGGCTCTGGACTTTCCAGCTCCCAGAACCAAGAGACAAATAAATTTCTTTCATGTATAAATTACTCAGTCTTTTACATTCAGCTGTGGGGACAGAAGACAGACTAAGGCAATGGCATTTTGGGGAAATGAACACAGCAGGGGAAGTTATGGAGCTCTAAAGCTTCAAGGAGGCAGGTTAAAGTTCTGACTCCACTGGGGACAGCAGGCAGTCAGAGCTGTTCCACCAGAAAGGTGGATATTCAGGGTGCTCATGTGTGCACATGTATGTGCAAAGCATGGCAAGTGTCAATGACATTTAATTTGATCAAAAGGAGTAGAACCTTTTGTACCCCAGAATGGGAAGAAGTGCATGCAGATGTATGCAAAATATCTGACATTGTAGTTGTTCAATAAGGTGCATGTATATATATATATATATTTTTTTCTTTTCTTTTTTTTGTACGGAGGTTCGAACTCAGGACCTCACACTTGTCTGGCAGGCATTGTGCTGCAGAGCAACAACCCTGGTCCACATTTTAGAAATTAAAAATCTCTTGAAATTAAAAGTAATATGTTCATGTTTCATTTAAAAATTATATTTATGTTTCTTGGATGACCAGTGATGTTGAGCATTTTTGCATATATTTATCTGCCATTTGTATTTCTTCATCTGAGAAGCATCTGTTCATTTCAGATGCTCATTTTTGGACTGGGTCTTTAAATTGGAGGGATCTGAAGTTTTTTAATTCTTTGTATGTTCTAGATATTAGTCTTTGTCTGAGGGACTACTGGCGAAGATATTTTCCCACTTTGTTGGTGTCTCTTCATGCTGTTAGTGATTTCTTTGTGGTGCAAAAGCGTCTTAGTAGGATGAGGGCCCAGTTGTTAATTCTTTGCATCATTTCCCATGCAGTCTGAATTTTGCTCATGAAGTCTTTTTGGCCACTCCAATGGCCTCAAAAGTTTTACCTGTTCTTTCTTCCAGCAGCTTTAGTGTTTCTGTTCTAATACTTAGATTTTTGATCCATTTTGATTTTAATTTAGTGCATGGTGAAAGACATGGGTCTAGCTTTAGTCTTTGGCATGTAGAAAGCCAGTTTTTCTAGCACCACTTATTAATTTGGCCCCCTTTTCAAAGATAAGATGGCTAAGTATGTTTAGGATTGTTTCTGTATCTCCTAGTCTGTTCCACTGATCCTCAGGTCTGTTTTATTGTTTTGTTTTGTTTTGCTTTTTGCCAACACCATTCTATTTTTTTTTTTTTTGTCACAGTAGCTCTGCAGTATAATTTCAAGTCAGAGATTATGGTGCCTCTGCCTTGCCTTTGTTGCCCAGAATTGCTTTTTCTATTCTAGGTTTCTTCTTGTTGCACATGAATTTTAGGAATGTTTTCTGTAGTTCTTTGAGGTATGTTAGTGGCATTTTGATTGGGATTGAAATAAATCTATGTAACAATTTTGGGAGTATGGCCATGTTCACTATGTTGGTTCTTCCTGCCCAAAAGCTAAGGACACATTTTCCATTTTCCAATATCCTCTTTGATATCCTTTTTCAGAGTACAGTAATTTACAGTGTAAAGATCCTTTACTTCCTTTGTTAGATTGATTCCTAAGTATTTCATTTTTTTTGATGCTATCATGAAGGGTGGTGTTTCTGTAATTTCTTTCTCAGTGTTTGTTATTTGTGTACAGGAATACCATTGATTTTTGAATATTGACCTTGTATCCAGCTACAATACTAAATTTGGTTATTAAATCCAGTATTTGGTGGAGGTTTGGGGGTCTTCTATGTAGAGAATCATGTCATCTGCAAATAATGATAATTTAACTTTTCCAATCTTTATTCCTTTTATTTCTTTTTCTTCTCCAGTTGCTCTGGCATTTGTTTCCAGATCTGTGTTGAATAGTAGTGGTGATAGTGGACATCCTTGTCTGAGATTCCATTTTACTCCAGAAAGAATGACTAATATGAAGAAATCTGCAGGGCCGGGGATTTAGCTCAGCGGTTTGGCGGCCTGTCTCACAAGCGCAAGGACCCCAGTTTGATCCCCGGTACCAAAAAAAGAAAAGAAATCTCCCAGGATTTAACTTATGGCACTGCATCTGCCTTGCAAGTGCAAGGTCCTGATTTTGATCCCTGGTACAAAAAAGAAAAAAAAAAGAAAAGAAGAAGAAATCAATCGGCAACAAATGCTGTGGGATGTGGGGAAAAAGGACCCTTTACCGCTGTTGGTGGGAATGCAGACTGGTACAATCACTGTGGAAATCAGTGTGGAGATTCTGAAAAAAAAAATAGAATTTGAGGTACTGTTTGTCCGAGCTCTTCACCTTCTGGGTGTCTTCGCAAAAGAATTAAAAGCATCATATGACAGTGATATATGCATACCCGTGTTTATAGTGATGTAGTTTGTAATAGCTAAATCTTGGAAACAACCTAAATGCCCATCAACCGATGAATGGATAAAAATGATGTGTGTTTTTTATGCAGTGGAGTACTACTCAGCCATAAAGAAAGATAAACGAGACATTTATAGCTAAATGGATGCACCTTGAGTCTTTTGAACTCGGGACCTTGTGCTTGCAAGGCAGGCAGCAGAACCACTGAGCTAAATCCCTGGTCTGAAACTATTCTTCAGTAAAATAAATTGAACACAAGTGTAAATACTGCATTGTCTCTCTGGTGTGAGAAACAGGATAAATAAGGACCAAAATGTATAATAGATAATGTGAAATAGGAAGAAATTGTTCAAAAGGGAAGGGAGAGAGGAAAAAAAAAAGGAAGGGAAAAGAAAAAAATGAGAAAAAGGATAAAATGGAAACAAAGCTTTGTAAATAAGGAGGGAAGAGGGAGTTGAAAGGAGAAGATGGGATTGAGAGAAAAAGAGGAATCAAAATATAACATGTACCAATATATCCCCTATGATGAATGTGATTGTTATGTGTATTTAAATTGTACCAATAAAATTAATTAAAAAAGAAAATTGGGGAAAAAGAGATGAGAATGACAAAGGAGAAAAAGTTTTAAAAAATAAAAATTATATTTAATGCTTCATAAAATCTAATCAAATGCAGATTAATGAAAAGTTTTGCTCATACTAATGGGATTTAAGATTGATGAATATTATTGCAGCTTTTCCTGAGCCTGAGGAAGGGTTACTATTCCATATTTATAGGCAGAAGCAAGCAGAAGACCCACATATCCACACATTTGAGACCTAGGGATGGATTAGGACAGAGTAACATTGCTCCGTAGAATTCTGTTGTTTATTAGCTCATCCCACACTTTATTTAGAGGCAAGCTGTCAATATGAAGGAAGTGAGACTGCTTTTCTAGGATCCCTCTGGGTGGAGTTCTGATAGGTTTGGAAGGACTGCTCATGATCAAACATCCATTATCCTCCAGAAAGTTCCATTTTCTTTGTAGATCTAAGTAAACTCTTGATTTTGTATTTATTTATATTTTTATGACAATAAGACATTCTCAGTGTACTTATGGAGGCTTTTAATTGTGAAAAATGTTATCTCCTTACTACTTAGACATAAATACAGCTAACTTGACATGCAGAAAGGCAACTAAAAATTTTTAGAACACTCTCAGATCCAGCAGTCAGTTCTAACAATAGTGTTTACAAGCCTACAACTATGCTATTATGGATATATTTTTAATTGAAAATATTTGATATTTTAAAAATCAGGAAGTATCAACACAAATATATTAGGATGAACCTCTTTGTATAAATATATGTCCATCATTGGATGCCAGTTTTCCTTATGTTCTGCATAGTTGTCATTTACACTTGCTATATACTTTCTGCCACTTGGTAGGATTGTACTTCTCTGTGATATTTAAAATTAGGCATGCCCATAAGATTCCCTTTATCTAATGAAATTTACGTAGAAATGAGAATATCAGGCACAAGTTTTGTTGGTCAAGGCATCATTTTCTATCTTTCTGCGTGTTTGGCATGAGACTGTAAAGTATTGAGAAACATTTTTATGTACCTGGTAGGTCCTACCTGGTGATCTGCATTGGACATGTAACATTAGTAAGAAATAAGCTCCATAATTAATGTCAAGCCACTGAGGCATTTTCAGTTGTTTTCTGAGATTTGCAGTTAGAATGGGATGGGTTAGGTTATTAGGCAAGATCACAGCACATACCTACTTGCTGGAAGAAAAGCATTGCTCTATGAAAAGCAAGATAATAAAATGATAACAGTTATGTAACATCCAATGAAGTTGGCTTCCTAGCTGTAAAACTGGGATCATGATATTACCTAAGGCTTAGAGAGTTAAAAATTTGCCCAACTTGCAATAACTAAGTGGAAAGGCTAGGATTAAAACTTCAGAATCCTATTTCTCACCTGGAGACTAGTGTTTCTTGGTATGGTTGTAGGTGATTGGCGATTCCTGGTTCCATATCAAGTAGTCCACAGGGGAGTTTTATGCTTTTAATCACAAGTGATACATGTAAGGTGAATTGTAAATGATTATCTATAAAAGATATAAAACATGTTCAATTTCCAGACTTGGCTGATATTAATAAATTGGACATGTGCTAAGATACATTGCATTTAAGAACAATTATGACTCACTTATTAAGATACATTGCATTTAAGAACAATTATGACTCACTTATTCTGTGAAAATAAGTGTCACTTTTTCTTTATTGTTGTTTATCTATAATTCACTGATTTTGCAATTCCACAATAGTGCAAAGTCAATTTGCTAGTCATCCTTTCATCACTGTAATAAATGATCAATTTAGAGAGAGAAAAGATTTAGTCCATGATGGGTTGGCTTGGTTGTAAGGCAACACACAGAGCAAGTGGCAGGACAGAGCTTCTCTTTGCATGGGCAGGAAGAGAGAGGGTGTTAGGGTTTCACCATTCCCCTCAAGGTCGTGCTGCCAGTAACCTAAAATCCTCCCACTAGGCCCTGCCCCATCAAAGCTGCAGAGCCTCCTATAGGTGCCTTTAACACATGGGCCTTTGGAAGACATTCCACATCCAAACTATGATATGATCATAAAGACAGTGAACCAAATTAGCAAGGATAAAATGAGAACAACTACAACCGAACATAATGTAGGATATATAAATCCTTAGCAGCGCTTCTGTAATATAAAAAAATGAGTACTTTAAAAAAAGTGGTTTGGCTGGAGTGATGATGTTTGATAAACGAAAGATGAGAAAGAATCTAAATATTAATTTCACTGGATGGAGCCATGAGAAGTTTCATGAAATTGTTATAAACTCTTGGTGCTTTTGCATATTTCTGCAAATAAAGCTAAATGGCCTATCTAGCAAAATAAATGTGTCTTTTTGGAGGAAAAGCATACAATAATGCTTTGTAGTATAAAACTTGATTGTTATCAAGGCAGAAAAGGTACCCAAACATCAGAAGAATCATTCAAAGTTACAATACTTACAGAAGATAAGAATATAATACCCACTCTTGATGAGAGACATAAAAACACTCATAAAGTTGACATACAAAGCCCATAAAGAAAGGATGAACTGTAGGCACAATTTCCCTATTAAAGTGACATTTTGGCATACAGTGACATACATATAAGTGGCATACAATGTAGCAAAATCATTACTGTCACTTATGTGCTGGCAGGTAATTTGCTTTCCTAGTTGGACAAAGCCCAATGCTTGTGTGTATGGCACCATGAGGAACAAGTACCAGGCACTGCTTTGCATCTTGTTTTTATCACTGCAAACTCTTATTGTGAGCTGCGGTGCGAAGGAGAAATCTTGTCAGTAGTAACTAAGGGAATAAAGGTGCTCTGGGGTCAGGGTTGCATGAACGCTGCTTAAGGTACAACAAAGGAGAGCGTCATATCCAGAGAGGAGCTGCACTTGAACCAAGTCCACACACGACGTTATTCACAGGGAAGTCGTGGTCATTATGATGTGGAAAGGTTCAGCATGGCAGTGCTCTGCCTTTTTATGTCAGTGTTACAAGTCACATGGCACACTCAAAATAGCATAATTCAAAGAAGCGTTTTCTACACAGAAGCCATTTAAAAATATGGCAGGGAACTTCAAGGAATATTGCCTTGACCTAGAGATTAGTAGGAACCAACTCATTACAGTGTCTCCACGTCTTACACAGCTTAAATAACACCGAGATAATATCCTGCCCATGGAGTTCTCGATGCACAAGGATTCCTGTATCAGACTCTCTCGTGGGAAGTCTCATGTCGTTTCTGCCTCATCTCTGATTCCAGCAAGGCCATGGAACAATTCCACACTGGATCTGATTGCTTTGCACCAACATCACCGCTGCCCCACCTTGAGCTGTGAATCTTTTGCTTCCTTCTTGGTCCTTTTAATATTACTACGATGAAAGTCCACAAGAAATTCGTATACTCTACCCAACTCTGAAGCATGAGGGAGTTAATGCTTTACAAAACAGAGCTCAGCCAAATGGAGGATGCAGATAGATTGATAAATGCCCTTTCCTCCTTGGAGAAGCAGCTCTGAGATGCATTCTACATACTCCACAAGAGGCAGCCACAGAATCTACCACTGGACACGTACAACGCTTGGTCCACTCAGGCATTCATTCCCATGCTCCTTCCTTTCCTATTTCCGTGGAGAGAGAAGAGTCTAAAGGAAAGTCCGCAACTTTTCTAAGCAAGCAATGCACTTTCCAAGCAAGGAATGTCATTAGGCACCTGATTTCAGGCAGGGGCATTTGTGCCAGGGAAGGACATAGAAGAACCTTTGGAGACATCATTATTAGCTCCCCACCCTGGCCCCAAGACTTTTAAACAGAAAGTTGAAGTGGTTCTGCCTATATATTGAGGTGTTTGAATCTGCAGGAGGCCATCTTGGAACACACCTAGGTCAGACTGAGTAATTTAATGGCTAGTGTACCTGGGTGTACAGTAGTCCACCAAAGGCCCATTTATCCTGCACAGTCCACCAAGTCCTCACTTATCATTCTCAGATTGTACAGGAGAGTCGTACCTGTTCCCAAAAGTCTCCTGAGCTTAGTGCTGCAGAGCCCAGATAGGAAATAAGAAGGTGAAACTCTTGAGGTCATAGGCATAGGCAAGGACTTTGTAAGCAGAATTGTAGTTGCACAGGAAATAGTTCTGAGAAGCAACAAATGGGATCACATTTTTATTAAAAAGCTTCTGAACAACAAAAGAAACAAGTGAAGAGAAAATCTACAGAACGAGAAAATAATTTTTCCAGCAATTCCTCAGACAGAGGACTCCTATCTAGGAAATATAGAGAACTCAAAAAATTTAGACTCCTCCAAAATCAAAGATCCAACCCCCAAATGGGCAAGCTGTAATGAATAGACACCACATAGAAGAAGAAATACAGACGGTCAATAGATACGATGGTCATGAAGAAACAAGAAGCATCGCTGGCCATTAGAGAAATACAAACTAGAACAACACGGAGATTACATCCTATCCAGGAAAGAATGGCCACCCTCAAGACACCAAATAATAACAAATGCTGGTGAGGCTTGGGGGAGAAAGGAGCCCTTCTCCATTGTTGGTGAGAATGTAAACTATTTCAGCCTCTGTGGAAATCAGTATGGAGATTAAAAAAAAAAAAGCTAAAATCAAAAATTCCATTTGGCCCAGCTACCTAGTAGCTTGTCAGTACCTTCCTGCAAGATTTAAAGGCATCATATTACAGCGGTATATGCATACTCATGTTTATAGCAGCACAATTTATAATAATAGCTAAATCTTGGAAGCTGCCTATGTGTCCATCAACAGATGCACGGATGTAGAAAATGTGGTGTTTACACACCATGGAATACTACTCTGCCATAAAGAAGGCTAAATGAGGCATTCCTAGGAAAATGGGTGCACCTCGAGACCATAACATTGAGTTCAATAGATCAGACACGTAAGTTTAAATATCACATTCCCGTAAATGAGAAACCCAGAGTAAAAATAAAGAGCAAAATAAAAAGATAGATAATAAATAGAGAGAAAGTTCATTCTCAAAAGGGAAGGGATCAAGAGATGGAGGGAGAGGGAGAAGGAGGAAAGGGATAAAGAAGAGATTAATAAAAGGAAGTGGGATGTGTTGTGTCCATGCACCAGCTGCACACCTTGGTACATGTAAACATTATTACCACATATTTACTAATAAACTACAATGATAAAATATAAGCGTTAGTGTCTTTCTATTGCCTGGAGTTGTGCTAACAAGCTCTTTTTTTCCCTTCCTCTCAGTACTGGATGTTCAGATGAGGCCCATTGCACCTGCTGTATCCCCGGCCTCTGCCCCCTTTTTATTATTGAGATAGTAACAAAGAGATCCCGTCTGTGCTAGAACTCGAGATCCTCCTGCCTCAGCCTTTCCGAATGCTGGGGTCATAGGCCTATACGATCATGCCCAGTTAACACAAGGTTAACCCATTTCTAAAATCTGTTCTGAGGTAGGTGATTTATTTTTGTTTTCTTTTGTAGCTTTTAGTATCTTGTGTTTATCCTTATACACTGAATTTTCAGAATGGACAGCTTTCCTATCAGGGCTTTTTTTTTTTCTTTTTATTGAGGTTATTGGTACAATCTAGGTATACAGTACAGTTACATTCATCATTGGGATTCTGTACCTTTACATAATAGGTCTTGATTCTCATTTTTCCCCTTGTCCCTGCCCTCCCTTCACCCCTCCTCCCCTCCCCATTTACAAACACTTTATTTCCATTTTTTCAGTTTCTCATATTTTTTTCCTCTCCCTTATTACCTTTCCCCCACCCTTCCCACTTTCCCGACACCTTTAGCCCTTTACTTCCTATTTCACATTATTAATTATCTCATTAGGATCCTGTGTACTATTATAGTTTTTCACACCAAAGAAACTATTCGGTATTTCAGTTAAAGAAATCTCTGTATGAATATTAAAAATAGGGAATCCTAAAATAAAACTAAAAAGGAAAGTAAAAGAGAAAAGGCAATGATGTAACATCAAAATAATCCTTAATTCTGGAGATGAAAATGGTCCCTGAACATATTTAAATTGCTTCTCGCTCTTATAGTCTTATCTTATTCTTTTTTTCATTATTTAGAGAATACTTTATTAGTTTCTGTAATCAAACCCACGTAGATATGACCTTACATATTTAGTACGATGTATTACCCCTGTACACATGGAAAAAAAATAAAAATAAATTAACATTTCTAGACCAATATGGTTGTCCATTTCTGTACAATGCCAAGTCAACACAGTAAATTGGGATGACTTTTTCCAAAGTTGGCAGCACCGTTAAAGTTTCCCAAAATTCAATTTATATATATGTGTGTGTGTGTGTGTGTGTGTGTGTGTGTGTGTATACTAATAATAGTATGTTATGCATCGATAGCAGCAACAGCTTTTCCAGGTTCTGCAGTCATCTGAACAAAATTATAGACATTCAGCACATTCCATTAAAAAAAAAAACAAAAAAAAACAAAGAAAAGAATAATATCCAGACAACAGCAAAGTTCTGTTGCTGTTGTGGTACCTGGCACCATTTTTTCTATTAGCCTCTTAATCATCATCTGGAAAGAGAACATTCTAGAGTAATATCATTAAATGTAACTGATAAAGCACGGTCCCTACTATGTATCATAAAGCAGGTGCTAGATATTTTATATTCATAGAGGTATGATACAGTACTGTCCTACATCAATAATACTAGATTCAGTTTTGCTTTGAAATTTACTTTGTCTGCAAATAAGATTGCTACCCCTGTTTTTTTCTGGGCTCCTGTCACATGGAGAATTGTTTTCTATCTTTTCACTTTCAGTCTATGGGCTTCTTTTGGCACTAGGTGTGTTTCTTGTATACAACATATTATTGGATTTTGCTTCTTATTCCATTTTGCCAGTCTATTTCTCTTGACTGGTGAGTTGAGGCCGCTGACATTGCTGGTTATAACTGATATGTACTGACTTATTATTGACATGTTATTGGCCTTTTGTTGACTCTTTTTACTTTTTCACCTTCTCCTTTTAATTTCTTGCCTTGCCTATTTGATTTGCTCTGTTGGGCCTCATGGTGTTGTTGCCTTCATTGTCTTTTTCTAGGATCTTGTTTAGAATTGCTTGTAGTGCTGGTTTGGTATTCATGTAGTTTCTCAGGTGTTCTTTGTCATGGAAGTGTCTTATTTCCCCCTCCATTTTGAAAGAGAGTTTTGCTGGATACATCAGTCTAGGTTGGAGGTTGTTCTCTTTTAGTACTTGAAATATCTCATTCCAGGCTCTCCTTGCCCCAAGGGTTTGTGTTGAAAAGTCTGCTGTGATTCTGATGGGCTTTCCTTTGTATGTGATTTGTTTCTTTTCTCTTACTGCTTGTAGTATTTTGTTCTTCTGTTGGGTTTCTGGGATCTTGATTATTATATGTCTAGGTGTAGATTTTTTTTTATTGTAGCTAGTTGGGGTCCTATATGCCTCAGTTATCTGAATGTCAAATTCTTCCCCTCTGTTTGGGAAGTTTTCTGTCATTAATTCTGCAAACAGCTTTTTTAAGTCATTTGTATTTTCTCCTGCTACTTCATGTATTCCTATCAGTCTTATGTTATTCTTCTTTGCATCATCTAGGAGTTGTTGGATCGATTTCTCATGATCTCTTACTGTTTTTAAGAGACCTCTCTTTTCATGGTCACTGACTGCAATCTTATCTTCTATATCTGAGAGCCTATCTTCGCATTCTTTTATTCTGTTGCGTACACTTTCAATAGAGTGTTTAATCTCCTGGATATCTGTTTGAATCTGTTTTATGGATTCCATTTCTTTCCTATGTTGGGCGTTTATTTTTTCCATTTCTTTCTTATGCTGGGCCTTCATGGCTTCTATCATGGTCCTGAGCTCATCTATTTTTTTGTCAGTTTCTGCTCTAGAGTCTCGAATCACAACTTCCATTTTACTCACTATCTGTATGGTTATCTGGGAAATTATTTCTGTTTTGAATTTTTCTAGAGCCTGATTGATCTGTTTTGTTACTTCCTGTGCTTTGAGTTCAGGATGTCCTGGTGGTTCACTATCCGCCTTTTCATCCTCATTTGCCCTACTGTTTGCCATTGGTGAACTGGAAGTCTGTCCTTGTGTCTTGCTTAAGTGTTTTCTTATTTTAATTTTTGTTGTTGGACTGTCCTTGGTTTATTCTCTGGATTATCACCCAAATCTTCCTGATATAGTTGCACCCTAGCTTCTGTGTCTCTAACGACCCACAGACATTCTCATCTTCATAACATCAGAGAAAACAGCTCATCAAATCAACAGCAATGCTTTACCCTAACTGATACAAGCAGCAACACATTAAGATCAATCACAACTTGGACACTGACCACCTGTGGTAGTCACTAGTCTATCACCCTTAAATCATTTGAATTAAATTGAAATCAAGAAGCAGTCCAGAACATGTCTGCAGTGAACAAACTTTTCAATATAGTATATTTACCATTTAATGGCTCAGACAGAGCGAGGATGGAAGACCCCTGATCTCAGTTAGCTGATTGCTGAACCCCATGATGCTGACTGACCTCAGGCTGCAAGGCCCAGATTGAGTTCCCCAACCTTCTGAATGGTTGAACTCCGCAACGTTCTATTACAGGTTTCCCACGCCCTTTCTTTAAAGATGTTCAAAGTTGAGAACTCAGAAAAATACCCTTGATGACCACCTCTGTCTTTGCAGAGTGGGTCCAAAGACTTGCACAGTCAGGAGGTCTGAGAGTGCGGGGGGGAGGGGAATTATGGAGGTTCAGGGGCGCCACGCGGCTACCTTCCCAGCGCTTGAGCGATGGCTGCTGGGTCGGGAGCAGGAGTGGTTCTCCTTCCTGCGGTGTGGATCAGGCCCGGCCTACCTCCTGTGTTGTTTTTGATAACTTCTTCTTTTGCTTCTCTTTTTTTGAAACACCTGTTACCTAGAGGAATAATCCTAGAATAATATCGTTTCTGATATTTTCTATGTTTAGGTATAGCTCCTATAGAACATTTAAAAAAATTAAGACTTTAAAAGATAACCTCTAGTTTTCTTTGGGAAGATATTTTAAGTGGAAAATAAAAGGGTACTTTTAAAGATTGGATTTTTTATTTGGCCCATTTTGTGCAAATCTAGTGTGAAACATTACCTGGGTTTCTGTGTTTATTTGCTTTTCGTCTGATAGTCTTTACAAGGGAACTCAATCCACCCACTTCTGTTATGGCTGGTGTGGCTCCCTCTAGTGGAGTAGCTTGTGAAAAGGGCGCTTATTTCTGTCCCTGTCTGGGTAAGGCATTAACTCCCTCATACTTGAGAGTCAAGTATTTGAATGACTCAGGGACTTTCCAAGTTTGGGCCATTATGAAGAAAGCTGCTATCAATGTCTGTGTGCAGGGTTTTGTGTAGCATAAATGCCTTTCACTAAATATTGAGAGAAAAACTTACTGGATGGTATAGTAAGGGTATATTTAGTTTTGGAAGAAACTTTCTTCCAATGAGGCCTTACCATGCCGTGACCTACCAGTAATGAATAAGTCCCTGTTGCTTGTCAGCTTGTTGTTTGTGCTATCAGTTTTCTGACTTTTAGCCATCCTCATAGTGTGTAGTGGTATATCATTGTTGTTTTAATTTATATTCCCCTGATGGCATGTGAGGGGGGGAAATCTTTTCATTTGCTTATTTGTCATCTATCTTGTTTGGTAAAGTGTCTGTTAATGTTTTTGCCTCATCCTTTGATTATATCGTTTGTTTTCTTGTTCAGTTTCCAGAGTCTGTTGTATATTTCAGATATCGGTCTGTTATCAGATATGTCTTTTGGAGGTCCTTTCTCCCAATCTTTAACTTGTTTTTCAGTTGTTTCAACAGTGCCTTTTAATGAAGAACAGCTTATTAATTATCTCCTTCATGATTTATGTATTTTTTTGTTGTTTTTTTGAGAAAGGGTCTCACTATGTAGTTGAGACTGACCTGGAACTCACTATATAGCCCAGGATGGTCTCAAACTTACAGTGATGCTCCCGCCTCAGCCTCCCGAGTGCTGGGATTACAGGTGTGCGCCAACACGCCCAGTTTGATTTATGTTTTATTGCTGTATCTAAAAGGCCAGTACCAAACTGTGAGTCACCTATGTGTTAGCCTGTGTTATTCTCTGGGAGCCTTATTGTTTGGAATCTTAAGTTTCTGTCTGTGATCCCTTTTGAGTTAATATCTGTGAAGAGTAAAGTTTGGCCTGTATTCATTCTTTTGCATGTGGATGTCTGGTTGTGCCAGCATCATTTGCTGAACTGTCTCTGCTCCATTGTATTGCTCTTCATCATTTGTCAAAGATCACTTGACTGTATTTACTTGTGTCTGTTTCTGGGCTCTTCTGTTCCATTGAAGGGGCATCTGAAATGAACAGACATTTCTCAGACAAAGGTGTAGAAACAGCAAATAAACACATGAAAAGATGGTCAATATCATTGGTCATTCAAGAGATGCAGGTGAAAACAACACTGAGATTCTACCTCACCCCAGAAGGAATGGCTTTAAAGAGATTGAAGAGGATATCAGAAAATGGAAAGGTATCCCTTGCTCCTGGGGAGGAAGCATCAACATAGTGAAAATGGCCACACTTTCAGAACTACTACACAGATTCTGTATGTGCTTTTTCAGGTAGACTTAGAGATGCCTATCAAGATCATATCCCAGAAAAATCAAGATACTAAATAAGCCTCCTACTTATTACAAAACATCCTCAAATTTAAGTTGAATTTACTCCGTAGCCAGTATTTATCTTAAATAATATTTCCTTTTGTCCTACAGTTTAAAATCTTGCTAGACTATGTCCAAGTAGAGTCTTTTAGTTTTACTTAGAATTTAGAGAACATTTTAAACCCCAAATGAAGGTTTTTATCTCAGGAAAGTTTTATTCCTTCATTTTGTGATTTCTCTTATTGTTTTATTATTATCCCTGAAGACATGCAATTATGTAAATGGGAAACAGAAAGTAGCCATCTAATTTCCCCCTCACCTTGACATTTTACTTTGACCCATTTTCTCTGTGTTTCAGAAGACCTGATCAGGGTGTCTTCTGTATCACTGATTCTATTATCTGCCGGATGAATGCTCTTCTTTTCTCCTTCTAATGCAGATTCAAATTATTCTACTGCATTTTAAGTTTTTTTCAATTCTTTTTTCTCATCTCACATAATTGTATTTCTTAAAACTTTTTTCCCCATTCCTTAAGGACCACATTTTTATGCATTTTGGCGAGCCTGATAAGCATTTTTCCTAAAATAATTCTCTAAGCTTTGTAGGAAGTAATTTTAAGGAAGTTTACTCCTCTTGGGGTTCTAATGATTTGCCTTCCTATCAGTATTCTTTTCAATGATTAGAGAGAAGAAAACCAATACGAGCCCTTTCTTGACTAAAGATGCATTTAAATGTGCTGTGTGAATTTTCCTCAGCTCCACTCAAAGCCTCTTTCCAGCTTTAGAGCTGGAAAGGAAACAGTGTTGTACAGCTTCCCTACCCACTTATTAGGGTTTCTGAATTTTGTCTTCACCTCTTCAGTCCCTATAGAAACATCTTACTCTATCTTCACTGTAGGACTCTGGGACTTTTTAATATTCAGATGAATATCAACTTAGAACACTATGGGCAAAGGTGAAAAATGTTGGGGCTTTAGTTTGGTGAGTGGGTTCTGGTGATTCCATTTCATGGTCTATTATATTCTTGGAGTTACAGGTTTTACACACTTACAGAAAGATGTACTGATGGGGACCAAGAGTGACAAAGTGCCCCACTTGTAGATAATGCTTTTTGAGGCTTTTTAAGAGTCAGATGTGTAATGGTTCTGTTATGTAACCTTTTTTGTATAATCTGCGGTCAGATTGTGGGTGACCATCTACTTCCAAGCTGGTGGATTCTGTCTGTAAGTGGACTGTGTCCCTTTTCAGATTACTTACTGGGACACTGAAAAGAACTGCCTCATGGGTTGCCAGAAATTTGCATGAGTTGCTTATCACTGCTCTAAAAATCTGCTTATTCTTTATTCTTCTCACTACTCCTTTAGAATTTTCCAACCTTTCTGACTTCAATGTAAGTGCAATTTGGATCACTTCTCTTTTGAAAATTGCCTGTCACCATACTTCTGGTGGTAACCTTGTATTCAATGTTTAGAGGTTTGAGATTCCACAGCAGTGGAAGGGTTGGTTAAGGGAGTCTTCCCATGGTACTTTTGTCATGAACATGTGTCGTGGTCCAGTTTCCCAACAATTCCCTTGCAGTTATTAGGCATTCTCATGGTGTCAATGCCTCTTGATCCACATAGAATGCTTTCTACATTTCTACTCATAAATCATACCCATTTTTTAGCAACTGTTAGGTATCTTTTTAAAATTCATTAATTTTATTGGTACATTTTAGGTATACAATATAATGACATTCATTATTTGGAATTTGTACCTTTATATAATCCATCTTGGTTCTTATTTTTTCCCCATTCCCCTGCCATCCCTTCAACCCCTCCACCCCTCCCAATTTAGAATGACTTTGTTTCAATTTTCCTTTTATCATATTTATTCCTTTCTCATCTTTCCTTTCCCTCCCCCTCCCCTTTCCCCTTTGCATTGTTTCTTCTTGTTTCACATTATCTATTATACATTTTGATTCTTATTAATACTTTCAGTTTCTCACACCAGAAAAACTATTCAGTATTTACACATGTGAGTCTTACTTATTTCACTTGAGAGTATGGCCCCAGTGTGCATCCATTTAGCCATAAGTGTCTCTAATTTCTCATTCTTTATGATTGACTAGTACTCCATTTAATAAAAAAATAAGCCCCACATTTTTTTTTTTTATCCAGACTTGAGTTGATGGGCAATTGGGCTGTTTCTAAGTTCTAGCTATTACAATCTGTGCCACTATGAATATAGGTGCACATATATGACTGTAAGGTGATTTTCTTAATTCTTTTGGGAAGGTACCCAGCAGAGGAATAGCTGGGTTAAATGGGACCTTTCATCTTAGTTTTTTGAGATATCTCCATACTGATTTCCACAGTTGTTCCACCAGTCTGCACTCCTACCAGCAGTGGAGCAGGGTTCCTCTTTCCCCCCAGCCCAGCCAGCATTTCTTATTGGTTGATTTTGTGATAGCAACCATTCTTGCTGGGGTGAGGTAGAATCTCAGTGTTGTTTTCATCTGCATCTCTTGAATGACCAGTGATGCTGAACATTTTTTAATGTTTATTTACTATTTCTTTTTCTTTATCTGAGAAATGTCTGTTCAATTCAGATGCCCACTTTTGGATTGGGTCCTTAAATTTGGGAGGTCTGATTTTTTTTTAAGTTCTTTACGTATTCTAGATAGTAGACCTTTGTCTGAGGAATAGCTGGTAACATTTTTTTCCCACATTGTGAGTAGTCTCTTCACTCTGTTGGTGGTATCTCTTGCCATCCAGAAGCTATTTAATAAGATGAGATCTGACTTGTTAATTGTGCTATTTCATGTGTAACTTTCATGAAATCTTTTCCTATGACAATGTCTTCAAGAGTTCTACCTAAACTCACTTCCAGAAAGTTTAGTGTTTCTGTTTTAATATTTAGATCTTTAATCCATTTCTATTTTAGTTTAGTGCGTAGTGAAAGATTTAGGTCTAGTTTTTTTTTTTTTTTTTTTAACCACTACATGCTTTTATTGTAGGAATAATCTACTGGGCCATCTCTGATCAAAGGAGCGAGAGTAATATGGCCAGGACAGGGAGTGTCTTTTATAAGGGCTGGGAGGGATGAGGGATTTACAGAAGTTGAGGTGAGGTTGAGTAAGGTAGTGGCTAGGGATTGGAAGAGCATGTGTTGTGACTAGGAGGGGCTTGTGACATCACTAGAGGCTAGGGGTAGCAAGTCTCAGGTTACTCTTTTGGAGAAAAAGGGGCATGATGGGAAGAAGACTATCCTTTTGTGGGAGAAGCCATAGTTTTAGGTAAGCAGGGCATTATGGGAAGAAGGCTGTTATGTAGCAGCCATCTTAAAGCGAGGGAAATCTCACATTCCAGGCTTTTGCTTTATGGTTGTTGGATGAAGGTTTCTTCTTCTGGAGCTGCTTCAGGCTGAAACAGGGGTGGAGGTTGAGGTTAAACCTTGATCTGATGGGGCAGTGTTCGGTGGGGCCTTCTTCCTTCTGCCACAGTGGCTGGTAACCTGCCATGAAGAGCTCCATGACTGTCTGGTTGGTAAATGTCCTCATGTGTTTCTGTAAGAAATTTTGAAAACAGCAAAATAGGCATGGGCCTGTTGTGGCCAGAAGAGACATGCAAGACAGTGGGCCCAATAAGGGAAGTAGCCACGTCATAATCTGTTGGAGCTGGGAATAGTCTTGGGTCATTCCTCGTGTTTCCCATTGTTTAAGGTTTATGATGCATTGTTGTAATTCGTTAACCTTTGACTTGACTGTGCCTGATTGGTTAACAAAATAACGACACTCTTCACCTACAGCCTGGCATGTTCCCCCTTGGGCTGCTGTTAGCATGTCGAGGGCACGTCTATTTTGGAGCATGACAGCGCTAGGGAATTAATCTGGTCCTGACTGTGTTTAGGGATTGGCTTATCTCGTCTATGTCTTCTGAGATCTCTATTGACAATGCCTGATGGAAACGTGTAGAGGTAGAGATACCTGCTGTACCTGTCGCCACATCAGTGAGGACCCCCGCTCCCAACAAGAAGGGGACCTGGAGGGGGGCCGTCCTCTTACTGACCTTTGACTGTGGGAGGATCCTTTCAAACATCTGGGATTCCATATAGATGCTCAAGGGAGGGCTGAGAAATGCTATGTAACAGAAAATTTCAGATCAGTTGAGGCATCGGAATGCCTCCTAGCTGCATATGAAGTATGGGCTGTTGGATAGGCAGACTGGGTACTCTTCTGAGATAAAGAGGAAGCAAGCGAGGCAAGTTATGTTGTCATATTGCCCCATGAATGTCAGGTTAGTGGTTTGTCTAGGGAATGGGAGACCCATAGTGAAGGGTCCCAGAACTGTGGATAAATTGCCAATATTTGAGACAGGTTAAAATCTAGGGGGACAGGAATTGGAGTGAACAAGTGGGGTTAAACATATGTACACATCCAACAGTCTGAGATACTGACGGAGATAGTGGAGGGTGGTATTAAATAGGTGTTGTAGCCTTTCTGAGACTGGGTTATCTGGTTTACCACTTGGAGATCTATCCCTTTATAGGCAGGTGGAGTGGTGGGCCTCAAAAGTCTCTCTATCGCTAGTGCCTGTTCATTGAATGCCTCTTTTGGTTATTCTTTTCTGCTGGGTGTTTAAGACCAAGTTAAAGTGAGACCTATGTTAATCAATATGAACATCTTGCTATCTGTCAAGGTCAGTGAAGTCTCTTTAGGCATTATTTTGAAACCATGCATAGAGCCTCTCAGCTCCTCTGTCAGAGTCAGCCATCAGGATGGGTCATGGCCTTACTTGACCAAGTTTCTTTCAGTGAAATTGTGGGAGATTTTTTTTCTCTTGATGATCTTCCTTTAGCACATGTTACATTTGTCCTCTGGTGTCCAGCATTTTCCCTGCTCAGGAGGTTGGGTGACTTACCAAAGATGTAAGGTGTTGTAGCAAAGGTTCCTTCATACCTTGGATCTTTGATGAACTTGGAGGGCCAGGGCCAAATGGTGGTCTTCTTAGCCCAGTTACCTTTTAGTGTTGGTCTGTGCACTTTGGAGGTTGAACACCCAGAAGAGAAGATCAGTGACATCAGTAGTATCTCAGGAGCAGTGAGCTTAACTATAACTTTATCTGGATAGCAAGCACCCTGGAATCTAAAATATACCTAGAGGACTCTTATTCTTATCAATCATGGTTGTTCTAATAGTTGATTTCCTGTAGAATATTAATAGGAAAAAACTTGGAATCAGGAGCCACACATAATAATATTTTAGCATGACAATCATGATGACATTATCTTTGTATCTTAGTATAAATTAGCCTTTGTTAAATGTATTTATTCCCCTCTAAAAACACATAAAAACAAAAAACCAGGAAACTCTTAAATTATTACCTTTTGATAGGATGCCATCTAAGCAAAGTGCATGAGCCTACACATGTACCTGTAATCTTGAGTAGGTGGAGCAGAAGAGAATGGTGAATACCTGGATCAAAAGGACATTGCCATAAACAATATGTTGGAAGACCTGTATAGTCAGAAAACATGAATGCATTTTGTACACCAGAAAAGTAATAATAATAATTATTACAATTATATGAAACCTTATGTCCTGTAATGTAGCTTGAACCAAAAAGGTATTTTTAAAATAACACCTTGTTTTTCCACAGAAAATATATTTTGAAGATGAACAATATAATCATATCACAATAACATATTTAGAACTCAACCCTTTGATGATAACCAATGTAAACATTTTATAACAACATATTTAGCAATGATTATTGGAGGTATATCTTAATTATCTTGACAGTTTTTTCATTTAACCTGTAAAACCAGGTTGTAAAAATTAATTTATTTGTAACCAATAAAACATATACACACACACACACACACACTTTTTGAGTTAATGAATGTAGACAGCAATATGCATTACAGTCAAAATTAAACTTTGATGTCATTTTAATCAGCTAGCAACCTGGGAGAAAAGGAAGGCATGTCTTCAATAACGTTTATAAAAAATACAGTTGGACAAACACAAACAATTGGACAGACACAGACAAACTTATAAGACAATTTATGAAACTAGAGTGTGCTCAAATATATTTGGCCAGTTGAATTTTAAAATCTCTTTTAATTAAGGCTAGTCAAAACTTTTGCAGGTCAATTAACAGAGGTCTCTTGCATAGAATCAGAAGGAGTAAAAGTGCTTTATAACAGTAGCATAATATTGTGTTATAGTTATTGTCATAGTCTGTAAACAGAAAGTAGAGAGGTCAAGTTAATCCTATAACTACAATTTAAGAATTTGCAATGTAAAAGAAATGTTTTAAATATATCAATTAAACATCTGGAAACCAAACACCAATCAAACATTATTTTAAGTTGATGACAGAAGATACATTTCTCAACTAGCCAGAATTTATAATTTGTTTTTTATTATTGTTGTTGTTTTTTGTTTTTGTTTTTGTTTTATTTTAAAGATTTTCCTGCCTGGTAGGCCATCACAGCTGATTTTAATATGGAGCAAGCTGTCTGTAACCAGCACTGGGCTATAACCTAGCATTTGGTCTTTGAGCTCTGATCTTAAGCATTACATTTGCTTTGAATTGTTTCAAAACCTTATATTTTATTTTCCAAATATTTATGTAGAAAACAACAGGGCCCAGTGGAATTTCTTGGTAGCGTAGCCTGCCAAACAAGTTGTTGATAGGTAAATAGGCAGGGCCAGGAAAGGATTTTACTTTTTTTTTTTTTTTTCAGTCTTGCTTTCCTTTCTCTTCTGAGGAAGCTGGGGAAGGAAGAGCAAGCAGAGAAATGGTTGTTAACTCACTGTCCTGTTTGGGAGGGGCTAGCAGAGCAGGGAGAGAGCGGGTGTGTGGTAGAGAGACACAAGATGGAAGAGATGAGGAAGAGTCACAAGATGGTGGAGGTGAGGAAGGGTCACAAGATGGCGGAAGTGAAGAAGTATGCAAGGAGATGGAAGAGCTGGCTGGGTTATAGGGTTGGGGAAAGCAGTGAGTGATCAGCTGGCGGGATTGAACGTGGGAATTGGGAAGGTGGAGGATGGAATTTGGGCTAGAGGTACCTGAGAGGGTGAACTGGTTTGACAGAGAGAGGGGCGAGAGGGTAGGTAGAAGAAGGCTTATACATAGGGGATTTCTGACCATTTGCCATTGTATTGACAAAAATTGTGTAAATGATGCAGTATATTAAAATCGAAAGTGCCATTTTCCAGCCACAGAGATTCATTGTCTAATTTGTACTGAGGCCAAACTTGGTTGCAATAAAAAATGAGTCATTTTTTCTTAAAATTGGGTCCAAACAATCCAAGAGAGTGAAGTTGTGCCAGGAGGCAGCCAAGAGACATTAAAGGAGGGGGCTTAGGATTGTTGGGTGCCCATGTTAGGGCAAGTGAAGAATGTCTAGCTCACTAGGAGGAGGGCAAAAAAGAGGAACATCTTTGTCTCTCTTGATACTCCCTGAGCAAGTCCCTGGAGGGGAGAAAGAAAGGATTTAGGCTTATGGGGCATCCCCCAGGGATACAGTCCTGGGCCCAGGGGCCCTAGAGGGTCTCTCTGACCAAGCTCTTGGATTTCCAAGATGTTCCCAGAGGGTGAGAATGAGAATGGGAACAAGACAGAGGACCCGAGCAGAGGGAAGCTAAACTGCCTACTCAGCCTGTAATCGTGACCAGTGTGGATGCGTATCATCAGCAATGGCAAAGGCAAAGAGCCTGATGAGGTCCTAGCTTGGCAGATGTCTGGAGGAGATGGCTGAAAGGCCAATTGACCCCGACCTGCAGGGGATTGTCAATTAATTGACCGCCTTCCTCCTGGGTTTCGGTACCAGATATGTCAAGTAAAAAAGCTGAACACCAAGACCGGACCAGAACCACTACAAGCCTTTATTGTAGGGACAATCTGCCAGGCCTTCTCTGATCAAAGGAGAGAGAGCCTAGGTCTAGTTTTAATCTTTGGCAAATTGAAATCCAGGTTTTCCAGCATCATTTATTAAAGATGCTATCTTTCCTGTAGTGAGGATGTTTGGCTCTTTTGTCAAAGATGAGGTGGCTGAGTGTATCTGGTGTTGTTTCTGCATCTTCTAATCTATTCTACTGGTTCTCAGGTCTGTTTCTTTGCTAGTACCAAGCTGTTTTGTTTAATCATAGTAGCTTTGTAATGTAGTTTCAAGTTGGGGTTTATGAGACCCCCACCTTGTCTTTATTGCCTAGAATTTCTTTTGCTATTTTAGATCTCTTCTTGTTCCATTGAATTTTGGATTGTTTTCTCAGGGTCTGTGAGGTATGCTGCTGGTATTTTAATTGGGATTGCATTGAATCTATATAGCAGTTTTGGAAGTATGGCCATTTTCACTATATTGATTCTTCCACCCAGGAGCAAGGGATAGCTTTCCATTTGCTGATGTCCTCCTTGATCTCTTTTTTTCAGAGTGCCATAGTTTTCAAAGTAGAGGTCTTTGATTTCTTTTGTTAAGTTTATTCCTAGGTATTCCATCTTTTTTGGATTCTATTGTAAAAGAGTTATTTCTCCAGTTCCTCTTTCAGTGAGTCTGTTGTTCACATACAGGAAGGCTATTGATTTTTGTGTGTTGACCTTGTATCCAGCTACTCTACTGAATTTGGTTATTAAGTCTAGAATTTCTTTTGTTGGAGTTCTTAGGGTCTTCTAAATAGAGTATTATATTGTCTGCAAATAATGACAATTTAACGTCTTTGTTCTCTATCTTTATTCCTTTTATTTCTTTCTCTTGTCTAGTTGCTGTGGCTAATGTTTCCAAAACTATATTGAACAGGAGTGGTGATAGTGGACATCCTTGTCTTGTTCCTGATCTTATTGTGAACAGTTTCAGTTTTCGACCATTTAGTGTGATATCGGCTCTTGGTTTTTTGTGGATGGCTTTTAGCAGGTTGAGATAGAGACCATCTCTTCTAATTTTGTGTAGGATTTTTTCCATGAATGTGTGCTGGATTTTGTCAAATGCTTTTGCTGCATCTACTGAGATGATCACATGGTTTAAGTCCTTGGCTTTATTAATACAGTGTCTTGCATTTATTAATTTGCATATGTTCAACCATCACTGTATTCCCGGAATGAATTCCACTTGGTCAGGGTGTATGATCTGCTTGAGAATCTTCCGCATTCTATTTGCCAGTATCTTACTGACAATTTTTGCATCTATGTTCATCAGTGAGATTGGCCTGTAGTTCTCTTCTTTTGGTTGGGCCTTTCTGTGCTTCGGGGATCAAGGTGATGCTTGCTTCCAGGAATGAATTAGGGAGTATTGCTTCCCTTTCATTTTTATTGAATAGTTTAAAGAGTAGTGGCAATAGTTCTTCTCTAAATGTCATGTAGAATGCAGGAGTGAAGCCATCAGGACCTGGGATTTTCTTGGTTGGTAAGCTTTTAATTAGGTTTTCAGTTTTGTTGGTTGATATTTGGTTATTTAGAATTTTTAGATCTTCTTCATTCAACTTTGGTAATTCTTATGTATTTAGAAATCTGTCACTGTCTCCTGTGTTTTCCATCTTATTGGCATATAGGTTCTCAAAGTAGATTTTGATGATCCTCTGGACTTCTGCTGTGTCCATTGCAATTTCACCCTTTTCATTCCTAAATGCATGGACTTGGGCCTTTTCCTTCCTTTTTTAAATAAGGTTTGTCAATTTTGCTTATTCATGTGAAGAACCAACTCTTTGCTTTGTTGATTTTTTTTTTAAATTGTTCTCTTAGCCTCCATTGCAGTGATTTCTGCTCTGATCTATATAATTTCCTCCCTTGTATGACCTTTGGGTTTGTTCTGCTCTTCTTTTTCTAGAAGCTTGAGTTCAGCATTAGGTTGTTTATTCGCACTTGCTCTATCTTTATAATATGCATATTCATGATTTTGAATTTCCCACATAAGACTGCTTCCATTGTGTCCCGTAGATTCAAATATGTTGTATTGGCATTGTTATTTAACTGTAGAAACTGTCTGATTTCTTCTTTAATTTCCTCTGTGACCCATTGATTATTCAGAAGTGTATTGTTAAATTTCCATGTGTTTATGGAATTCTTGTGGTTTCTTTTGCTATTGATTTCTACTTTCATCACACTATGGTCTGATAATATACAGGGGATAACTTAAATTCTTTTTCATTTACTTAAACATGTTCCATGAGCAAGTGTATGGTCTACTTTGGACAATGACCATGTGCAGCTGAAAAGAATGTGTATTCTGATGTGGGGTGTTTACTCTGTAAACATCTGTTAAGTTCATTTGTTCAAGAGATTGATTGAGTTCTAGTATTTTTTGTCTAGTTTATCTTATCTATTTGTGACAGTGTGATACTGAGGTCCCCCAGTACTTATTGTATTAGTGTTTATTTGATTTTCATGTGTGTTAATATTTGTTTTATATAGTTGTGTGCATTAGTATTTGGTGTATATATTTGTGATTGTCATTTCTTCCTCTTGAATTTTTCCCTTTACAAGGATGTAGTGTCCTTCTTTGTCTCTCTTAATCAGTGTTAGTTTGAAATCCATTTGATCTGCAAAGAGGATAGCCATTCCTGCTTTTTTTAGGGCTCCTGTCTTGTGGAGTATTGCTTTTCACCTTTTAACTTTCAGTCTATGAGTTTTGTTTTTTAAATTGTGTGTTTCTTTTATGCAGCATATTGTTGGATCGTGCTTTTTGATCCATCCTTCCCATGTATTTCTTTTGGTGAATTGAGACCATTCACACTGATGGTTATAACTGGTATGTATTGACTTATCCTTGTCATAATGTTTTCTTTTTGTTGGATTCTCCCCCTTTGTATTTATTTCTTGTCTTGCCTGATGGTTTTATTCTGTGGGGCTTCCTGGGGTTGTGATCCTTATTGTCTTTTCCTAGGATATTTTTAAAAACTTTTTGGAATGCTGGTGTGTTATTCATGAAGTTCCTCAGGTTCTCTTTGTCATGAAAGTATCTTATTTCTCCATCCATTTTGAAAGATAGTTTTGCTGGTTACATCAGTCTGGGTTGGAGATTGTTTCGTTTTATGGCTTGAAATACGTCACTCTAGGCTCTTCTTGACTTGAGAGTTGTATTGAGAAATCTGCTGTGATTCTTATGGGCTTTCCTTTGTATGTGATTTGTTTCTTTTCTCTACTTGTAGGATTTTGTTCTTTTGGGTTTCTGGAACCTTAACTATTATATACTACACTTGATCTTAGCCAAAAGGCCGAGAAGCGATTTAACTATTATATACTTGGGTGTTGATTTTTTTTTTACTCGAGGCTAGTTGGATTCTTATATGCCTCACTTATCTTTACGTTAGGTTCTTTTCCCCTGCTTGGGAAGTTTTCTGTCATTACTTCTGTGAAGTTTTTTTTTTTTTTTAAATGTCATTTGCACTCTCTCCTGTTTCTTCATTGACTCCAGTCAATCTTATGTTATTCTTTGCATAATGTACCTGCTGCTGGATTGATTTCTCATGGTCCCTTACTATTTTAAGACATTTTTTCTTTTCCTGTTCACTAATTGCAAGCCTGTCTTCTGTATCTGAGATTCTGTCCTCATTGGGTCATTCTGCTGCATAAACTTTCAGTGGAGTTTTTAATCTCCTGGATATCTGTTTGAACCTGTTTTATGGATTCCATTCATTTCCTATGCTGGGATTTCATCATGTTCCTCAGCTCCTCTACTTTTTTTCAATCTGTATCTTTTCTAGACTTATTAATCATGTCTCGCACTATGGAAAAAATCTCTGTTGTTAGCTGAGAAATTACTTCTGATTTCATTTTTTGAAAATCCCTTTTCACTGCCAGTTGAGGGAGTATCAGATTGTTCCATCTCATTGGCCCTTGGGGTTACCTTCGATGATCTGGAAGTCAATTTGAGACTTGTTTATGTGTCTTCTCAGTTCAACAGATGCAGCCTGCTGCACCTTTGTTAAGGTGTCTTTTTGATAGCCCAGTGGTCTTCAGTTTTCAGAAAGCCACAGAGAAACCTTCTCTCTGCTGGTCACCACTACACCAATTCCTTAGTTCAGAATGGTGGCCTTCTGGTTCCTGTCCTGCCCTGTTTTCCTTGCAGGGTTTTGGCTGGGGTCTGTACACACTTAGGTTAGATTTTAGGTATGTCTCTGGCTGAGGCTATGTGCTTGTTGTCTGGTAGGGCCTTTGGCTGGGGGCTGTGTGCTAAAGTTGCTGGTTTCTGTGCAGGCTTCTGGCTGTGGTCTCTGCACACTTACCAATGCTACCTGGGCAAAGATATTATCTTTACTATTTAGGCTTCATACAGCTGCATGAGTTTTATATTCTTTCATGGTAATTGAACCATCAAGTAACTTTTGGACAGGTACCAAATTTTCAGTTTTATCAGTAAGTCTACATTATACTTGGTTAGCAATATTATATCCAATACGGTTTCATAAATTCTATTTAGTACTTTTATTCTTTGTTTCCAACTATATTTGGATAGTTTTAGTCTTGCAGTTGTAACATATAGCTAAAAGGTCTGCATTCTGTGGATAAAAGTTTTGCCTTTTGACTTAAATAATTTTCTCATCCAGAAATATGTAGTAATTAATTTGCTTTTCTTTTGTTTGTTAGTAAACACAGTACCCAATGTGTTTTTCCAGCAAATTTGAAATTTCCTAATCTTCTACATCTTGGATGATTCAGAAAGTAAGAATCAATAGATCTGGGTCTCTATAAAGACATTCAGTGTCTGTTTGCATTTATAGTTAAAATACAGTTTAGATTCCTCAGTACACAAAGCTATGGCTAAAAAAATATCCACATTGATAAGCAACATCTTGTATATAAATTTGAAGATCTTAAAGTTCTTATAAGCAAGAGAAAGTAAATGACATGTAGCTCTCAAAATTAAAGATCTTTTTGTATTTTCTATCAAGCATAGGGTCATTATTTTGTAAAAATTCAAATACTCACTGGAGTAGTAACCATAGCTTATGAGGTTCAAGGCTACAGAATGGTTCTGTCCCCCAATATCTCACAGAGATTGTCATTGTTTACCTGTAGTGATAACAGAAAGTTGTTTTGCCAAGCAAGAAAAAAGCACAGTAATTTCAGAAAAATCACCTGGCTCTATGTAGAAGTTGTTCTGGAAAGGACAGAGACTTATCTGAAGATGTTGAAACAGTTCAGATGCTTAGAGTCTGAACTAAACCAAGGACAGTGAGAGTGGAAGTTAAAGAATGGATTGAAAGGGCAAAGTAGAATCAAATGGTGATTTACTTCTTGGTCTCATGTACTTGTTTGCCGTGTATGAAGGTGATTGTCTACAAGGATTTTAATTTAGGAAGCTAAGGTAGTGGTGTTGACAGAAAGAAGACTATAAGAAAATGTAGGCTGTGCTCTTGGTCCATTTAGTAGGAGGAGTACAAGATGCTATTACCCATGTCAGGCTTTCCAAGAGCTACTAGAAAAATGAGGCAAAGGGAAAAAAGTTAAAGCCTCAAACTAGGTCAATCCAGGCTAGGAGACAGTGCAGTTTAGGCCAAAATGTTTAGGAGTTATTTGAATCTCAGGAAACTCTTGAATCTTAAACCAATTTTTAACTTTCAGATTTATTGTATTTGAAAAATTACAACTGTATGTATTTTTGGTGGCAAATTGATGTTATGATATGTATATAAAATGATATATTATTAAATCAAGTTAATGTATTTGCTGGCTCAAATACTTACATTTTTGAGTAAAAATATTCGAAATATATGCTCTTAATAATTTTTAAAAAGAAATGGAAGAGTAGAGTAGCTTTATTTTTGAATTAACTTAAATTAACTATTTATACTACTGTGTAAAAACATACAAATTGTACATATTCATGGGGTACCATGTGAAGTTACTTATCTGTCTTGTGATACGGTTCTGTCAGGTTAGACTTATCCATCTACTCAAACATTTATCATTTCTTTATGGAAAAAACTTCCAATCCTTCTCACTTTTGAAATGTGCAGTACCTTATTGTTACCACAGCGTAACTTGTCGCTCCTATCTAACTATATCTTAGTGCCTATCAAATAATCTACCTCCACCTTCCTCCACAACCCTGTTCCCAACTTCCACGAGGCCAACTTCTTTTATATTCCTCACATGAGTGAGATTGTATAATATGTGTCTTTCTGTGCATTGTTTACACACTTACATAATGACCCCCTGTCCGTCCATGTTGTCACAAATGATAAAGTTTAATTTTGGGGGGCTGAATAGTATTCCATTTGATATATGTAACACTTTTTCTTTATATGAGTAATTTTCAAATATGCATTACTACTAACAATAGTCATCAGGCTGTGTAATAGATCTTCCAAACTAAACCTTTATCTGACTAAACCTGTACATTTGTTTTTGTTTCTTTGCTTTGGTACCAGGGATCAAACTCGGGACCTTATTCTTTCGAGGTAGGTGACAACACCACTGAACTAAATCCCCGGCCCAAAACTGTGCCTTTGGACCAGTATCCCCCAACGCCAGTTTCTGGTAGCCACTGTTCTATTTTCTGCTTTTGTGAGTTTAATTGTTTCAGATGCTCTGTATAAGTGAGGTGATATATTTGTCTTTCTATACCTGGCTTATCTGACTTAGCATGTGTTCCTCTTGCTTGGTCTGCATGATTGCCAGGGTCAGAATCTCCTCCTCAAGATGGTATAATATTCCACTGTGCACATATATCGTATTTTCCTTATCCATTCATCTGTTGATGGATACTTAGGTTGATTCTACATCTTGGCTTTGGGAACAATGTTGCAATGAAGAAAATGCAGGTATTTCTTCAACACACTCACTTCAAATCTTTTGGATATGGGTCCAGAGCTGGGGTTTCTGGGAAATATAGCATGGCCACTGGAATGCCTGTAAACTGAAGGCTCCAGCTGGTATCTTCAGTGGGCATGGTGGGGAATATGTATAAGGAAGATGCGATTGGAATTGTTAGCCTGGAACAATTTACATCTGTAATTTTGACACCAATCTTTACCACCACTACCTCATACCATGTGATGTTGCTCTTGATTCACTATTTTGGCCGGACAGTTGGAAGGGAATAATTTTTAGAAGCTTCCCGTGTTAACTATGTGGAGAAAGAGCATGCAGAGGAAAGCCACTCAACCCATGGCAACCAGACGGGGGGAGGGATAGGGGAGGGGAGGGAAGGGGAGGGGAGAGCAGAGGAGAAACAAGAAGACAGCGTTCCCTTCCAGGTTGTGCTCTGGGTGATCCACTTCCTCCAACCCGGTCCCACCTTCTAACAGCACCTTTGACCATGATGTCAGCAGTGGACAAATCCACTGAAGAGTTTAACATCCCCATGACCTGATCACCATTCAGAATGAACGCACGCTGCTTCCAGAGAATGTTTTAGAGCTAACCATAACAGGAGCCATGGCCCATTACTCATCTCCACAGCTCTCTATGGATCAAGCCCTCAGCTCTTATGACGAGGTTACTTATTGTTGTCATAATTGAAATGCCAAAGCTTCTAGAAGTTAAAGTACTGCCAGCCAGCCTGTATTGCCTTGGGGCCCGCTTTCCCTCAGTGCTATCAATTAGCCAAACTCTGTGACAACCTCTTTTATCTTCAGCTCTGGCTGAACTTTGCAAGGATGCCAGGGTCTCCTCACTAACACATATCCGATGGCCTTGACGAATAGCACGTCCTTAAAGCCCTCTTGTGAAGAGTAATTTTCTAATGAGTCTTTTGGACTCGTAATAGTATGTTCTTTGCAAGAACATCCACTTTCTTGAGTCTTCTACTGACATTTTTAAAAATAAATTTTGCTTGTTTTTTATTGTGGCAAGAACACTTAAGATGGGACTTACCCTCGACAAACTTTAAATCTGCTTTACTTAAAAATTACAGCATATACTTAGCCATTATGATGGTTAATTATAGATCCAGCATTGTATACCATATTTGAGCCATATACTTCTTTCTGCCGCATCTTCATGGAAATCCAGGCACCATAATTTCAGTCAGATGCTGCATCATTTTCTAAATGCTTCTAGAGGTCACTCTGGCATTGATTTGTACCATTCTTTGAAAGGTTTTGTCAGGTGTGAGTCTTACATCCTGAGACGGTACTCTCTCCCTAAGTCAGTCATCTCTTCCTTACGTATCAGATGTTCCCGCCTCTTGATCATGTATTCCTGAAACCTAAGCCCGCTTTCTATTCCTTGGCTCCTGTCAGTGTATTTGGGTTCATTTTTGCAGCTTCTTTGGTACATCATTCCTTCTCTCCTTATGAGGCCCTACTTGTCTCCAGCTGTATTAATTGAACCCAAGTTACTGACCCAGCAGCTAGGAAAGGGCTTGACAATAGGTTCTGTTTGCTGCGTATTAGGTCTCTGGAATGTCTTTCCCCTCAGAAGCAGGGAGGAGGCAGGGCCCTTACAAGTCCTGAGACTCAGAGAAGTCTGGTGAGTCAAAACCTCCAGGCACAGCCACCCGGCTCTCTTCCTCTCACATGGCCCAGGTAGTCCTAACAGCTCTGCTTCTGGCTGAACATTCAGTCTTGAAGCCCTGGATATTTTACTATTAAATCCTGACCTTGAGCTTCAGCTTCTTTTGCTCTCCCACAACATGGGAAAAGACCCCTTTGGAATCTAACAGAGTTTCCTTTAGCCTTCACACTTTTGAAACAGTGAGTGACCCAGCCCCAAATCTTATCTTACCATCTGCTCGAGTTTCAAACTACATTGATTTTTAACATGCTAGTTGAGACCTCAAGAAGCAGACACTAGAGTACTGTTAAGGAGTGCAGAAGATTTATTCAAGGGCATAACCAGTGAAAGAAAATGGGGTTGGCAGGGGAGGTATTGGGCTGCATATCAGGCAGTCTCTGCCAGGATAACAGGAAGTTGCAGAGATCAGATTGCTCATTCACTATGAAATGACCAGAGTCTTACTCTTTTACTGGTTGGATCCATCTCAAGAAAAGTTTCGCAGATCAGAAACAGAGATGTGAAGGAGTAAAAAGCTAGAGGATATCAGATCACATCCTCATCATAGGTGGTGCTTTCTTGACTTAGGATCTGAGTTGCGTATTCCTGTGCTTGACCCAACAATTGAGGATTCCACTCACCACCTTGAATTCTAATAGCTGAGGAGATTGTGGTAAGGCCTGGACTTGGTGTTGGGAAAGGGTGAAACCGTATGTATTAGTCATTTTTCCATCACTGGGACAAAATCGCACACACCCACAACTCAGAGAAGTTTATTTTGGCACACAAGTTTCAGCAGATTCAGTGCATAGTTGGCTGGCTCCAAGGAAGAAATGGCATAGTGGAAGGGTCTATCAGAGGAAAGCTGCTTGCATCATGGCAGCCAGGAAGCAGAGACAGAAGAGAGGACCCAGGGAGGGTGATATGCCCTTAAAGGAATCCCCCCAGAGACTCACATCTTCCAACCAGGGGTCACCTCCTGACAGCACATTTGGATCAATCCCCAAATTAGTGCAGTGGCCTCGTGATCCGATCACCTTCCTAGAGTTCTGCCTTTAAATAAACAAAACTTTCGGGGGACATTTCAGATGTAAACCATAACACAGTAGTTGTTTTTATTTTTACCTTTTCTAGATGTATGTGTATAGTAGTAGGCAAACTCTAAAAGTGGGAACTTTGTTTCTCCCATTCTGCAAAGGACATACATGTTCAGTATTGACTGAACTATAAGAAGCTACTTCAAAGTGAAGAGGTATTTGTCCCAACATCTTTTCAGGGCAGATTGAAATGTGAATGCCACCCGCATACAGAATTTTGTTTTGGAAAAACAACCTATGAATTTGGAACATTTGAAAACAATTGCTCCTAAAAACCTGAACTTTTGTGTACCAAGATAAAGTAAAACAAAGCAAAACTATCCCCAAATTGTCTTTGATGTAAGAATAGATCCATCCTGATGCTCCATTTTTCAGAGAATTGTTTCCTATCTCCATGAAAGGTAACATTACTTTCCGAGGACTAGAAAAATCATTCTCAGAGAAGAAAGTTCTCACTTAAACTGTTGCTTAGAAGTATGTAGGACCAAGAAGATTCAGGAAGAGCTGCTGTGGAAAGCAGACAGCTATTGCAAAATTCATTATATTATTTACATACTTTTCCAATGACAGCAACCACTGAGGCTGTCACTAAAGCTGTCACTGAAGCTGTCACTGAGCCTGAGGCCATGATAGAGGCCATGACTGAACAGGACTGCTAAGTGGGGAGAGCCCATGCAGGGCCGTGCAGAGTGGGTGTAAGTGTGTGTGTAGGAGTTGCTCCCTGATATGATAAGCACTTGTAAGACCCTCCTGTGTGAAGTGATGCAATACCCTTGACCATCTGTAAACCCAGCCTGATGTGTAATAGATAGATAAGCCCGAATCAGTGCCACACAGCCCTAGAATTTAGTATAAAGGAGAGAGCACAGAAGACCAGCTCATCGCATTCGGTGACCCAGAGACTTGGTGTCCGCTGGCCGCATATGTGATCTTGCCCTAGGTCACAGCCAAGACTCTGCTCCAGAACATCGGAGGGCACCAGCTTGGAGTGTACCCCGGAGACGTGGACGCTGGCCACAGCCGACGTTGACTGCAGATCACCTTACAGGAGAAGAAAGTCGCGCTCCTCGGATCTGTGCAGGAACAGGGAGTAGCAACTGACAGGCGGTAGTTAGACGTGTGCTGTGTGATTAAAGCATCTAAAAAGTCTACCACGTCTATTATTACTATCCTTGCTCCCTGCTTGAGACAGCTGCCAAGCAAGATTTTCATATTCGATCTTAGTAAGGACCTTACATGAATCAGATTGACTTGGAAATCCTGTCTATATGGAGCCTCCCATGTGGACTTGTTCAATGAAAGACTAGTCAGAGAATCACTTCCATGTACCATTTCCTTTTTGTATCCTTTTTTATTGTTCCATTCAAAAGTTGGAGTTTGCTCTCAAATCACTTCTCTCTCGGAGTCATCCTGTCTCCGTGGTGAAAGCAGGGACTAATAGAAGTCAAGAAGAAATAGCAGTGGATTAATCTCAGTAAATGAAATTTCACATTGGGAGTAGCTTGGGACAGAGTTTATGAGTATGGGAGACTGTCGCGAGCTGCAACGTCAGAATCCTGCCAGCAGGTCCCAAACCCGAGGGAAGAACAACAGGAGAGCAAACAGTCTCACAGACTTAGTTCCAGGCTCATGCTGTCTTTGTAGCAAGGCCCCTTTTATTTTTCAGGGTGGAGTATATATAGGCTAAAACCGAAACCAAAAGTGTGAATAGGGCGTAGCTGACTGCAAAGGTCACAATGCTCTACAAAACAAGTATTATGGGTTACATTTGCTAGGCAACAGGTCAGACCACCAGTTGAACTAGCCCGTTGCTATGGGCGACAGCACATCTGTGCCAGCGAGGTGACTCAAAGTTCAATCATGGCTGTGCTTATGTCAAGGCTCACCACAATTCCCCCATTTCTCTTTGATAGCATGAAGAATGCTAGCAATAGGCTGTTCATCATGCATAGGCCAAGGAACCTCTGTCTTAGGCGGCAGAAGTCTTCCATCTCCTTACCCATCATCAATCGTAGGGCTTATGTCCCAATACGACCTGTCTTAGGTTGGTAGACAGAAACTTCCGTCCTTACCCGTCACTGAATATCCCGAGGCGGGTGATCTAGGCGTGTCAAGCCTGAGCCAAATAGATTGCTACGCATGTTGCATCATCACCTAAAGAAGCCTATACAGCCATAGCTAGTCATCTGTCGCGAAACACAAAAGATTGACACATTCCTGTCATCCTGTGACACATACAACAACCACAAATACAAAAAACCATCAAAACTACAATGATCACCAATACAGGAGCAAACACCACAGAAAAATACCGTTCAGCGGCAGTACCGAAATGTTTGCCTGAGGAAAACGTGAATCTGCTCACCAAAGTCCCACAGACAAGCCTAAGTCCATGGAATATTGGAGTGACCAGTCCAAAAACCCTTGAGATGTCTTATTAAATTACCAGTCCCATTAAATCCTTGTTCTGGATAATGAAATTTCTGCTTGTACACCGAGACACATCCTGGAGTTTTCTCTGCTGCTGCAGTGTTGGGGTCCCAATCCGGTCTCCTCAGTGGAAATCCAGCTTCAAGCTGTTCAGGGATAATGGTAGGTCTATAAATGTACCTGTAACCATAAGTAGGTGGAGCAGAAGAGAGGAGAATACCTCGACCAAAAGGTTATTATCATAAACAATATGCTGGAAAACCTGCATGGTCAAACAACATAAATACATTTTGTATACCAGATATGAATTCTTATGTCCTAAATGTAGCTTTGTATCAACAGGATCTTCCCTTTTTTTTTTTTAACAGAAAATACCCATTAGAAACATATTACAATAACATACTTATAATTCAGACCTCTGATAATAACCAATTAAACATTTTTAACCACATATTTAACAAAATATATCTTTTTATAAGGCTATGAAAATTATTTTGGTGGCTCCCATTAGTGAACAAAGATCAGAATAAATTTTCTGAGCAGCTGCTTCTTTATTTACCAACAAGAGCGTATCCAAACTTAAAGGTTATATTTAATTATCTTTTAAGTTTTTTACTTGATCCTATAAAGCCAGGTTATAGAAATCAACAATCCACTTGCATTTGATGTCATTCTGATCAAGAACATACAAACATCTTTAAACATTTAAGACAAACATATAACACTAAAGACAGACAAACATATAACACTTAAGACAGACAAACATATAAGACAATTTTAATGAGTGCACTCAGATGGTTTTGGCCAATTGAATTATAAAATCTTTTTGTTATGACTAGTCAAAATTCTTGCAGATCAAAATTAACAGAGATCTCTTGTAGAATTAGGGTTAAAGGAATGAATACTCTTCTTGACTATAAATGTAAACCTTTTATAACAAACTTGAAACCAACAAGCAAACATTTTATAAATCATTTCCATAAACATTCTCTACAATCTTAGGTAAAGACAAGAGGAACATACAAAAACCTTTCATGTTAAAAGTACAACTCTTACTTATAGCTTTCCTAATATTTTTCTATCTCATTTACTATTAACCTTCTATAATAAACTACTATTTTGTTCTTTATTTTGGTCTATAGTCAGTTTAGAACATACCCTCGCTTGGAGTGTGTGTGGGGAGGGACAGACTGGTCAACAGATACAAAGTCAAAGTCACAGCCAGATGGGAAGAATAAGTTCTGGCATTCTATTACACTGATTATTATAGTCAACAATACTGAAGAGTACTTCAACATGGCTACAAGACAGGATTCTGAGTGTTCTCATCACTAAGAAATGATAAATGTTTGAAATGATAGATAACCTAAGCATCCTGAGTTGATCATTTCACAATATGTAAATGTAATACAATACTACACTGTATCACATAATGATATACAAGATTATCTCAATAAAATAATTTAAAAGAAATCCTACAAATCCATACAATTTGTGTGTCAAAAGCTATTATACCATACATAAGAAGTGACACTAGTATACACATACTAAAACTAGCAGGCTTATACAAAATAATCTTAGAAACAATTAAAATAGTTAAGAGTAGCTATAGTAGCTAAACAGATATAAATAATGACCTTACTTTATTAGCAGAATTCTGAATTCTGTGCTTTTCTTGCAGCAATAATAGCTATCACAACATCTTAACCTCATCAAGAAGTTCAAATACAAAACGAAGACATGCCTGAGCTTACAAATCATGCTAAATATTTCACCTTCACAATTAAAAGTGAAAACATTTCAAAGAAAAGGACTAAACCAAATTATAACCCCATAACATATATTCTTTCTGTAGCCCCAAGATCTGGCCCAAAAAGCTCTGTGAAGAAATTATTAGTCACATTAGGGGTGTCACACTATTTTAATCCAAATTGTCAAATCAACACTAGCCAACTAACTGAATGCAGATCAATATCATCTTCATTCCTATATTAATTACAGGAGTTGAACCCAGAAAATACATTCAGAGAAAAAAAAATACCTAGGAAGTAACAATCAATTGATGCTACTCTTCATTAATAACACTATAAAGCATATTATCTTTCTGAGCCTAGTCTACCATACACATTTAAAATCAAATGATTGGTCAAAGACTTGAAAATCTTCCAAGTAATTGTAAGGAAGTTCCAAACTGGCACTGAGGGCATTAGTGTTATGTAACAAGGAAGTGAAAGAAGTTAAATTAACTGCAGAAAATTCCTCCTTGGGACAAAATTGAAGAGAATACTTATATCAGAACTGATTTGACAGCAGCTTTGTGTTGTGATTTAAAAAAAAAGATAAATAATCTCCTTCAACAGTTATTTAAAAATGAAAACTACAGATACAAGGAAATAAAAACTACTTTTAGGAGATGAAAAAAAAACAAAAGAGTAGGATATCCAACACCCCATTTTCAAATTTAAAATCATATTGTCAGTTGACCAAAGCAGTTCAAATTCAAAGTCTGTGCTATGAAACTGTATAATTATATTCTATTAAGGATTGGATAACACCAATGCACTGTAACAATTTGCTTCCTAAATTATTTCCACTTACAGATAAAAGACATATGAGAAATAAGGTTAACTAAACTTACATATAAATCCAAGAAAAGTTTTCAGTTTGATTTAAAAACAAAACAGAAACAAGCTTCAAAATAAATCACAGTATCTTCTATTTACATATAACTTAGCAAAACCTTCAGTAAATGTCCAAGTTTTAGCATACACTGTCACTGTCTTTAGATATTCCAATTAAATGAACCACTCTTTCCTTGGTCTGAATGAATAGAAGCCTGCTAAAACAAATGCCAATGCGTTTAAAAACTTAAGAACAAAAAGGTTTAAAAACATAATCCTCCCAGATGGAAGGGAAGGACTCAGAAGTTCAATACCCAGTTCACTAAAGAAAATGACAGCTAAAATCTTTCTGAATACAGATTCTAATATAGATTTCATTATTCAAACTCCCCCCACATAGTACTGGAAAAATATGAGGCAATTTCACAAAAAATCACAAATTTAGTGGAAATATTATAACTGATATATAAATAAGGATTTACTAAAAAAGGCTTCCAGGAGTGATATTTCAAATCAAAGTTTTAAATACAAAAGGTGTCTTATGTTTCTTAATCATCCCAAGTTTCCGATGCTCTTTATTCTACAGTTATAGATTTGGCTAGATTCTGTGGGAAGTCAACATCATAGCCTCTCAACACAACAAGGTGGAAAGCCAGCAACTGTAAAGGGATCACACTGAGAATGCCTTGCAAGCAGTCTACTGAGCGGGGCACCTTGATCGTCCTTTTGGTGTTCTTAATGGTCTCAGTATCCTCCTTATCACAAATTACAACAGGGCGACCCTGCCGGGAGACCACCTGCTGATTCAGTTTAAAGTATCCTTTTTCTGCTTTTAGATTGTTGCATCTTAAAATTTGACTGGCTGCCAATAGAACAGTATTAACCTAAAAGAGCAAGTTAACTCTATAATCGCAGTATGAAACAATGCACAAGAAGTGTTACCAAAACTAGTTTTCACTAACAGCTGACTGTCGCAGAGCAGAAGGGTGAGCAACTCCTAGGCTGGAGCAAAAGAAGCCAAACAATGTAAGACAAAGACTTATGAGTCTTTGAGGCCTTTCTTCCAAGTTGGCATACTTGAGCTACCATCTCATAATAAGGATTAATTACCTTCTGTAAATGATGTGGTAAATGTATGCAATAAAGGGGCTGTTGCTGCATGAGTATCCCCGTGGGCCAATTTTGAGAACCACACACTATCAGTAGTATATTAGAAATTACAAAAGGTTGAATGTATCCTGAATGGCCATCATCATCTTCCCATTTTATAGACATTGAACTCTGCAGCGGAGCATTTTGTGTGCCTAGGCCCTGTAACTGAATATTAGTGGGTTTTGTGGGCCAGCTCGAAGGCCAATGCCTTGCAGCAATAACAGAGACATCGGCACCCGTATCTAAAAGACCTTGAAAGGTTTTTCCGTTAAGTCTTAACTGTAATTCAAGTCTAGTCTGTCTTATTTCTTGTATCCAATATGCATCAGAAGACCCAAAACCTTTATCTCCTCATTCTCCTCTCATAGGGGGCGCATCAGAGTGGAAAGGCAATAGTAACAACTGGGCTATACGTTCCCCTGGGGAGATAGCAAGGACTCCTTGTGGGGATGACGCCATAATTTATTTATTTATTTATTTATTTTTTGCTGATAGATCCGTTTAATCACACAGAAGCCACACAAACACTGCCTCCTCCAGGAAAGTCACTTTCCCCCTTCCTGTGCAGTTCGATTGGCTGCTGCTTGTGCCCAAGCAACAGTCAATTGATTGCTCACATCTGCACAAAGGCAAATATAGCCTGTAAGATGAGTCTTTGTTCTCCAAGGTCTCAGCACAGGTTTACACCATTTATTGGCATTTTCATAAGCAAGCTGGGGAACAAAAGGCATCCAGATTTCAGCGTCAGGGAATATCTTTCCTGCTCCATCTAAGAGTCTGTGGACAAACTCAGCATAAGGCTCACCTGGTCCCTGCCTGATATTTCCCAGGCTAAAACTAAGATTGCCAGCATTAGGCAACTGTTTCCAGGCCCTGACGAAACACCATCCAATCTGATCGAACACGGGGCCTCCCATAGTTATCTGAGCTTGGGTTGAGGCATATGGTCCTTCCCCCATCAGCATATCCAGCGTAGCAATAGCCACACCCGCATTTGCATTTCTGCGAGCAGTCTCACGACATTGTTCGGCAAAGAAAGACTTGCATAAGAGGAAGTCACCGCCTGACAGGACAGCACGAGCTACGGCCTTCCAATCATTAGGAATCAACCATGAAGTAGCCAGTGACTCTAAGATAGCAGTTGTAAAAGGAGCATTTGTACCATATTGGTTAACAGCCAATTTTAATTCCTTTGCCAACTTAAATTCTATTGGGCTGTGTTCATATCCACCTTGTTGAGTTTGAATAACTGGAAACCCAAAAATTTCTCCTCTATTTTTTGCCTCAGTTACTGCCATCTCCAATGGCGTGGGGACATAAGGTTCACGCTCGGCAAGGGCGGACCGACTCACGGGGGATATCCTGGTAACTGCCTTTCCCAAGGTAGCAGTTACAGTGTCGGCCGGAGGGAGAGGAGTCTCCTCAGGTCTTTGTTGGCCCTTTAACACTCTCATTTGTGGAGCTGTTTGAGCTAGCTTTCGTTCGAGTAGGAGTTCTTCCTCCCGCCTCTGACATGTCAGTCGTAACTGAGCGAGACGTGTATCTACCTCGTCATTCAATGGCAGGGCGCTAGGTGGCAGGTGCTCCTCGCAAACAGGAAGACGGGGGTAGATAGACGCAGGTGGCTCCCCGCGCCGCGACGGCGCTGGTGGGAGATCAGCAGGCAGGGGAGGAGAGCTATCTGGAGGTTCTGGAGGAGGCTCCGAGGCCTGAGACTTTTCCTCTCGAATTTGTTTCAATTCCTCATGAACCTCCTCGAGAGCCTCAGATATTTCCTTTTGAGATGGAGTTCTCAAAGCTGTATTTAAGAGTGCCCAATAAGAGAATAAGCTCTCCAGAAACCTATCATGATCGGAGGTCAAGGCCTTCTGCAGCTGTTTACCTACTCTTCCCCAGACTTCTAAATTTATCTCAGCCTCGTCACACAACCATGGACAAACTTCATCCAATATTTTAACAAATGCTTCCAATTGAGCCTTCTTAACTTTAACCCCTTGTACCTTTAGCAACTTTTGTATAGAGTTGCCTATATAACCTCTAGATTCCATTTGACCCATACTTTAACTAAGAATTTGAGGGCTTACACCCCTTGTTACTACTGCCGTGATCAGGACTACCGTTCCCTGTCTGTCACCAACAGGTACTTTCTTTTATTGCTGTGATCAGGACTACCGTCCCCTGTCACTCACCGGCAGGAGCCGCGGGGATCAGTCGCGGTTCTTGTTGTAGTGCCCTGGATCGCAGGGCGCTCTCCTCGATGTCCCTCTTACTCAGGTCCCTGTTCGGGTGCCACTTGTCGTGTGCCACAACGTCAGAATCCTGCCAGCAGGTCCCAAACCCGAGGGAAGAACAACAGGAGAGCAAACAGTCTCACAGACTTAGTTCCAGGCTCATGCTGTCTTCGTAGCAAGGCCCCGTTTATTTTTCAGGGTGGAGTATATATATAGGCTAAAACCGAAACGAAAAGTGTGAATAGGGCATAGCTGACTGCAAAGGTCACAATGCTCTACAAAACAAGTATTATGGGTTACATTTGCTAGGCAACAGGTCAGACCACCAGTTGAACTAGCCCGTTGCTATGGGCGATGGCACGTCTGTGCCAGCGAGGTGACTCAAAGTTCAATCATGGCTGTGCTTATGTCAAGGCTCACCACAGGAGACCATGTTGAATTTTTGGTTTTCTTCCAAGTCTCATTGTAGGGGCAAAGAAGACAAGTATATGTATAATGGCCCCCGACTGCATATGCCTCTTAAGATAATCTTGGTGCTGCTCATATCTCAGACCCTTTTTCTTCTCCCTGCTAATTTCTAACCCTGATCCCACTCACTCAAGAGTATTCTTTCTCTGCAGATTTTCCTCAGAGTTTATATCCAATGAGCTCTTCTGTGATCATTTTTTGACAAAGCAGCCAACATATAATAATTCATATCTTTCCAGTTCTTTCCTTGATTCTCTGGGCTTATGTCTTCCAAGGGTGTACTAAGGCTATTTTGTAGAGAACTATGCTAAGCCAGTAAGATTTATCTAGTTTTTTTAGATATTGAAAAAGGATGATATAAACATCTAAGAAGATGGTGGGAACAGCTCAGGCCATCAGTTTTGAGGGTTGGGTTATATCTCCCAGCAGAGAAAGCCCTACAAGAAAGTAGTTTGAGGATTGTTAGGCAGAAGAAAAACAGTTGTCAAGTGTAAGAGAAGCCAGGCATTTGGAATCTTCATTTGGTGGTAACCTGGACATTTCATTCCCAGGTGGTAAGATCCCCACTGTTGCTACCCTATGGAAGTACTTTCTGTCTTGTATATGTGAATTGTGTTCTGATTTTTGGAGGAGAGGTCACATGGGTCATAGGGACAAGATTCAAATCTTGGTACAAATTCCCCACTTGTGTGATGCAGCCTCACAGACGGCCCCTTGATCTCTGGCTCCCAGAGTTTTTACCTCTGCACAGTTGGTCCCCTTCCATATTATAACAATTTGCCTTTGTGATAATTGGATATGGCAAAATGATAGTAGGTCACTTCCAACATTAGGATAAAAATACGCGTGGCATCATGCTGATTTCTCTCCCTTCCTTCTTTCTTTCACCACACCTCTTCATTACATAAATTGCTTTGTGGAAGCCAGCTGTCATTTTATGAGCAGTGTTATGGGAAAAGTCACAAAGGAAGTCTCTTACAAAAAAGTAAGTTACTGAACTCTTGCCTCAAAATTTTCAGATCACAAAAACCCTGATTTAGCTTGACTGCACAATCATGGAAGATTCTGAGTTAGATTTACCCAGCTAAACCACTCTGGGATTCACAACTCTCAGAAGTAATACATTTTTATTGTTTTGTGCTATTAAATTTTGCAGACATTTTTTATGCACCAGTAGATAATTAATACATTGCTTGACCCATGAAGCAGATGGATTTTCTCTCCCTTTCTATTCTGAAATTATGCTTCTATCATCACAAAGGTCTTCCTGCTGAAATCCATTCTGCCAGCCATCCCTGTGCCATGAATCCCAGACAAATAAACCAGCTGTAGGAAAATTTTCTCAGTAGCAGAAGAGCTTCCAAACTCCATGAAAAAACAACTGTTAAATCCATTTGTAGTTTGCCTTTCTGCCAAGTGGTGAAAATCCATTCCCAAGTCTGTGGTCCGTGGACACAAAATGAAGGCAGATATTCATCATATCCTTCTCTCTCCCATAGAGAATTCAGATTGTGGCAGGAGTTGTGACCTCAGTGCAGTCACCATTATTGATTATTATACTTTTGCATTGATTTCTGGTTGCTTGAATAGCTCTGTAGAATGTGGGTCTTTATTAAAAGAGACAGATTTGCCCCATACCACATATAGCTACAAATTAGGTAATTACATTCAAGGCAAACATGACCCTTAGGCTATAGGTTAGCTCTACATGAGTTATAACATTTATTTTCTGTTGTTGCATAACAAATTAGCAAAAATGTACAGGCTTACAGGTATAAAGTGAGACACATTTATTATCCTGTAGTTTATGTGAGCCAGGGGTTCAGGCAGAGGTTAGCTCACTGTCTCATCTGTTTGAAAGCAAAGGGCTGGTGAAGGATTTCATCTCATCTGAGGCTTGGGGTCTCCTTGAAGGCTCACTGGCTGATGGCAGCACTCAGTTCCTTATGATGGTCTTCTGTTCCCAGAGGCTCTTGCTCTTGCCAACTGTGAGCCCTCTCCATGCACCGTAGTTTGCCTCTTCACAGCCAAAATGAGACAGTCTTTCTCGCTTTGAGCCTCTTACTTCTAGATCGTCTTGTAAAGGGCTCAGTGATTAAGGGAGGCAAACCCAGGAACACGCCCCACCTTTGATTTATTCAAAATCAAGGAACCTTCATAGTATCAGTCAAGTTGTAATCATCAGTGCCATATAATGTAACCCAAATATGGGCTAAAGTCTCATCATGTTCACAAGCTACAACAAGAGGAGGGGATTCTACAGGAACAGATACCAGGGGTTGGTAATTTTAGATTCTGTTTATCAGTCTTTTTTCCAAAATCTGCAGATGGGAATAACTGCTGAGCTGATATTAGGTTACTGCCCCGATGGTTCCAAGATGTTACTCTTTGACGAGTAAAAATAAAGCAGTTTCTGATATTATTAAGTAAAACGATGGGAGCATCTTACAGATAGTGGAACAGGTAGTACTTATTACCTATCTTTGGAGTGACTTATTAACATCCTTTCTCAAAACCCAAAGGGAACATCGACCAAGGCCTGAAAAGGAAAGATCTCGGAACTGTGAATTTGACTTTTGAATAATATATTTTTATTGAAGAAAAAAACACATGGATTTAGTGATGAATGTTTTCATTTCCAAGGAACATCATTTCAAATATAGTTAATAATGTTCACTTGTTGAAAATGTTGATTACCATCATGGGGATATACCTTCTTTCCCCTTTTCTTGTTGTATTACACTTGCCAGGACATTGAAAAGGAGTGATAGAGGGCTGGGGATTTAGCTCCGTGGTTCTGCTGCCTGCTTCACAAGCGCAAGGGCCTGAGTTTGATCCCCGGTACCAAAAAAAAAAAAAAAAA
>NW_022900929.1:75184286-75187464 GCF_012274545.1 Fukomys damarensis
AAAAAAAAAAAAAAAAAAAAAAAGGAATGGTGGAAAGGGTTCTGGAGGAGAAAGGGAGAAAAAAAGTCGTTCCACTGAGGGCATGGGTGGATGGGTGGACTGAGCCTGGAATGAAGGGCTAGATATTCTGCCATTCTGGAGGTGGTGGTGCACTTGCGTCTACACCTCACACCTAAAGCACACGCATTGGAACTAGGAATGCATCATCTCCATTTGCTCCCTAGCTCTGTTGGTTGAAAAGCACCGAGGATAATGCATTGACAAGTACAGTGGTGATGTGCATCCTTTTTGCCTAACGGTGGAAACTAAATATTTCAAGTCCATTGCTTTCCTCTGAGATCAGCCTGGATTCCTGCCCAAGATGTGAATTCAGTTACTTCTCCCAGTGGTCATGCATGGGACGTGTCCTGTCACTGCAGAGAGCAAGGAAGATGAGTGTGGTGGAAACTCGTTGGTGCTCCACCCAGGTCCCTTTGGCGTCCTTTTGCTTCTGTGATTCTCTCGCCTGGCTTTGATATGTTGTTATTTCCAGCAGCCTGTTCTTGAAGTTCTCATTAAGCAAAACACCCCTTGCTGAAGCTCAGACAGAGGCACAGAAAGCCCGAAAGCCTGGCAGCTTCCTCCTGTACGCCCATGAAGGGCTCTGCTTAGTTAGTGACCAGATGATGGGTTACCCCTCAGGGTCTGCTCTAACTTGAAGCAAGAGACTTGGCATTTCAGGTTCTGCAGCTGCCCATGCTCCCTGAATTGGCTTCTTTCCCTTCCTGATCTCCTCACCTGGCTTTCTTGAGTTTCTGGGGGGCATCTTCTTAATAAGTCACACGCACATGAACTCTTGCCTCAGCATCTGCTTCAGGGATACTCAGCCAAGACACTGGAAAAAGTTCTGGGTACTCTCGGATCAAAAGCACAAATGAAATGTTGATGAGTTTTAAAGTTGACTACACATACATTATGAAATTCAGCCAGTCGTATGTCTGCTAGTAACTTGGTACCCTAAATATATTTACATCAATACAAGATGGCAAATAAAACTTACACAGAAGCCATGGTAAGTATTTGTGAAGACTGTGGTCCTGCACACTGAAAGTAGTAAATATTGAAAATGCTAATCCTGAATCTAAGTCAGTGGCATCATTCAGTGAAATCTGATGTTAATTCCTTATGAGGTCATGCAACATAGGGGCTCTTTGGAAATAGCATATGGGCAGCCTGGAGATGTTCCAGGAAAGGGGGCTATGCATGCCGCGTAGTCTTTTTTTCTTTTTGTCACCTGCATATTTCTACTTGGGGGTGAGATTATCTGTGGGACACGGGAACTGGCTCTCTTTCAGCTCATGGAGGGATGGGATAATATGACCTCACGAAGTGTGAGAGGGCAGCTTCTCACAGGGTAAGATTACTCCACGGGGAGTCTGTGCTGAAGTACATTTGTTCCATGCCAGCCTGCCAGAGACATTCACTCACGCTCACCAAGACACCTGCGAATTCTTCATGCGATGCTGCAAGTGCTGGCTGGGACTAAGCTTATCACTTGCATCTTTGCTGCCCCCCCAACTATTCCCTCCAGCCTTGCACCTTTCATGAGATTTTGTCTCTTAAACATCATCTCTTAAATTCAAACTGAGATATTAATTATTTCAAAAGGTGCTAAAACCAGAAATGATCGGTTCAAGAATTCTATACTCAAATCCTTTGGCTACCGAGACACTGTAGATCATTTCAGAGATAGGACTGACTTTATTTACTACATGCCGATCAATTTTTGAAGGATATATATGTATATTTTTTTATTTCTCAGATTCCAGGAGCAATAGTGAAGGAAAAGGAAAATTAAACAGTATCTATTACTTATGAATAATATAGTTGAAAAGGTAAGTGCAATCATTATGAAAGAATTCCTGAGTTACTTATGGTAGACTCAAATAGAAAGAAAAAAATGGGATCTAATCCCCTTTGAATTAAATTACAAACAAAAAACTGAAGTAAAAGTGTGCACAAAAGAGCATTCGACAAAATACTAAGCAAAAAAAATTTTTTTTTTTTTTTGGTACCGGTGATTGAACTTGGGTCCTTGCGCTTGTGAGGCAGGCAGCAGAACCACTGAGCTAAATCCCCGGCTCTGCAAATATTTTATTTTTCATTATTAATATTGTCACAAGTATATAAATATTAAAGGGTGCTAAGAGCAAAGTTTGATACCAATAAGAGGCAGATCTTACCGAACATAACTCAATTATTTATGAAAAATTGGCAAAACCAATCATCCTGTAATTCTGAAATACTTTCTCTTGGAAACTAGAAAAATCAAAATATTTTCAATATAAGGCTATAAATGATTTGAGCAATCACCAAGCATGGTTTACAACAAAACTTGATTAAATAAACGCATTTTTAAAAAAAGTTTATGTCACATTCTGAATACATGAAATATGTTTATAGTTAACAAAGTAAAAAAAAACCTTGAATATTACACACATTTCCAAATAATTTAGACTTAGCTTGTTTTAATTTGTTTCTTCAATACATTTGGGGATTAACAAAATGAGAATATGCTTTTTAAAGATTTAGTTGAAGTAACACAAAGAAAGAAATGTTGTGAAATGTTACTCCTTTATAGAAAACAAGACCGATGGGAAATAAACCAGCAATTCAAGAATCTAGAGGTGGGGGAAGTAACACAAAGTAAGTAGGTATAAGATAAAGACAAAAACAGAAGCACCTGAAGTGGGAGAAACGGGGGAAACAATACAAGATCAGTAAACTATAAAACTGATCTTTGAAAATGATCAAGAGAGGCAACTCTCTGACAAAACTGACATTTTGCCAGAGTTTGAGAATGGAGATAAAATACATACTTGTGTAGTATTACATGAAATTATTTATAATTGGCTCTCAGAAAGATTGAAAGTCCTTGGAGGGGGAACAGTGGAGGTACTGGGTTTACATCATAGCTGATCAGAGTCCGCTCGGCATCCTGCTCTGTTCTGGGACCTGGAGTTGCGGGATTGCAGTGCCCTTTGTGTGTACTTCATGTGCTGTGAACCTGCCACCCAAGGACAACCTGGAAGGATGGAGAAGTGGATAGTGAGCAGGTGCACATATCTTGATTCCACAATCCACAGGAAGTAGAGATTATATATAAAGGTGATCTGCACACATCTTGGTTACCATCCAT
>NW_022900929.1:75187667-75198343 GCF_012274545.1 Fukomys damarensis
CCCCACTCATGCACTCATCGATCCATCCATCCATCCACTCACCCATCCATTCATCCATCCATTCACCCACCCACCCATCCATCCACCCATCCATCCAATCACTCACCCACCCATCCACCCATCCACACCCACAACCTCCCACCCATCCATCCATCCATCCAGGGCAGCACTTACCCCTCCTTTATGTGAGCCATGCCTGGGCAGCTGTTGGTCCTCTCAATGAGGTAAAGATGCTGCATCCCCCAAGCTGTATCCTTGGTGAAGTAAACATAGTGTTAGTTTAAACCTGTCTTGTCTCTTGAGGTGGATTGCAAACTAGAATTTGTAATGACCACCAACATCATTGGCAAAGATCTACCTCTAAAAAAGCACAGCACATAGATAGTTTCAGTAACCAGCTTTAAAAGACTTTCACAGAACAGGCTTATTCCTATTTGTGTAAATAGATCTGAGCATACAGAGGCAAAGTGTCTCATTTCATTTAGCAGTCTAGCACAACCTTTTTATCTACACAAAGTAACTTTAGCACATACAACTGTAGAATAACCTCATCCTTTGATAAGAGATATAAAAATCTTAAAACACAATAATAAAAGTTTGCTTATCTTTTTTGAGGGCAGGGGGATGAAGTCAGACACTCTGCATGGAGGTACAGTCTCAGCTCTTTTTATTTTGTATATTGCCAAGTTTCTAAGTTTCCCAGCCTGGGCTCAGACTTGTGATCCTCCCGCCTTAGCTTCTTATCATATTGGAATTACAGGTATGTATGCCATACCTAGCTATGTTTGATTATCTTTCAAAAATTTTTAAAAAAACATCCTTCTTGATCATCAGTTCTAATTGTGGGAATTAATTCATAGAAATGCTTGGTACAGTCTCCCCTGTGTCCTCTATCTGTAGGTGCCCCCTCTGCCAGTTTAAGCAATCAAGGGATAAAAGCATTTGGGGAGAAGTTGTGTCTGTACTGGATATGTAGAGATTTTTTTTCTCTTGTCGTTATTCCCTAAACAATACAAAACTGTTTATGTAGCACTAGAATTATACCATTTGTATTACGAGTAATCTAGAGATGATTTAACGTACAAGAGACAATTTGCACAGGTTATATATATCTGTTCTATATATATGCATATGTATATATCTGTTATATATGTAATTTTTATAAGGGATTCACGCCTTTCTGGATTTTGGTTGTCTCCTGGGGTCCTGAAACCCAAAGGACAACTTCATGTGGATACAGTGCATGCTTAAATTAAATATTTATTACAGTGAAAGACACATTACCCTTAATCCTCCTCAGAATACCCTCCCCCCACAGTGAATGCCACTTTCTGGAGCAGTTCTGGAAGCTTCTTTCCTGTCTTAATGGATAGGAGGAACAGTTCAGTGAGTGCTGCTGCCAGGCAGGCTCCTAAGAACATTACAGTTGTCCTCATCCACCTCATACACTGGAACTACATGACTTCTGGCTCTTCCCCGAAGTCAAAATGATCATGAAAGTAAACATGTGAATCAGGTACTGGGAGCATAGAGGCAGCCAGGACAGCATACGTAAAGACACTCGGGAAAAAAGACTTCCAGAACTGTTTTGGGAAACAGCAAGAAAAATGGGATTAATGTGATTGAAGCCCAGGGGAATATTTTGAGGGGGATTTATAGCAATGTAAATATATATATGGGTGATCCGGGCATGGTGGTGCATGCCTGTAATCTCAGTACTTGGGAGACTGAGGTAGAGGATCACCGCGAGTTCGAGACGAGCCTGGACTACACAGTGAGTTCCAGGGCAGTCTGAATTACATAGTGAGACCCTGTCAAATATATATATGAATAATTCATTATAGAATTATAGGTATGACCAAAAAAGTGAAATCAATCTCTGTGCCCACCAATAGGGAATGGTTAAATAAGTCACATTATGCCCATTCTGTGGAAGTTTATATGGTTCTTAAATGACTGAAGAGAGTTGTGAGGATGAAATAGGAATGTTCACATGCTCTCATATTCATTTAATGGGAATTATTCGTACTCTCACACTCATTTATTTATTCATTTTCACATACAACCTGGACTGTAGAGCTGCAAGATTCTAGCTTTTGTCTGAGTCGTGCAACCTTGGGAAAATCTCCCAACACTTTAAGTCGTGAGGTCTGCTGATAGAACTATTTCATGAAAACTAATGGGGAGATTTTTTATTCACATATTTTAGACTTATAATATACCATCAAGATGTTAGAGATGAGAATTTTTAGAAGCAATCAAAGTGATGGTCTTAAACTATGACACTTTTCTAGACTTGCTTTAGAGTCAACTAAGACTGAGCTCAGTGGACGCCTACCTGTGTCAGACTCCCGAGAAAACTGTGATTGTATCAGGAGCTGTAAGATCAGACTCTGTGTCTCCTCACCTGACAAACCCAGCTGGGATCACATGCTCTCACGTGCTCTGACTTCCATCTCGTCCTTCTCATTATCAAAAGCATATGGTGTGGACTAACACCGTTCTCTAAAACTGTATTTTATATGACCATAGCTATAGGGGATCCATTAAACCATAAGCAGTAAACTATTAAAATGTGATAGGGCAATTTAATTTGTTTTCTAGTGGAACACTCCAGGGATAACAAACACATCTATATCTACAGTCTTCAATTAAGCTAGGGTCACCTGTAAAACTTAAGAAGAGAATAAACCACCCAACCATAAGAACTGCTGAAGCTTTGTGCTGTAATCTGTCAGCCAAGCTTTTTATTTATTTTTGATACAAGGTCTCTATATAGTTCAGACTGGCCTTGAAGTTACTATACATAGCCCAGGATGGTCTTCTACTTGCAGGGATCCTCCTACCTCAGCCTCCTAGCCATGCCCAGCTAGCAGAGCAAATTTTTAATGAGTAGAGTAGTCAGTGGTTTCAGTTTTGATAGGCTGCTCAGAATCACCCCCTGGGCCATGGGTGCAGTATTTACTGAGTGTAGGGATATAGCTAGTAATTGGTTATAATCTGAATGCGGACACTGACATGTCTCAAGTAGAAATGGCCATAAACTTACCCTTTAATGAATTTAAAGACTTAAAACAGCATTGAAAGAATAAAAATAGACATCTATGAAAACAGTGGCAGGACACACAAGGTACACCATGTGGTTGAGGATGTGGTGGGATCAGGCTTAACATTTGACTGAGGCTCATCTGTGTCTGACCTGAGTTATGTAGGTGATCAGAGTCACCTCTTCCGGCTTATTATCTAGGGAGCCAGTGTTCTACTCTTAGCCACACTCAGAGCTGTGGTCAAGGAAGTAGCTATTCAATAATTATTGTGAGTTAACACTTTCCACTTCTGTTTGACTGGCAGTACAGTTCAGTGACCTTGAAAGTGACTTACGTGTACATTTGCAGGTAGATATGTAGGACCAGCCAGGTGGATGCCAGGGATATCCAACAGAAGTTTAACCCACGATATTTGTTGAGTGTCTGTGACCTGTAATCCTGATGTGTCAGAGTCTCTGGATTAAGAAATACCTAGCAGGTTAGTAAAGTGGCTCCTGGGTTGTGGAGGCATGACCTGGGGACTACATATTGTCCTTGGCCCACCCCAGCCACCATGTACCAATCACGTTTGCTCTGCCGTGCCATTCCACCGTGGGGTCTCTGCCTTGGAGCTGGAAGACCATGGACTGAACCTCCTGAAACCGGCACCCTACCCCTCCCATCCTTTAAGGTGTGGATGTTGGATTCTGCCCCAGCAGTGGGAAAGCTGACTAATGTACTGTCTCAAGTCTGTGCCCCAACAGAGTGGAAAGCAGGAGAGACACCGACTTGCCCTCTGTGTGGTAGCCTGCAGTTCATTCTTGCAATGATTCCTGTTTTATTACAGTGGCAACAAGCGCTATGGGGGATAAGCACAGGGGAAGGGCCCATGAACCCTGAGCCGGCGGCTGGGAAGGCAGCCGAGGAACCCGTATCCATGAGTAGGAAGCTCACAGTCCTCATCCAGCTCATCAGCGAGCCGTGTACCTTCTGCCTGCAAACCTTTTCTGTAGCCCAGGCGTTGCATGGCCTGCGTTGCTAATACAGTGGTGGCCACTCCATGTGACCCCTCCGCTCTGGCTGTACTGGTGTCTTCTCAGTCTCCCACACCCTCATGCCTCTCCCAAGTCTGTTGTTATAGCCGCCGGAGTCCCCTTGTCTCTGCTGTTGTCTGCCCCCCTCCGCTCCAGCCATGGTGGCCTCTGTCGGTGCTGTGCATCCACCCAGGTCTCCACACTCGCTGCTCCTTCTGTCTGCAGTGCTCATACTAAGACTCCGGATGGCCCACTGCCATCCACTGCACAGCTGCTGTGACTTCTTAGCAAGTCTCAGATCGCTCAGTGTAAAGGGACAACCACTCCTCCTCCTCGGTCATGCCCCACCCCCATCTGGTCTTCCTTTTCCTCTGCAGAATCCATTTCTGCTCCAGAATCTGAGCAGCTCTCATTTCCTTCCTTGTCGTGCCTGCTGATGGAAACCCTCAAACCAGAACTTTACGGCCGCTTTGAGTGCTGGCACTCAGTTGCATCAACTTAGGGATGGGAGCAGGGCGCGGGTGACTGGGAAGAACCCTGCAGGACGAACAGACTGCACAGCGGGGTAGGAGCTTTGCTTCCTGCAGGAGGTGACAGAAGGCACTGTGAGGGAGTGTCCTGAGCTCAGTGACGATGGCAGGGGACAGAGAGGGTAGGCAGACCAAAGCAGGTGGGCCACGGAGGGCGAAGCGGGAGAAGCTGGTGCCGGTGAGAGTCTGGCGAGGGAGTGACCTTCCCTGCCCCTACGACAGGTCACCCTGACTGTGTGTGGCGGGAGTGACAGATTGGAAACCCTGTGCAGAGGTCTGGATGGCGGTCTGGAGTGGGGAGGCAGGGATGGGACGGGGGGGGTGGAGATGTAGGGTCCACGGATGGGTCAGAGATGGTAGGGTGATGAGCAAGGCTGGGGTCTTCACATAGGCCAGGTGGCCGCTACCTGCTCTAGGTGCCCCTTGGGATCTGGAGGAGAAACAGGTTTATGGGTGTTGACACCAGGGAATGGTGGCAGACGGCGATGAGTTCCGTTTTAGAATTTGTACCCAACTTCCCTGACAGCCGGGTGTACTCAGCTAGTCACCTAGTGGACATTTCTGCTGCCGTATTTACGGGCTTCCTGCAGCTCCACCTCTGGCCTGTAGGCGGGATTCGAACTCGAAGGAGAAACCTTCTAAAGTGATGTGTGAGAGGCAGAGATGAGAGCCTGGCACCGACCCTGTGACAGTTTAACTGGTGACAGAGATGGCGGGGAACACACCGGAAGGTGGCCCTTTCCCCAGACACTCATTGCATCCATGTCGTCAGATGAAGAGACGGAGCAGATGCCCAGAGCCCGAGGCCTGGGCTTCACCTCGTGGGGAGCCGGGCTGTGATTTAGGCGGATTCCAGGGTGGGTGGGGAGGCGGAGTAAGTCACTGTTACTCTCAGTGTGCTGCCTAGTTCACGTGACAGGGCCTTGGATGTTGCTTCCTTCTTCCATCTAAATCCATGTTCACACCGACTTCGTTTATTTTTGTTTGTTTGTTTGTTTTTGGAGACAGGATCTCACTCTGTAGTTGAGGCTGACCTGGAACTCACTATGTAGCCCAGTCTGGTTTTGAACTCACAGCGATCCTCCTGCCTCAGCCTCCCGAGTGCTGGGATTACAGGTGTGTGCCACCACGCCTAGCTCACCCATTTTGAAATACTTAGAAAAGTGTTTCTATCTTTTCTTTAGCAACCTTCTCACTCCATTGCTCTAGAGAAATTCCTGTAAGTAGTAATTCTTTTAATTTTAGAATCTCTCTCTCTCTCTCTCTCTCTCTCTCTCTCCCTCTCTCTCCCCTTCTCCTCTCCCTCCCTCCCTCTCTCTTCTGAAACCTCTTTCCCTCAGGTATACATGAAGCTCTTGTGTCTGCAACATTAATATTGTCAGTACACAATAAACTGTTGACAGACATGGATTTAAATAGAGTATGTAGCATACGACCAAAGTGTGCTTTTCAATGCTCAGTCCTAGAGACTTCTCAGTGCGTTCTAGGGGAACTGTAATTCTCACCCTTCTGGCTAAGGATCAGACTGAGAGTTTGCAATGAGGTACTTTCATCACAGCTTCCTTCGACCCTTCTGACCAAGGCTCTCTGAGTCCTAAAAACTGTTCCAGTCAACTTTAGGAAGCGTGCAGAAACTGGTTAAGAGGAATGGCCAACAGCAAATGCAGATCCTAGATCCCTCCGTGCTCAGGGCTGTCAGACCCCTGGATCTTCTTAGAATAACACTGTTGTCTCTCTTCTTCAGAGCCATCGCAGAACTGTAGCTTTGTACTTCAGTGCCCTTTATAAAGAGTTTCAGGTCCTCTACTCTTCCCCGAGAACAACATTTGAGTGAAAATGTACTTGAGCCCCAATCACTTGGTGAAAAATAGGTCACCGCTAGTCATGTTTAGCATTCTTGCTTTCCCTTTGGGACAGAATCAGTCTTCAGACTGTTTTTCACAGAGAAGAAAAGGACGAGTGCCTCTTTATCAATGTTGACCACATCCCCACTCTGGATACTTTATTATCACTGCTAGAAGGTGCTTCTCAATGGCGGAGTTGTAGAGCTGTAAAAAAAATAAAAAAAAAAAATCTCCCCAAAGCCAGGGAAAATTGAAATGTCACTCTTCACAGGGCATTTCCGGGGGGAGACTGAGCGTTTACTTCCCCACTCACCACCCATTCTATAGCCTAGTTTAGAAACTTTCGAAATCAATTTTGAATCGTTTCTTTGCAGCTTTCATAACCCCTTCGTATCATTCCTTGTGTTTTATGAGATGGGCTTGGCCGGGCCGCACAGGCCGGGCTGGAGCACAGCCCCGGCTGGAGCAGCTTTGGGGCGCTGCCCCTTTTGCCCTTGGGAGCACAGAGCCCGTGGCCTGGCTTCCGGCCTCCACCAGCCCCAGATGCCTTCCGCTGCCTGCTGCTTGGCAGACTCTTGCCTTTGTTTGTGCTGCTCTAATAACCCTCCTCAAGGCCAAATTAGATTTATATGGCAGGGGAAGTCAGATAGAGGCTTCAGAATGACTATGCTAATTAGAAAACAAAATATAAACAGCAACTCCACAAGGATGCATTAAATAGGCCAGCATTCTCCACAGAAAATCAAATTAAGAGAAATCCCATTGTCTTGCTCAGGGTTTCTGCATTTTTTTTCCTGACCGCCTGTTTTAGCATTTGAGCAAAATGAGGATACAGAGATATTTCACTATGGGTCTGGTTCTAAACTGCAGCCTCTTCCTCTCCTACCTCATATTACACTACTACCAAGGTCTTCTCCACAATTGAAGTAATAGCAGCAGCCTGTAAAGATGTTAAGATTTAAGTGCAGCTTTAAATATTGCCTTTATCCCCACCAACTTGACTTTAGAATCAAGTAGTGGGCCGGGGATTTAGCTCAGTGGTTCTGCTCGAAAGTGCAAGGTCCTGAGTTTGATCCTCGGTGTGTGTGCGTGTGGGGAGTAGTTATCATGAAGTATTCTGCACTGCTCCATGGTGGAAAGCCCCGCGTATCCCAGGAGAGTTCATGTTTACCAACATTTGCTGCGGGAGATGAATATTCCATCCATTAATCTCTAACCTTGCTCAGTGAGGCTGAGTCTACAGGGGAATGTGAGACGAGAGTAGCTTGTCCTCCTCTTTCAAATGAGCCCGTGCTGACCAGGAAGTCTCAGGAACTTAATATTGGAGACAGTGAAGCTGGAGAGGGACAGTGACTTCTGTAGCCTGCGGGTACCCAGCTGGTGACAGAAAAGGCATCGGGGTGGGAGGTTTGCTGAGAGGCTGGGGAGAGGAGCGCCAATCTCCAGTCCTTCAGGGCTCTTCTTGCACCAAGGATGCTGCAGCAGTCCAGCCCTGGGAGGCCCACAGGACCCGGGACTGAAGCTTCTGGGGGCCAGAGAAGCTGTGGTGCTCGCTTGGCTGAACTCTTCCAGCAGCCACCTGAATGGATGATTTTTCACCTGGCCTGGGCCACCTGTCCATGGTCCTGTTCACTCTCTGCTACCTCGTCCTCAGTGAGGACCCTGCATTCCCTTTTGAAAAGAAGTCGCTTCCTAAATTTGCAAGCCAAGGACAAACCAACCTGTTGCAGCCAGAAAGGAGGAGACGTTCCATGAGAAAAGGAGTGGGAAGGCAAGCGTGCGGGCGGCCAAGAGTCCTGGTCCTGGGGATGAGAGACCTCTCCTTTGTCCAGCAGCCCCTTTGGGTTTATCCTGAGGACCCTTCATTGTGTGGCTTCTGTGACAAAGGCTCTCTCTTCAACTGAATTTCAGTTAGGCTCTCCTGAGGTCTCTCCTTGACCAGATGTGACCTTGGTGCTATCTTGCCTTTGGTCTGTCCGGGTCAGCTGTGACAAGGATGCTGCTAGAATTGCCCCAGCAGATGATCATGTTCCTTAGCCCCACAGCCCCAGGTGATTACTGCTCACCCTGGCCTGACTCCCCCACAGATCTTGTCAAGGTGGGTCAGCAAAAATCCCTCTCTCTGTGAAGTCCCCCTTGAGTAATTTTCTGTCCACCAAATCCCTCATCCCTGCCTGCTCCTTGGCTATAAATCCCAGCTGGACTTATTGTACTTGGAGTTCAGACCTGTTTATCCCTCCTTTTGTGAGTCTCACTAACTTGCAGCAAGCAGTTCTGTGCAATCGTCCCTACTGTTTTCACAAGTGTCAGAATAACTTTATTTTAAACTCCTGGCAAGAATAAATGAAGGAATGCTCTCTTCTGATAAAAACAGTGACTGAATATATGAAATATCTGCCCAACATCTTACTTAAACTAAGATCGATTGATCGATCTGTCTATCTGTACATCTATCATCTATCATTTATCCACTATCCTTTTATATATCACTTATCTACTCACCTATCAATCTTCTATTTGCCATCTATCTGTCATCTGTCACCTGTTTGTCTACATCTGTGCACACACATATGTAACTAAGAGGCTTCTAAAGCAATCTCGAAAGGAGCAATGCTAAATATTTTTCACTGGCTCTTTCTGCTTTCGGGGTAAAGTTCCGAATCACTGGAGAGCATATTGATTAGGATTTCTCCCTTTATGGTAGTCACTTTCCACTCAAACATCCTTCTGTCCCTCCAGTCTAAGGCCTATGGCATGGAGGGAGGCCATATTCGGCCTAGTGCTGCCCAATATGAGAGCCACTTGCTACATGTGGTTATGTAAATTTAAATAAATTAGTATTAGGTAGAAACGGTTCTTAGTCACAGCGACCACATTTCCAGGGTTCACTGTGTACATCTGGGTGGTGGTTACCATGCTGGACCAATATGCACAGATACCACGTATTTCAAATTATCAAAGGAAGTTCTATTGAGACAGCTGCTTCAGATAACTCAGACTTGGCAAATCCTAAGCACTTAAATGTTGTTTAATCTAAGGCTTGATTCCTTAATTGTAAATTTTTTGGGGGGGATATGGAGGGAGAAGAGCAAGTTAATATTTTATACAAAATATTCTCTTAAAACATTAATTTTGTACCAGCTAAGAATTTGCTAGGGAAAAAGGAAGGCGTATTTCCAGTTTAAAGAATTTGAATAAGGTTTTTGTTTTAAGACTTTGCTCCAAGTTGGATGCAAAGATGACACCTTTATGGTCAGAAGGATTTGTTTCAAAAAATGAAAAGAAATAGTTCAAAATGATTCTTTATACTTTCCAAAGGAGGCAACAGTAGTAACTTTAACAACTTAGACAGAGTCATTGAATAAAGTCTCAGTGATGCAATAGATGTTCCTTCTTTCAATTTTATCAGTTTGCAAAATTCATGAGGTTAATAAGTATTAAAATTCTCATTACTGTACTGTATCAGATAGGAATGTTGCTCGAGGGTGTAATAAACTAGTTCTATTGTTGAAACTCCATCAAAAAGCAAGACTGTACTTACCCAGTATTATAAAAAACCCTATATCTCTCTGCATATAAGTTAATGTAATGAAAAATATTACATATGGGATTTCCAGAAGCTCACAATTCAAATCCTGAAACTCATTGGCTTCACATATAAAGTTAGAGCAAGTGACTATTAGATTTTGAAAGTGATTCACTGTCAGCAAAGTGCTCTTGGTCTGACTGTAGATATTACTGGGCAGTTATATGAATAGTCATATTTATCTCTTTTTAAAAAATATTGGGTGATCTTGTCAAAGCATTACTAACTCCACGTGCTTTCCTGGTGTAATTGTTACTCCTCCTTCCCGTCAGCGTTGAAATCAGCACTGACAGTATGTGCCTGCTGTCTACTCCCTGTCAGCAGGAAGTCAGGAAGCTTCTCTGGCATTCACCTATGTACAGCAGCTGCCACTGACTCCTCTTCCTATAATTTTCTTCCTCACCATTCGCAGCTCACTCAAGGAGCCCACATCCATCTCAGCTAATAGGTACTCAGCTTTCATAAATAACTTAAGACAAATTAATATTACAGATTCATTTGGGGGACCCTTAACTGTTAAAGAAAACAGAATATAAAGGGTCAGGGATTTAGCTCTGTGGTTCTGTCGCCTACCTTGCAAGCTCAAGGACCTGTGTTCAATCCCCAGTACTAAGAAAAAGACAAAAAAAAAAAAAAAAAAAAAAAAAAAAAAAAAA
>NW_022900929.1:75198599-75279055 GCF_012274545.1 Fukomys damarensis
AAAAAAAAAAAAAAAAAAAAAAAAAAAAAAAAAAAAAAAGAAAAGAAAAGAAAACAATACAGCAATTTTCTATACTTGATAAGTGTGGGAAAGAAGAGTATGGACCATTGCTGGCAGATGAGCTGTTGGGGCTGTTGGGCGCACTGGGCTTTCCATGCACATAGCTTTTCCTCAGCAAAGCCTTAAGAACCATAGCTCCTTTCTCCTTACCCATCCCTTCTGCCTGCAACTCACACGAGCTTCCTACAAGCCATCTTGCTATCAAAATTGAATATTTGTGGACATAACCCAACATTTTAAAAATGGATAAGTAAAAAATGCTTGGACTCTTGAAATCAATGTTGAGTTTATCACTAAATTTCTCATTATGTAAGAGAAAGAAACCTCCATTTTTAGAAGTACCTTTAAACTGGACCATCTTGCTGCAGGAAGTGTTTTCAGGCTAGATGGTGGCTGAAAGCCATTAGCACTTTCCTAAGTGGAGTTCAGTGCTTTTCTTCATGGCTAGTTGTGAGTAGGCAGTTGTCCACCAGACTTTGTCCAAGTCATGCATCTGTAACATTTTTCCTTTACAGCCATTCAGAGGGTCTTATATTCCTGGTCTATCTATGAAGAAACTTATACACACACATCATTAAAATAGGCATGCCACTGTTCTGGCTTTCCAACTTGCTGGGGCTGGGGAGAGAAGTAGTGGGAAGATAATTACCAGATTTGCATGGGTCTGGTGCATTATTATCCAGAACTAAATTGCTCCCTTGTGCAGGTTGGTCCTCTACCTTCCCTTGCTGGTCCTTCATGCTGTTCACTCAGCTCCTTCCTTCATTTTTATTCATCATCTCTGTGTCCTTTCTTGTACATGACAGGTATGGATTTCAACAGCAAATGTAAGGACATGAATCCTGCTACCTGCTTTGTAGAGTGAACTTACCTCATTGAGGCCCTGTGAGGTCTGAGTCATAAAGTATCCTAACACTTAAAACTTAACCATGTTAGTGAGTCAGTTGGTCACTTTTAAATAATGGTAAATAAATCTACTCTCTCTCTCTTTTTTTTTTTCAACACGAGGCTTTGACCCTAGTAAGAAAGGAATTAGGAAAACTTAAAAACCTCCTAGGGGTGTTTGGAGACATCAAACAAATAAAATTGCTGGTGGCTGGCTTGGGCTGCAGGACAGCTCTGCAGCCTGCACACTTCTCCTGGACAGTGGCCTGATGTCCCTGCTGGTCTTCTCACAACAGCCAGTTTTAACGATGTGCAAACACTGGTTCAGTATTCAAACAATGAACAGAGACACAAAAAAATATGAATTTCAAATCTTTCTGAGCTCCAGTCCCACAACCAAGAGGTAATAATGGACCATTAATTCTGTTGTTTGCATCATAACTCTAAAGCTGATAAATCAAGAAATAAAGAAATGAGTATGTAGACAGAATTTGTCTCTGCTGGAAAGATGAAGAATTTACTAAATTTACCCAGTGTCTTACCTCTTCTACCAAATCTGTTAATTATAGTTACAGAAAAGATTGTAAATGTCAAAGCTTGATTTAAAAATAAATTATAACTAAGTCTTCCATGCTTTAGTTTATAGATCCAACCCACAGATAATGAATGGCATTTATCATATTATGTAAATGTTCTTTTAAAACCAATTAATATGAATGGATTCTTACAGGAGTAGACAATCCTAGATTATTGAAATATTGCTGCTTGAAGGAGAATTTTTCAAGTGTTAAGGTCTAATATAGCCTATTAATCTCCTCTTTCCAAACTTTTCTGGGTTCTCAAGACAATCCTTTCATTTTGTGACTCTTCACGCCAAGGAGTGGAAAGTCTCATGTGGCTAGACCTGGGGACTGCTGAGAACCTCTGTTTTTTTCTCTGTGTCCTGCCCACACTTTGAGGAAAGTTTAATAAAGGAACTTCTGATAAAATCCCTCACTGAGTTTGCGGTCTACTCTTCCTGGGACATCAGCTTTTAAGTCAGTACTCGGGCAAACTGTCACTCTCCTGTGAAGGTTTAAGTCTAAAATTTTTGCTCAGAACTTTGACCCACTAAATATGCAGCCCAGAAAACAGCACAAGCTATAATGAATAAACATTGATGTTGTTGAAGAGCCTGATATCAAGTAGTTACTTCCAAAGAAGTTTGTTTTGGAAAGCTGGTATAACATAGAAATTCCAAGGATGGTAGAGTTCTCAGTGTGTGTTTAGGTAGGAGTTGTATTTTGTTCGTCTGACTCAGTACCTACCCGGGGGATTCTTTCAACCAGGCCATCTTTGATTAACACTAACTCATGAAGCCTTAATCAAAGCAACACCCTCATGGTGAGGAGAAACCAAGCAGTGCTACAAGACTTAAGAGGGAAAGAAAAGATCCCTACTCTGTTCTTTCATTCCCATTCTACCACTTTTCTCTGGAGGGAACCACTTCCCACTGTTTGCTATTTTATCTGGAACTCACCTCTGCGTAGGTCAAGAATGTGCATTTCCATTCAGCTCTTGATTTATCAGTTGGGACACTGTAGCCTATTGTGAAACTGGTGACTCAATCCAATCCCCCGTCCTTGGCCTTTATGTACTTCATGTATATGCACACATCAAGCTAGCATTCACAACGTGGCTCTTCTGATGTTTGTCTGCAGAACCAGATAGCATTCTATAATTAAGATTCTTTTCTTGTACAGCAGTTGCTTTTTGTTTATCTATTGTTTGAAGAATTTAAATGAGCTATCAAATACCAACTGATTTTTTTCTAAATGTCAAAAGTCAGATCTAATCTACCAGTGCCCTCTATTTCCTAGATGACTTCCTCTTGTGGCCTCCTGTTCACCAGCACCCATGGGGATTGATTAGTCTCTGGACATGACTCGTTACTCATTTGGGACTCTCTTTTGCTGCTCTCTAATATTCAGCCCCTCTTTCCTGAACCCTATATCTTATTGTTGCTGCTGCCCTTGTTTATAACCTTGGTTTGATGGAATGCATCTCCTCGGAGCATCTGAGAGAAGGTGCATCAGAGGTATATTTTAGTTCCAGGTTTGAAAATGTCTTCTTCAACCTGACTTCCTCTATGTATAGAAATCATCAAGAGACTGTGAGGATACATGAGAAGGTCTTTTTCTTTAGAATTTTGGAGGTATTGTTCTATTGACATCGGCTATCTCATGTTGATGTTGTTTCAAACACATTCTGATTCTCATTTTTTTTTCTTTGATGACTTGTTTCTCATCTGTGGAAAATTTTAGGGTCTTGTCTCTCTGTTGTTTAGTAATGTAACTTTGGATCTTCTATGCTTTATAGATTTTTTTGGTGATTTTTAGAGGGCAGTTAGCTGCATTCATTTTTCCCTTATCAACGTTAAAAACTAATGTCTTCAAGATGGAATATAAATTTTGATGCACATGTGAAGAGAAAAAAGCTTGTATATACAATCAATACTACATTCATATTTCAAACCAGTGTGTTGGCTCAGTGCCATGCTTAATTTGAACAAACTTGTGACATTACGAAGCACTGAACTTTCAATGTACTACATGACTAGAATTAAAATAAATTTATTATTAGTTATTTTTTCCTTAAAATGACAAATAGTGCTCAATTTTTAAGACTTAAGGGAAGAAATGGAAAATTTTCAATGTAGCTAATAATAGAAAAAATTTAAACCAAAAATTCACATTACTTTAATGCTGTTAAATATAATTTTATTATTCAGTAAGTACCGCAATCAGTTTGTAAGTATGCTTTGGTTGTTTTTATTTTGTTTTTTGTTCTTTTGTGTTTTTGGTTTTTTGCAGTAGGGTCACACTATGTGGTTGAGACTAACCTGGAACTCACTATGTAGCCCAGGCTGTTCTCGAACTCACAGTGATCCTTATGCCTCAGCCTCCTGAGTGCTAGGATTATAGACATGCACCACCACATCCCGAGTATGCTTTGGTTTTAAAACTTATAAGAAATCTCTGCTTCAGTGTTTATCAAATTATTACTATATGTAGGATATTGCTGTATCACCAAATGCCAAGTACACAGCACAAAACCTCCTAAACTTATACTTATTATTTATAAGCTTTTGGAGGAAGGAGTTTGTTGGTAGTTAAACTCATGGATATTATGTATACTGTACACAAATTTAATATATATTTACATCTGACTTGTAAATTAAGATAAGTCACTGCAAGAGATTTAGCTGTTCATGGGGCCCACTGAAATTTGAGAAGCATTTTCCTTCCTCATACAACACTATTTTCCACACTTCTCACGTTGTTCCTACTGAATCAGAATAGAGGAAATCCTTAGAGACCGGAGAACTTCCTTGTCTTATTCTAACTCTTCCGTTAGCCATTGGCATCTTCATCTATAAAAAGAAGGGATAAGATTCACATCACAAGAGGTGGGCCAAAGGTGCAAAAGGAATATTGTGCACTTAGCTGCACAGCCAACTCTTAATGCTCTCATTGTTTTCTTAGGAAGGGGACACAAATCACCCTTTATGAAAAGTGCTGCGGTTCCCATGGTGACCTGGCGGTGGAGTGCTCTGCACTTGGGGGTCCTGGGGATGGACACCCCGGACACAGCAAGTCTGAAACACGAATGTGGAACACACTGTGCACTCGATTCTGTGTGCATCGCAGTTGACATTCTGTCCCAAAGTGGTGAGTTTTTAATGTCAAGAGAGGAAAAATGAATCTAGTCCTTTAAAAATAACTGAAAACCCTATAAAATATGGAAGATCCAAGTTTTATTACTAAACAATAGAGACAATAAGAACTGAAAAATTTTCAGGGGAAAGAAACAAGTTACCAAAGACAAGGAATGAGAATTGAAACATCTTTAAATGCCAGCGTGACCAGATAGCTGAAGACAATAGAATGCTGGATTCAAAAGACAAAGTTATAGGCAAGGACTTGGCCCCGGTGGAAAAAGAAGTTGTGAGAGTGGCTTCTTTTCTACAGATTATGTGACTTAACTTCTTAAAATTTTCTTTCCTGCTGTTTCAAGAATTGAGATAAACCTGAACTAGTTGACAGAGAGACATCCCAAGGCATAATCTGATCTAATGTAACACTTTTATTGAAGGGCAAAGGACACAAAATAATGATAAGTATACACGCGGTGGGGCGGAGATGCACCATGCTTTTCTGAAAAGGGAAAGGGCAGCTGTCTGTTGCTTGCTTGTCCAGGCTTCCCTTCCCTGCAGTGTTCTGAGGATCACACAGATTAGGGACCTTTGGGAGAAGGCTTTTGGAAGGCAAGGATCCCTACTGGCTGTGGGAGAGAAGGGAAGTGGCCAACACAGCAGAGGCAGTGACCGGCCTCCATTCCATCTTCCCATGGTCTGCCGCAGAAGCATGTGATCTATTCTGGGCGTGTGCAATGAGAGGCAAAATATGCCAATTATTTTTATTGATCTAAAGCCTTCATAGGTGGGACATCTTGCCAGGGCAGCATATGGAAATTTAGATAAGGAAATGATTGCAGAGGCACGGAAAAGGCTTTGCTATCTGGACAAGAATGTGTAGGGAGGAGGGAAAAAAAGAACAGGCACTTGGTATTCAGAGCTTAAGAGCACCAAAGACGAATTATGCAGTTGCTGCAATGGAAATTGATTACTAAGCCTTCTGTGAGTCACATGCCTTAGGAATTAAGTACTCCAATCTATTATTGTCAGTATCCTGATGGGTCAACCAGGCTGTGAATGGGAATTTGCATTAAATTGATTTGAGTGTTTTTTTCTTGAGCTCACATCACTCAATCAAGAGACACATTCAGACAGAGATAAGTCTGACTGAATTTGATTGGAAAAGGAGTGTGGCAGGGGATTAGCAGGCAGCATTTCAAATCACCAGAAAAGGTGATACTTGGGGCTGGGTTGGGAAAAGATAGAGTCACAGCCACCAGGTCATGGAGAAGGCTTCTTCTTGGAGCAGAATTCCAGAGGACCTGATTCAGGAGTAACAAACATTCACTGAGAGCTTATATTGCTAGCATACACTTAACAGGCAGTGATCTTTTGGCTTCAGGAAAGTCCCTCGCTTTTCATGGAAAGAAGCTTTTGTGTAAAGAGAGGGAGTAGACTGGACAACCTCAGGTCCACACAGGTCTGTCATCACCCGAGTAGTGAAGAATGCAGCCCTGAGTAGACAACATTCAGGGCCACATTTCACTCGGACATCAGATGCTCTTTACAGGTCAGGTGCTCCAATTTATACGGTGCCTTCAGTGCATCCTGCAGTCTTTCATGGTATGTTTATAACTGATGGTTTAGCAAGGTGTAAACTCCCAGGGGCTATGGTGGGTTTCAAAGTTTAGAGATAGGTTTTGCTAGGTATTAATATTTGATTGTTTAGTGAGTAAATACCTATGCTTCAGGAGGAAGCTTCTGGTGATGTTCAAAGTAATTCTGATTCACTGATAGATTATGAATAAAGCAAGTCTTTTCCCTTACATCTGCTATTGACCTCTCACAGATATCTGCTAAGAAGCATTCAGGTACTTTTTTTGAATGGTGGCCAAAGGCTACTGCCAACTTGCTGGATACTCCGCTACAGTAAGAGGAAAATGTGAATTTTCACAGAACCTAGAGTAGCCTTACTGTTTAACCTGTCTGAACTAAGTGGTACCAAGTTGAAACTGTATTCTTTCATGTAAAAGACAACCTAACTTTGAAGAATTGTAGTAGTTCTCTTACCTGGTTCTAGGATACTGACAAGGGCCATCACTGACTGGTACTTATTTGTACTAACCACTGAGATGAAAGTTTGGCAACATCACGAATTTAGTGGTTTATTAATCAAGCGGGACTCAGAATAGCTAACCTCTTATCAGTGTTAAGAGTTTCCTTTTCCTTCTTGTCGTTGCCATGGTAACCCAATCAAGGTGTTCTTACCGTGGATTACCGCCTGCCAGAAATCTGAGCGGTATCCGAGGACACGGGAGTCTGCATGGCCACAGGTGTCTTCCATGACTCTCTGCCACCGCAAGATACAGAAATCACTAACAAAAACCATGTCTTTAATCATGCTGTGACTTAGTATTCACAGGCTAGGTATCTTCAGATGTTTTAGGCTGCATCTTTGAAAATACGGGAGATATTTCTTAAAGATCGGTATTTTAAAAGTTACTGACCTTGTCCCTTGAATTTCTTCTAAAGCGAAGTTGCTCATGTTTTGGAGATCATTTGCACAGGAAGAGATTGTTTGAAAATGTTACCATTTGAGGGTATAGCAATCAATATTTTTTTCCCCTCAGAGTGAATTAGGATTGTTCAATCAAACTCTATTCAAGTTGAACCCTTGGGTTCTGTTGAATTCTTGTTTGAACTAGAAGTCTACCTATTAAGATCCAAAAACAGTACACCAAAGAAAATTACTATATTATAATGCTCTCATGAATGTATGGGGTATACTGAGGCGCAGAATGATGATAATTAGGTATAAATTCAACAATAGAAGTAGAGAATTTATTTCTAAAGGTATAAACGTTTGATCAACAGGTAGCTTTGAAATAGCCTTAAATGTGTATATTATCCTCACCTATTAAACCTGTAGTAAGGTCCCAAGAAAAGCCAATACCCAGAGAGCTCTGTGTGTTTCCAGCGTAGTGGGTTATCATCCTAGACTCTCATACCCAGTGGACCTATGATGTGATGTTTGGAAGGCCCCGAGGGCACCAAATTATTTGTGTTGTAAGGGTAGGAAGCAGAATTTTTATTACAAGTGATAAGAATCCATGGAATCAAACATGGTCTGGAAACAGCAGCACTTCCACCAACCTTCTCTGAAAATTGGGGCAAGGAAAAAAACCACATTTCTGCAGTCATTAGGGGCCATCAGGTGAATGTGCGATGTTTCTGTAAGGCTCTTTTCCTTCCTCTGTCTTCTGACCTGCAGAGAGGTTAAACATCTGGTCAGTGTTTCTACATATGTTATGCCCAGAGTTTCCACTTGCATCTGTAGTGGCCTTCAAAGAGAAGAGACAGAAATAGGTAAAAACACAAGCTCATTTTTGTGGTTCCATTGAAGAGGGACATATTTCTGAACAATAAAATCCACAGGCTATTTTTATATAGATAAGGTGTTATGATTTTTAAAAGTCATAAAGTTTACAAATGCAGGAAGCCATATTTATACTTTTTTTTTGTACTGGGGATCGAACTCGGGACCTTGCGCTTGTGAGGCAGGAGGAGGAACCGCTGAGCTAAATACCCTGGACGCATGTTTATACTTTTACTATGACATCATGGAAATAAAGATAAATACTAAATCTAAAATTCAACAACCAAAAGAAGTCAATATGATATTATGTTTTGGATTCTATATATATAGTAACCATATATCCAGGGCAGGGGATTTAGCTCAGCGGTTCTGCCGCCTGCCTTGAATGTGCAAGGACCTGAGTTCGATCCCTAGTACCAAAAAAACAAAAAACCAAGAAAATCCATATAGCCATATCAGAGGCATTATTTTAAATAAAAAAATAATTGTTATAAACCTTAAGCTACCCAGAGATTTTTCTGAGGTGTTTGAGCCCATGATTACCAGGTCCTTCTGAGGTTAGAGAATTAGTACATGTCCACATAGTCGCCATTGAGCCCCCGGGTCCTCAAAGGGTCCACTGGGTCACCCATGTCATAGCAGCCATTCTTTCTCTTTAGGATCAAGGTCAACTTTTTGTGACCCTTCAGTAGTCCCTAGATACAAGGAGGCCACAGTTCTCAGGAACTGACTGTAGGTCATGCTCCATGGGACACTTGTTCAGCTTTCTGTGTTTATTAGTCCTTTCAACACTGTCAGTTTGTAAGGAGTTGCAGAGAAAGGAATCATTTAATTTAATCAATTAACAAAGATGGACAGGTACCCATTGTTTATCTTCTGGTGTTTTGTTTGTTGTTTATTTAGTGGTGCCAGGGAACTCACACAGAGCTCTCTGGAGATTGACTTTTCTCAGGATCTTGCTACAGGTTTAATAGGTGAGGATAATATACACATTTAAAGCTATTTCAAAGCTACCTGCTAATCAAACATTGATACCTTTAGAAAGAAATTCTCTACTTCTATTCAATTTATACCTAATTATCATCATTTTGTGCCTCATTCTACCCCCATATAGTCATGAGAGCATTATAATATAGTAATATAATATAGTACCTTAGGTCCTTCCATTGAGTTACTGGGAGTTAGCTTAAAGGATTGAATTAGAGCAATTGCTTCATTGAGCTCTGGCAACTTAACAGCCATCCACAAAGATCTGTCTGGCTTTTTAGGTACCAGATGGCGAACTACACAAAAAACATAGTGGAAATCAGTGTCCTTGCATCTTGGAAATCTCTAGGATGCCAATGATATTCTGTCTAATATCCACTATCCTCTCTAAGATAAGATATAGCTTTTGATTTGCTGCTTTGGGTAGAGTTGGGGCAGTTTTAGTTTATAAAATTAAAAGTTTCATAAGGGGAGCCCATGACCCCGGTAGGAGAGTCGAGCCATTTGTCAGGTGCACTAATTCTAGTCATGCATTCTGGGAATGCTGAAATGCCACTGGTAGACATTAGCAAGTAATCCACTTACTTTCTGGCCGTGTACTTGGCTCACATCTGACAGAGGGCTGTGGTCATGCTTTGGGTTTTCAAATTTCATTACCAGTTTGTGCCTTTTGTCCAACAATCCTCAAAACGTCTGTGAATTAACTCTTTCCCAGTGTAGAGTTTCCTTGGGGAAGTAGTGGAAAGATGTTTTGGGGAAAGGGGTCATTTCTGTGTACACTTGCTGTGGTCCTTCACGCTGGAGACTCAGCATTAAGTCTGAGACTGAAAACCAGTTCAGTTTTAGAAGCAACGCAATGGATGGTGGCTCCTCCGAGAGAGGAGTCGCTCTCAGACTCTAACCATCATGATTGCCCTTGCTGGTGCCGGTTGGGAAATATTCTGATTGGTTTCCCATCTTCCATTAAATGTCTTCTTAGTTTTCTGTGGGTTAGGTACTTTTGATTGCTATTTCAATCTTGCCACTTATTATGATAATTTTGACCCTTTGGCTTGGTATCTATTGTTTTGGGTCCTATTTTCCCCCTTCAATTTCTACAGCAACCTTTGCAAGCATCATCTTGGACTTGCAGGTAAAGCTACCACTTAACCCCATACTGAGGTTGGGGCCCTTCTCAGTAGCGTGTTCCTGATGGGCTGTGTTGTAGAATACAGTCCTCTGGGAGGTGTTCAGCTGGAGACAGAGTGGCCATTCTAGCAAGCTCACTTCCTGAAGCCTTTTGGTCTCTTCCTTCCCCATCTATGGTGAGCTAGAATGCCAGTGTCTCCAGCATGGGTCATTGCTTTCCCCACCTCTAGGAGGAACGGTTGAAATAAATTTACATTATTTTCTGAAATTCTTGCCAAGCTATTAAACTATATATCTCATGAGACTACTCCCAAGTCAGTATCTTTCTCATCTACTCTTTGTAAAATTACTGCTATTTATTGAGTCTATACTGACAGCCACTAAATTAAGCTCTTGACCTGCATTTCATTATGTGATCTTTAAATTTTTTTGTAGCTTAAATTTTCTTGTTTATATTTTAATTGACACATTTGTACATTTTTATAGGACATAGTAGCATAATTTAGTATAGGTATACAATGTGCAGTTATCAAATCAAGCCATTTCCATTTCCTGAAGCATTTATCATTTCTCGTTTAGCATTTCTTCCAGTTATTTTGAAATAAATGATAATTTATAGTAGGTTGTAGTTACCCTATGTTTAACACCTTGGTGATGGAGTACAGAGTTTATTGACTTGAAAGCCTTCTGGCTCCCTCAATCTGAGGCCATCACAACCCAGTCCATGTGTAATTGTGGGAAGCCCACCATACACATGACCTTGTCCATGTGTACACACAGAGAACCCTCCCATGTATACAGCCAGTCTGCGTGCACTCCTGGGAAGCCCACCATACACATGACCCTGTCCATGTGTACACCCAGGGAACCCTCCATGTATACAGCCAGTCTGTGTGCACTCCGGGGAAGCCCACCATACACATGACCTTGTCCATGTGTACACACAGAGACCCCTCCCATGTATACAGCCAGTCTGTGTGCACTCCGGGGAAGCCCACCATACACATGACCTTGTCCATGTGTACACACAGAGACCCCTCCCATGTATACAGCCAGTCTGTGTGCACTCCGGGGAAGCCCACCATACACATGACCTTGTCCATGTGTACACACAGAGACCCCTCCCATGTATACAGCCAGTCTGTGTGCACTCCGGGGAAGCCCACCATACACATGACCTTGTCCATGTGTACACACAGAGACCCCTCCCATGTATACAGCCAGTCTGTGTGCACTCCGGGGAAGCCCACCATACACATGACCTTGTCCATGTGTACACACAGAGACCCCTCCCATGTATACAGCCAGTCTGTGTGCACTCCGGGGAAGCCCACCATACACATGACCCTGTCCATGTGTACATCCAGGGAACCCTACCATGTATACAGCCAGTCTGTGTGCACTCCGGGGAAGCCCACCATACACATGACCCTGTCCATGTGTACACCCAGGGAACCCTACCATGTATACAGCCAGTCTGCGTGCACTCCTGGGAAGCCCACCATGCACATGACCCTGTCCGTGTGTACCCCCAGGGAACCCTCCATGTATAGAGCCAGTCCGCAGGCACTCCGGGGAAGCCCACCATGCACATGACCCTGTCCGTGTGTACCCCCAGGGAACCCTCCATGTATAGAGCCAGTCCGCAGGCACTCCGGGGAAGCCCACCATGCACATGACCCTGTCCGTGTGTACCCCCAGGGAACCCTCCATGTATAGAGCCAGTCCGCAGGCACTCCGGGGAAGCCCACCATGCACATGACCCTGTCCGTGTGTACCCCCAGGGAACCCTCCATGTATAGAGCCAGTCCGCAGGCACTCCGGGGAAGCCCACCATGCACATGACCCTGTCCGTGTGTACCCCCAGGGAACCCTCCATGTATAGAGCCAGTCCGCAGGCACTCCGGGGAAGCCCACCATGCACATGACCCTGTCCGTGTGTACCCCCAGGGAACCCTCCATGTATAGAGCCAGTCCGCAGGCACTCCGGGGAAGCCCACCATGCACATGACCCTGTCCGTGTGTACCCCCAGGGAACCCTCCATGTATAGAGCCAGTCCGCAGGCACTCCGGGGAAGCCCACCATGCACATGACCCTGTCCGTGTGTACCCCCAGGGAACCCTCCATGTATAGAGCCAGTCCGCAGGCACTCCGGGGAAGCCCACCATGCACATGACCCTGTCCGTGTGTACCCCCAGGGAACCCTCCATGTATAGAGCCAGTCCGCAGGCACTCCGGGGAAGCCCACCATGCACATGACCCTGTCCGTGTGTACCCCCAGGGAACCCTCCATGTATAGAGCCAGTCCGCAGGCACTCCGGGGAAGCCCACCATGCACATGACCCTGTCCGTGTGTACCCCCAGGGAACCCTCCATGTATAGAGCCAGTCCGCAGGCACTCCGGGGAAGCCCACCATGCACATGACCCTGTCCGTGTGTACCCCCAGGGAACCCTCCATGTATAGAGCCAGTCCGCAGGCACTCCGGGGAAGCCCACCATGCACATGACCCTGTCCGTGTGTACCCCCAGGGAACCCTCCATGTATAGAGCCAGTCCGCAGGCACTCCGGGGAAGCCCACCATGCACATGACCCTGTCCGTGTGTACCCCCAGGGAACCCTCCATGTATAGAGCCAGTCCGCAGGCACTCCGGGGAAGCCCACCATGCACATGACCCTGTCCGTGTGTACCCCCAGGGAACCCTCCATGTATAGAGCCAGTCCGCAGGCACTCCGGGGAAGCCCACCATGCACATGACCCTGTCCGTGTGTACCCCCAGGGAACCCTCCATGTATAGAGCCAGTCCGCAGGCACTCCGGGGAAGCCCACCATGCACATGACCCTGTCCGTGTGTACCCCCAGGGAACCCTCCATGTATAGAGCCAGTCCGCAGGCACTCCGGGGAAGCCCACCATGCACATGACCCTGTCCGTGTGTACCCCCAGGGAACCCTCCATGTATAGAGCCAGTCCGCAGGCACTCCGGGGAAGCCCACCATGCACATGACCCTGTCCGTGTGTACCCCCAGGGAACCCTCCATGTATAGAGCCAGTCCGCAGGCACTCCGGGGAAGCCCACCATGCACATGACCCTGTCCGTGTGTACCCCCAGGGAACCCTCCATGTATAGAGCCAGTCCGCAGGCACTCCGGGGAAGCCCACCATGCACATGACCCTGTCCATGTGTACATCCAGGGAACCCTACCATGTATACAGCCAGTCTGCGTGCACTCCTGGGAAGCCCACCATACACATGACCCTGTCCGTGTGTACACCAGGGAACCCTCCATGTATAGAGCCAGTCCGCGTGCACTCCTGGGAAGCCCACCATGCACATGACCCTGTCCGTGTGTACACCCAGGGAACCCTACCATGTATACAGCCAGTCTGCGTGCACTCCGGGGAAGCCCACCATACACATGACCCTGTCCGTGTGTACACCCAGGGAACCCTCCATGTATACAGCCAGTCTGCGTGCACTCCGGGGAAGCCCACCATACACATGACCCTGTCCATGTGTGCTCCCAGGGAACCCTCCATGTATACAGCCAGTCCACGTGCACTCCGGGGAAGCCCACCATACACATGACCCTGTCCGTGTGTACCCCCAGGGAACCCTCCATGTATATAGCCAGTCCGCGTGCATTCCGGGGAAGCCCACCATGCAGATGACCCTGTCCGTGTGTGCCCCCAGGGAACCCTCCATGTATATAGCCAGTCCGCGTGCATTCCGGGGAAGCCCACCATGCAGATGACCCTGTCCGTGTGTGCCCCCAGGGAACCCTCCATGTATATAGCCAGTCCGCGTGCATTCCGGGGAAGCCCACCATGCAGATGACCCTGTCCGTGTGTGCCCCCAGGGAACCCTCCATGTATATAGCCAGTCCGCGTGCATTCCGGGGAAGCCCACCATGCAGATGACCCTGTCCGTGTGTGCCCCCAGGGAACCCTCCATGTATAGAGCCAGTCCGCGTGCACTCCTGGGAAGCCCACCATACACATGACCCTGTCCGTGTGTACACCCAGGGAACCCTCCATGTATAGAGCCAGTCCGCGTGCACTCCGGGGAAGCCCACCATACACATGAGCTGTCCGTGTGTACACCCAGGGAACCCTCCATGTATATAGCCAGTCCGCGTGCACTCCTGGGAAGCCCACCATACACATGACCCTGTCCATGTGTACACCCAGGGAACCCTCCATGTATATAGCCAGTCCGCGTGCACTCCGGGGAAGCCCACCATACACATGACCCTGTCCGTGTGTATACCAGGGAACCCTCCATGTATATAGCCAGTCTGCGTGCACTCCTGGGAAGCCCACCATACACATGACCCTGTCCGTGTGTACTCCCAGGGAACCCTCCATGTATACAGCCAGTCCGCGTGCACTCCTGGGAAGCCCACCATACACATGACCCTGTCCATGTGTACACCAGGGAACCCTCCATGTATACAGCCAGTCCGCGTGCACTCCGGGGAAGCCCACCATACACATGACCCTGTCCATGTGTACACCCAGGGAACCCTCCATGTATATAGCCAGTCCGCGTGCACTCCGGGGAAGCCCACCATACACATGACCCTGTCCATGTGTACACCAGGGAACCCTCCATGTATACAGCCAGTCCGCGTGCACTCCGGGGAAGCCCACCATACACATGACCCTGTCCATGTGTACACCCAGGGAACCCTCCATGTATATAGCCAGTCCGCGTGCACTCCGGGGAAGCCCACCATACACATGACCCTGTCCATGTGTACACCAGGGAACCCTCCATGTATACAGCCAGTCCGCGTGCACTCCTGGGAAGCCCACCATACACATGACCCTGTCCGTGTGTACTCCTAGGGAACCCTCCATGTATGCAGCCAGTCCGCGTGCACTCCTGGGAAGCCCACCATACACATGACCCTGTCCATGTGTGCTCCCAGGGAACCCTCCATGTGTACAGCCAGTCCGCCTGCACTCCTGGGAAGCCCACCATACATATTGCCTGGGCTTCGTCGCTCCTTTGCCATACACATGACCCTGTCCGTGTGTACTCCTAGGGAACCCTCCATGTATGCAGCCAGTCCGCGTGCACTCCTGGGAAGCCCACCATACACATGACCCTGTCCATGTGTGCTCCCAGGGAACCCTCCATGTGTACAGCCAGTCCGCCTGCACTCCTGGGAAGCCCACCATACATATTGCCTGGGCTTCGTCGCTCCTTTGTGGGATAGTCCCTTTCACTCTTCTTGAACCACGAATATTCTCAGCTGAGATGTTCCGTTATCCAATATCTCCTTCCCCATTTGTAGTTGAAAGAGTTAGTGCAAAGATTGTAATCTGGGCTGATGCAACGGCCCTGCCCATAGATGCTGACAATATCCCTTGCTGAGGGGCTGGCTCTATGGCAAATATAAGAGCTATCAGGCTGTGCATGCACATCCAGAGGGCATGTCATTCCATTAATCAGTACTTTTCAGATTCTGAGGTCTTACAGAAGGGAAGAAGTTGTTTTCATTCCCCTCTTCTCCTTTTCCAAACTCTCACATCGGGGAGCTGCACACAGCGGGTTGCTGTTGGTACTATGGCAATCTGTGGGGGCCCAAAGCAGCTTTCTTTGGTAACCACCATTTCTAAGATTATGTTTCCTCAGGTACATAATGACTTGAAGGTTGGTGTGTGATGCCCTGGTATTTCTTCATAAATATTTTTATATTTCATGGAAAAAGTCTTTACACAAGCTTAGCATAGTTTCAATATATATATGTATATATAGTTTGGTACTGGGGATCAAACTCGGGTCCTTGGGCTTGCAAGGCAGGCAGCGGAACCACTGAGCTAAATCCCCAGCCTCTTAATTTCAATATATTAGTTTTATGGTTTCCAGAGTTTTTTCATCATTGTGGCTTTTTCCATAAAGAAGAACCCTATACATTGGGTTATCTACACAGTATGTCTAAAAATACAGACCAAAACATGATTTTTATAAAAAAATTTACATTAAATGTTCTCAGACTGGGTATCTTCTGAAACTTACTTCCTCCTTTTTGGTTTTAATTTTTAAAGAAATCTTCATGCTTATTTATGCAGCATAGGTAAATTTGTATGTATACATGCATATCAACGCATATGTGAGCATATACCCACACATACACATATGTCTTCTGAGGAATATACCATTACTGATTATAGCACAGTTTAATCATTTTTAAATTGACCTCCAGGTGAATTTCTCATTGTTTTTCAAAACTGTAAAATTTACTGTGAAAAACATTCTGTACATATCTTGTATACATCAGGTTCTCTCAAAAATGTTCCTAGAAGAATAAGTGCAGGTACCTGAAGATCCAGAAACAGATTTTGGAGAAGAAATTTGTCAATATTTCTGAAGAGGTTATGCTAATTTGTAGCTCTGTGAATGATCTGGTAACACATCTAAAAATTCCAACTCTCAGTTTTACCAACCAAGGGATTGTCTCTCTGTTCCTCCCACCGAGTTTATTTTACATCTTTGGTCATTAGAAGGGTTGAAGATCTCTTGTGGCCATTGGCTATTTTGATTTTTCTTATGAAGTTTTCTCCTTGTTTTTGCCTACTTTTCTCTCAGTCATTTCTGCCTTTTCTCACCAGTTTGTAGGAATTTTTAAATTACACTGAATCTAATCCTTTGCCCTCCCTGCTGCAATTATATTCCATGATCCGTAGCTTATCAGTTTCATATTTTAGTGTAGTTGCATTTATGGCATAGAAAAGCAAACAGTTTAAACACAGTTCATTTATTAACTTTGTTTGCTTTATCTAAAAAAATCATTTTCTACTGTGAGCTCATTAAAGTCTCACAATTCTTTTCTTCCTGACTTTAATGAAGAAAAGAATTGTGTGTGGCAAGGGGCCAGGGATTTGGATCAGTGGTTCCGTCACCTGCCTTGCAAGTTCAAGGGCCCAAGTTCGATCCCTGGTGCAAAACACCAGAATTATGTGTGGTGACAAAAAGACCAGAGGCACTCTTGAGGCCCAAACCCAGGGTATGTGACAGAGGTGGCCATGCTTATCAGGGGAAAATACTGAGTAAATGTCAAATGCCTACCTGCCATCATCAAAAACAAGTCTTGAGATGAACTAATTTTTTTACGAAAATGCTTTCCAAGAGACTAAAGATTAAAGTATTCTATTTTTTTAGGTTTTAAGTTTTGCTTTTCTTCCTGACACACAGTCCACACCATAACTCCATCAGATGGGCCACTGTGGCTTTCTAACCAATCTTCTACGTGGCAGTGGGGAAGTAGGTGGAATGAAAGAAGAGGAAATTGTGTTAATAAAAGAAGCTACACGATAAGTACAAGGGTTTATTAAACATATAAGGCAAAATAATATAAACTTTTAAAATTCACTGTAAAATACGTCATTGATTTCTTCTTATTATATTTCTTTCTCAAACATAAATTTATTGTTTAATTCATGTGTATGAATTCTATTAGCCTGTCTAGTTGTAGGAAGAATATCTTCATAGTTAAATTGCATTTAATTTAAATATTAATTTTTAAAAATTTTACTCTCTGAATTTATTTTTGCTAGAGTACAGAAACATAATTTCAACAGACTTTACAGACAAGCTATAGAACAATAAAAGGTTTGGCTGAGATTTGTGGATCTGTATGGTGATGGGAACATCTATGATCACTCATGGTGTTGTTTCTTCACCTACTCTTAAAATCACTGCGTTAACTAGAAAGTCTAGTAAAGAGTTGGCCTGACAGGAGTGCTGGTGGCCCCACTACCATGCTCCCTACTTTAGTGAGATTGCTTCTACTCCACTGTCTGCATTAATCATGGAGTGCTCTGGGACTTCCTGGTAGATGCCCTTTGGCGGGTTCAGTTCCCTTTTATTCAGGGTCAGAAGAGTCACTAGTGCACATTATGCTTTGCCAGATGCCTTAATGAACTTCTTAAAATGCAAATATGTTTTTGCTCTTTAAATGTTAGTCTGAGCTATTTCTGTTTGTTATTTGATACTTAACCTTTGTGTTTTTGGAGTAAATTTCACTTGGTTCTTCGAACTGTTTTATTTACCCAGCGATGAATGAAACACTAGTAACTAAATCTAACATGTTTGTTTTCATATTCATAGAGATATTTTATGTGTGTTTACTTTGAGAGACTATAAAACGGAGAATGGTCTGTGACTTTGAAAAGAAACTCATGACCTGTGCAGACTTAAATGAGTCCAGCTTTGCTGTCACCTGAAGGGAGTTCAGGAAGCTCGCTTCAGCTTTCAAGCCATTTGGTCTGTGAGATACCCTTTGCTTCCTGAGATCATATCACAAGTCCTGCCTTACACAGCACACATCTTTTACAACCAAAACTACAGGGTTGGACTGGGGATTAGGCTGAGTGGTTCCGCTGCCTGCCTCACGAGCACAAGGGCCTGAAAAAAGACTCTAACAAAACTATAGGGTTGATTTTTGTTATTTTCTTGTGGCATGTGATCTATGCAAGTGTATTGTAACTTATCTTTATCGGTCAGTGTAGATTTCCTATATATTAGAAAACTGTCAAAATGTGGTCATAAATTATGCCAGTAATTTCTGAATACAGATGACAGGGATGAACTTGTCCACCCTATTCTTGTGATGGATCATTATCTCTATTCCTTTTTTGCTCTTTTCATTTCCATTTGGCTGACATTTGTCAATTTGAAAAAAACAGAAGGTACGTGTAACCGATCATTTATTATACGGTTCTGACTACTTCCTGGTCGTTACTTCCTTGTACTTTGCATGTATTACATTTCAATTTTGATTTTGAAAATGTTACCTTTTGCATATTAAGGACTATTTATTTTTAAAATTTAGACTACCAAAAATGGCTATCAACGGAATGGAATTTTTCTCCATTGTCTATTGTACTTTCTTCTAAGTCTTCACAAAACAACATGAACAAGGATGGCAACAAGAACAATAGAAGAAAACTTGTATGATACAGAGGTTCAAGCACCCTGTAGGTTAGAATGCTTATTTCATTCATAAATATTTTGGCATGTGCTTCCAAGTATTAATTTATTATAATCGCTTCAAAATAATGGCATGGGGGAATAGGTGGAAAAAAGAAGAGAAAATTGACCCTGTGTTAATAAATGAAGTTACATGATAAGAGCATGGGCTCATGAAACATACAAGGCAAAATACTATAAACTTTTAACATTTATTGTAAAATCTGTCATTGATTTCGTATTATACTACAGCCAGATGATGGGTTAATTATATTGGATATATTGATTATATTGGAACCAAATCTCTCCTTTCCTTATGCATATGTAAGAATATATATTGTACTTATAGTAGTATAATGATAAAGGAAAAAGAAGGCATTGAGGAATAGGGGAAGGTAACATAAGCATTAGTCAAATTTTATAAGCATTATATTTTTTCTTAACTGGAAGGTTTATCTAGGTATTTTTATTGGAGTGAACTTATTAGCAGTTCAGATTTTCTCTGCATTTACTGATTTATTTACTTCATGTATTAATTGGCCAGAACTAGAATATAAATATAAGGAGAAATTGACAAGTTTGTTGTCCTACTAAATCTTATGCTGTTGCTTGTTTTATATTGCATTTATGTCATACACACACACACACACACACACACACACATTTATAGTACATTTTCCATTAGTAAAAATGTATCATTAGGAATAAACCCCATGTATTAATGTAAGAGTACTCATTCTTAAATATTTTGACATTTGCTTTCCTTAATTTCATATTTAGTAGATATATCTCTTCTATCAGTTTATTTTCCAATTGCATTCCTCATCAGTCTCTAAACAATATTTTAAAAAGCCATTTATGTTGTTTGTTTTTTTCATTACGTTTATTCATACTTTTTAGGTATCAAATACAGTTACATTCATCATTGGGATCTTGTACCTTTACATGATATAGCTTGGTTCTTATTTTTTTGCCATCTTCCTGCCTTCCCTTCACCCCCTCTGTCCTTCCCTATTTACACATATATTCTCTGATCTTTAAAGGTATGTTTAATTATTAAATTTGGTGATTCTGTTGTCTTATGGATTTTGTGACCCTTGTTCTCCTTTAATTATTTTCTTGACTCCCTGGATTGACTGGATTCTCTATTCCCCCTTTCCCTCTACTAGTTTGGGATTTATTGACCTTATATCTAGTATTTCAGTGCTCGCCTTTATTTGTTAACATGACTGTCGACTCAGAGATTGATTTTAGATTTTGTATTGGCCATGTGGAAGATAAAGATGAAAAGAATTATAATGCATCTCTTCCTTCCCCTTCCACATTATTGACAATGCTTTAGTTCGATAGTGTTTGACTCTTGCTTATACGCCACTTAGGTGCTGCCTCCCATGCTCCCCACCTTCCTGCCTTTTGTCAGCCGTGACTGCAGTAACTGGCTCTGTGTGGTTGTGACTGACTGAACAGGTGTCACCTGACAGCATCTCACCATACGCCGTGTGGCTCTTACCTTATACCCTGGGCCCTATCAAGACCCTTAAATATTCAGAAGACAAGAGAGCTAATTCTGCAGGGCAAACTTTTGCCCATTCCCAGTGGTCAGATATGTACCCATTGTCCGGTTGTCCCTGAACCCCAGTTGAGACCCCTAGGCACGTTTTTGTGTGGCTCTTTGGAGAAAACCTCCTGGGCTTTAGCAATCAGTCCTATGCGTATATTGGGTTTTCCTTCTTCACTTCCTCATTCCTGTTACTCATTCCTGGTACGTAGGCCCCCTCTCTTCAATAAAGTAGTAGTATGTGATTCCTCAGTTAGATCACTGAGACCTCACATGGAGGCTTTGGGACGGACAGACCAGTGAGGTGTAAAATTCTGGATGGGACAATGTGAAGGCCCTGTGTCATCACCTCGAGCCACCTCCAGAATCCCTCAGAACCATGGAAGACACTTCCTGGCTTCCTGGCAGCTTATTGCTGGAGTTCCTGCATGTCTCTGCTTCTTTACCGGAGGGGCTTCTTTAGCGCCCCAGACCTTCTCAGCCCATGTGCAGAACAGCCCAGAGATGACAGGGGAAATGTCACTGAAGTGACCGTCAAGTGATGAGGAGTGGGAGGTGGTGGAGAAGCCCCTCAGGCTCCTAGTTGTTCCCTTAGGTGGACAACTGATGCACAGTCAAAGGATTTCTGCAGCAGGATGGGTCTCTGGTTGATACAAGGAGGAGAGAAGAAAGGCCGAGTAGGGGAGAATAAGGACCACAGTGCGTGAAGGGCTATAAATTATATCTGTGAAAGAAGGATAGAGACCTGCTCGGAACTGGCACAGGGGTGAAGGAATGAAGCCAAGAGGATGTGAAGGATCTGAAGCGATGACCTGCAATCCCCCACGCAATGCAGACTTTCTTCCTAGGATGCTGAATAGAGCTCTAGGCCACAGTTTGAGCTTTCGTATGGGGAACTCTTTTGCTTTGTTTTAAAATAATGTTCAGAATGACTTTGGATTCACAGAAAAATTGCAGCAATATTTCACAGCATCGCCATGTCCTGAATCTAGTTTTCCTTGTTATTAATATTTCATGTTAGTCTGGTACCTTTGTTATAACGAATGCACCCATGCTTATATAGTATTATCAATTAAAGAGCACACTTCATTCACACTTCTTCCGTTTTCTAACGTTCTTTTGTTGTGTTTCCAGGATCCCATCAGTGATTTCATGATGCCGTTTTCCCATTTCCTCAGACTTCTCACAGTTGTGACACTCCTCAGAATTTCCTTGTTTTTGATGACTTTGATGGCGTTGAGGTGTACTGCTTAGATATAGTTAGAATGTCCCTCAGGTGAGATTTGTGTGCTGATTCATAATTAGGCTAAGGTGATGATTTTTGGGAAAGCTATGGTAGCGATAGTGTGCCATTTTGAGCGTGTCCACTACAGACCGTGTAGTATCTGAGATGGGGTTGTTCAGACTTCTGCACCTTAAAGTTACTGTTTCCTCCTCTTAGCTTCTGCTTCAGGGAAAACGAATCTAAAATGCACGCCTGCTTAGTGAGCATACCATAAAACCTACTATTCCAAATTTAGCCAGTCTAGTGAAAATAATTTATAACCATCACAGACATTGCCCTAATTCTTTCCAGAAAGACAATAAAGCCCAGAAAGTTGTTACTGTGTGTGTTGAAGGACACGAGTACAAAAAAAAAAGGACAAAGGAGAGTGGTCTCTCTGACCACTCTTATTACTTAGGTAGCATGATATCAGAAGCTGCATAAATAAGGAAATTGATCTTACTAGTCAGTGACAATTTCAAAGTCCTTCTTGTAATCTTGGCTTGGCTTTTAGAGTGACTGCCTATCTGAGGGGGACTTGTAGGGGGCCAATATTTTGGCACATTCGATTCTGAAATTCTCAGAGGTCAATTATGGCTCTGAGATGATAGAAGAGCCTGCTTAGTCTCAGCTCTCTGTGGAGTGTCATCCCTATGAGAATCCATGGACTAAGCTATCCACTTGCATTCAGCATCTTTAATAAATCTGTGTTAACTTACGCTACAAACGACCCTTCTGTTTTCAGGAGATATTTCTCATACTCTGAAGAATGATAGAAATACAAGAATTCGATGCTCAGGCCTTTGTCTTTTGCCATTGCGATAAGAAATGAAGGGACGACTGATGGAAAATTCTACTTTGTCTACAAACTTTCTGCCATAGACTCTAAGGCTACTACTTAGAACAAATAGGCCAAGAGGCTCAAATAGGTTAATAGCATTTGAAAATACTATCGTATCAGTTGTGCCAGCACCGTAGGCTACATCACACTAAATAATATAATTCATAGATTCTCTTTCTGTTCAGATTCTAAAGGATTAAACAAGGATAAAGAAGACACATTTCCTCATAGTTTATCTGCCCCCCTTTCTACTCTCAGTGACATTAACGTGAGCATTGTGTCATGCCCAGACATTATATGTGTACTCAGCTGTCTCACTGCTGCATCTAACCTATCCCATGCTATGTTGGGTTAGTTTGCAGAAGGCAGTTTGTTTGTCAAGTAATTCTCTTTCTTAAACGTGTATCGTGCTTTGGAGATAGAGGAGCTGACCATGTAGTCCCAGCTTCTTATTTCTCCTCTCCAAGGAATTCCTGCAGGACCACCATATTACTTCTCAGCAAAGTGTGAGCATTTTTAGCTTTGTCTTTGCTTGCATGTTGCCCAGTCACTTCCTAGTTGATCCTATAAATCTCCCAAAGTCTGAGTCCTACCCCAAAGTCCTTCATATGATTTTCTCTTTATTCTAAAATGACATAAAGGTGGCTTCTACTGTATAAAAGTCGACACTGCTAATAAACATGCCTATATTGGTCTTTTACTATCCTAGTGAGAAAGGAGACTTCTAACATTTCTACCAGGATAGTACACCAGGAACTGGTGCCTGTTCCCCAGCTCTCCTTGAGTTATGTATGTGTAGGTCCAGAGAGGTCAGATCCAAACACAAGCAGTTACTCAGAAGATGACTCTTTGAAAGAACCACTTAATTGTTTCTGTTAAAAATAAATATGCATGGCTAATAATGAATACTCTATTGAAAGCATACAAATAAAATAGATTACAGCTACAATCAAGATTAGGGGCCTATTACATTTTGGTTAATAAGCTTTGTACATGTTTCACCTTGTAGATGGATATGAAGCACCTGTCTTAAATTACAAGGTCAAATTTTTGGCAACTTGAAAATAAATTGCTCTGCAGATACACATGAGGCATGTGGTGAATATTGTGTGCCCAGTTCCTCTTTTAGATGGAAAACGGGTTCCCAAGCTGCTGAGAGTGCAGTGAACTGCCAAGTCCTGGGTCATGCTTCTGTCTTGGGTGGCGTTGTATCCGGTGATGATTGGCCCAGGAGTATAAAAAGGCCACCTGTACTCATCCCAGGTCTTAGAAGTTCTGAAGGATAATTTTATTTTTAGATCTCCCCATGGGTTAGCCAAGGTACTGCACTCAGGCACACTGCAGCTTGACCTCTGCTCAGCCCTCCTTGCCCCACTTCCCTTCCTCAGGGGTTCAAAAGCACTGTCTACTAAACCTCCTACCTGCTAATTTCCATCTAAGAGGCTGCCTGTTGCCGGCAGGGTTCCCAGAAAGCAAGAAAAATAAAAAAGCAACACAGTGGACACTGTGATTTCTTCCTCTTGCATGAATAGTCACCTTCATGTACAAACAGAAATGCTTTCAGCCTATGAAGTAGGACACAGGGAGAGAAAGCCCGAGTTTGAACTTTGGGATGCAACACGACTGGAGAATTCCAGAACAAACCCACAAGATCCAAATGGGGCCTGAGTGCCCACTCTGTGTCTGATGACATAGACATCCATGTCCTCTCCCCATCTTCCATTAACCTAGACATTTGGAAGGCGTCTGAATTCTTTTATAGAAAATGTATATGCCACAGATAGGCCTGCTTAGAGGAAGTCTGACTGGCAGAGAAAAATAGGTCAATCATGCTCCCAGAAATTGATTGCAGAAGCCAGATGTGTGCTTGGAGGGCAAGGGCCACGCAGCAATGTTTGAAAGCAGGTGCACAGAAGGGGGCGTGGAGTCTAGATGGGGTTAAGTGCATGCTGTACTTCCCTAACTGCACCATTGTGAGTGGTAAAGAGGAGGACTGATCTTTTGTGCTTTTATACGGACGAATGGTTGAATTTGTTCAAAGCTCTTTAAAAGGTCCCAGCAGGCGTGTACAAAGCAGAAGAAAAGGAGCATGGGAAGCGGAACCGACTTGTCCGTTCGTCCTGAATGAGCCCTCAGAGGCTCTTGGGAAGATGACTTGAGTTTAGGGAGGAAACTCCTTTACCCCTCACAAAATCTCATTTAAGGCACCAGAGATGAAAAGGAAAAAAAAAAAAAAGCCTGCAGTAGCGATGGAAAGTCAAGGAGAAGAATCTTTTCTAGTGCATTTTTTGAAGTCGTTGATAGCATGTGATCAATGGGAACAAGGCGGCTGCCATCTTGCCATTATGGGTGCGTAACAGTGGCCACTTATTTAAGTCCAAACCAGCGATGCCTTCTTCTGCTAGAGATGGGCATTTGGAAGAAGACGGCTGTGGATGTCACCTAAGGGGACAACAGCATTGAACTGGAACAGCTAGTCACCCCTCTCAAAGAGCAAAAGCCACACAGTTGCGTGCATTTCTTACCTGTACTTTCCCCAGGCTGCAGCCCTAATGGAAACATCAACTAGTCAAATAGCACAAAAGAATATTGGAAAGCTTTAAAACCCTGGAACATGTCAGGGCCTCATTCTGTTTCCTCCAGGAAGACCAAGGCCACTTATTTGCTATGCAGAATTAGACTCTTCAAGGTTCTTAGCCTGTGCCTCCTTTAATCGAAATTCTTTTTTATAAGAATTATAATTAACAAATGGTTTATCATATATCATTGATTCAGATTTAGCAGCAAAAGCTAGTGAGATGCAATGAAGGTAAGGCCAGGGGAAAGAAATATTTTCCTAAAAGAATGTGCTAGTTTTCCTGTAAGGCACTCGGGCTTGCTCAGGAAGTCTCAGGTTAGTGAAGGTCCTCCTGGGGAGGTGAGGAAAGACTCCTTCAGCTAAATCACATCCTTTTTCTGTGGTCCCACAGTGTTCTGCACATTAGGTCCCTCATTCCCATAATTTGTAACTTGTCCTCATTTTCTTGATGTTCTCCAAAAGCCATTGGGCCAGGGACTAATGAGCATCTTTCTAGTGTAGACCTTATGTGGCACATACCTTTTTCCATTTTAAACATTTAAAACTATTTCCAATGATTTTCATTAAAGATTATACTTTTGAGGACATGTGAATTAATGGGAACAGTAAGAAGGGAGAGGGAAGTTGGTGTATAAAATGGTTATAGTAAAGAGGAGGAACTAAAGCTTTGCATTTATAAGACAGACAATTAGAAGAATAAAGGCTAAAATGACCATTCTTTTTTTTTTTTTTTTTCCTGTTACTGGGATCAAACTTGGGACCTTATGCTTGTGAAGCAGGCAGTAGAACCACTGACCTAAATCCCCGGCCTAGAATGGCCATGCTTGAGGTCTCACAGGTTGCAGACCCGGGGACAGATGTGACGAGCCCATGGCAAGTTGCAGATAGGCATGGCTCAGGTGCCAAGACAGTGACACACCGGAAAGGTGCAAGACTACCAGAAATATCTATGAGCTCCTGTAGAATCAAGCTATACGGACTCTACAAACCCTTATCTTCAGGCCTTGTAGTTTGCAAACACTTTGTAGCCCACACTGATAAATCTGCTGTGTATGGGCCACGAGGGGTTATTGCTGTGTACACGGATTGTTCATGTATACAGCCTTTGGGATAGTGGATGGAAATAGTACTGAGTGTCACCCTGGACTGTTGGCCTACTCTAATGCAGGATTGGTCCTCTCTGAGCCGGCAATGAAATTAAAACGTGGTTCATCGGCCCTAAGACGCCCTTCATTCAGTTGGGTTAGACAAGTCAGGAACATGAGTCTTCTGTGACTCCTGGTGTCCTGAAGCAGGGTCCCATCTCAGCTTTGCCCACACAGCCCTGCAGAGGTCTAGCATTCCAGTGAGTTGAATTTTCAGTGAGCTTCCGACCTTACTCGATGTCTGCATATTACGCTGTACTGTGTGTCTTTCAATGTCGTATTAGAGACCGAATGACGGAGTGCTGCCAGGATGTTGTAACACTTCATAGATGGACTTCTCAAAGGTGGCTCAGAATGCAGTATTTCCTCAATCACTGGACAGCTCACTATACCAAAGTCCTCATAGACTTTGCAGTCAAGCCAGGTCCTGTTTTTTTTTTTTTTTTTTTTAATCATTTTACGAAGCTATGATTGATATGTAAAAAGCTGTACGTTTTAGATATGCCTTTTGATGAATATGAGAATAAATATGCATTTGTGAAACTAATCACCACCGTCAGGGCCATGAACACGTACCCCAATTCCAAAGTTTCCCGCAGTTCCGTCATCATACTCATTATTATTATTGTAGGTGTTAAGAACACTTAACATAAGGCTTTTAAAAGTTTCGACTCTATGATACAATATTGCTAATTGTGGGCACTATCCTGTATAGTTAATCCCCAGCATTTACTTAACTTGCAGAACTGAAACGTCACACCCTTTGCCCATCCCCCACCTCCACTCATCTCTAGAAGTCATCAGTCCACTCTTTGCCTCTATGAGTTTATTCTTGTAATGCACATACAAATGGTACAGTACCTACCTTTCTGTGCTTGGCCTATTTCATGTAATGAAACATCCTCCGGGGCCACAAGGCCTGACAAGTTCGCACAAATACACACTCATGCACAAGCACACACACACATTCACACACTGCCATTGCGATGGTGGCTTTCATCTGTCAGCTTGACTGAGCTGAGAATTACCCATGTAGCCGGAGAAATCACTCCAGGATGTCTATGAGAGTGTTTCTAAGTGAGTCAGTAGCCTGAATGAAAAGACCTGCCCATACCAGTGTGGGCGGGCATCATTCGTGCTGTCCAGGGCCTAGGTAAAACAGAGGAAGTTCACTGTCTTCTGTAGAGCTGGGAAGTTCATTTTCTCCCACCCTCTAACAATGGAGTATGCATGGTTCTCAGGCTTTTCGACATGGAACTTATACCAGTCCTTGCACCCTTTGCTGTGTTTTGAGAGTTTCGCCACTGGCTCCCATGCTTCCCAGGCATTTGGATATGGGTTGATTTATACACTGAACTTTCTTGGATCTGCCGTTTAGATGTGGCACATCAATGGACCTCTTGAACTCTAATTGTGTGAGCCCATTCTCATAATAAAACCCCATCTGAGCCTCTGTAGGAAAGCTACTGTTTCTGTTTCTCTGGAAAATTCTGGCTAGCACAGGTGTTAACCTTTATTCATCTATTGACAAACATTTTGCTGGTTTCTACATCTTCGCTCATATTAATATGGTCACAGTGAACCTGGGATTGCAGATATCCTGATTTTGACACTTTGGGCTAATTACTCAGAAGGGGTACTGATAGATTGTATAGTAATTCTATTTTTAATTTTTTTTCTACTTTTTATTTTTTGAGGAACATCCGTACTGCTTCCATAGTGGTTACACTAGTTTATACTCTCACAAACAGTGTACAAAAATTACATTTTCTCTCAGCCTTGCTGACACTTATTTTTCTAATAGTAGTTATCCTGACAGGTATGAGTTGATGTTTCATTGTGGTTTTAATTTGTGTTTCCCTGATAGCCAGTGAGGTTGAATTTTTTCATATACTTGTTGGCCGTTTGTTTGTACCTCTTCTTTGGAAACAATGTCTATTTGGGTCCTTTGCCTAGCTTTTAATCATACTATTAGGTTTTTAACATTTGCTATTGAGTCATAGCAGTCCCTTATAGTTTTGAGTCTTAACCCCTGTTATGGTTCAGACTTAGAAGAAGGCTCACATACTCTTGGCAGGGCTTTGGAAAGGTGACTAAATGATGGGGACCCTGCAGCTCAGTGTGATGTTAGGAGGTGGTGTCTGATCAGAAGAGGCAGGAGTCACTGGGGACGTGACCCGGAAGAGTGCATCTCCCTCTGGCTCCCTCCTCGCTCTTCTTTCTGGGTGCCATAGATGCCAGCAGCTTTCCTAACTGTTCCCCCTACCTGCCTTCCTGCCATGGAGCTAACTATGGACCAAAAATCAACACGCAAAATGAACCTCTCCTTCTTTAAATTGCGAGTGTGGGATATTTTGTCTCAGCGATGAAAAGCTAAGACAATCCCTTATAAAATGAATGATTTACAAGTATTTTCTCTCATTTACTCTTTAGCCTGCTAATTGTCTCTGTGGGAGGAAACTTTTAGTTTGATGTGATCCTATTTGTCTGTTTTTGCCTTTGTTGCTTGTGATTGGGGGATTATATTAAAAAAAAATCTTTGTACAAACCACTGTTGAGAAGCTGTTCCTCTTGTATTCTCCATGACTTTCATAATTTCACATCTTACTTTTAAGTCTCTGGTCCATTTTGAATTGATGTTTGTATACAGTAAGTATTTCTTAAGTGCATATTACCAATTTTCCTGACATTTACTGCAGAAGCAATCCTTTCTCTATTGTATATTCTTGGCACATTCATTGAAAATCAATCAACTGTAAATGGAGGGGCTTATTTCTGGGTTTTATTCTGTTCTAATGGTCTATGTGTCTCTTTTCATGCCAGTACCATACTGTTTTGATTTTTACAGCTTTGCAGTGTATTTTTCTCTTTTTCTTTTCTGTACTGGGGATTGAACTCAGGAACTTGTGCTTGCAAGGCAGATAGGTACCATGGAGCTAAATCCCCAGTCCAGTATATGTTAAAATCAGCTAGTGGGATCCCTGTAGATTTGCTATCTTGTTCATGATTACTTTGGCTATTTTTGAGGTCTTTTAAGGTTATTTATGAAGGGAAAAGAAAAAAATATGAGAAAAGGACAAAAATGGAAACAAAGTCTTTGTAAATAGGGGAGGGTGGAGGGGGGAGAAGGGAGGGCAGGGACAAGGGGAATAAATGAGAACTAAGATCTGTCATGTAAAGGTGCAAGATCCCAATGATAAATGTAAGTGTACTGTATACCTAAAAAGTACCAACAAACTAAATGGAAAAAAAGGTTATTTATGAATTTGGGGATTTTTTTTTGTTTCTGTGGGGAAAAAGTCATTGGAATTTTGAAATGAATTGCATTTAATCTATAGATGCTTTGGTTAATATGAACATTTTAACAAAATTCTTCCAATTTATGGACACTACATCTTTTTATTTATTTGTGCTTTTAATTTCTTTCATTAACAATTTATAATTTTCAGTATACAGATATTTTATTTCCTTGGTAAACATTTTCCTTTATATTTTATTTTTTATGCTACTGGAAATAAGATGGTTTTCTTAATGTATTTATAGCTCATTATTAGTGTATATTGATTCTTGTTTGTGAATTTTATAACCTTCAATTTTATTTAATTTAAAAATTATTTTTGATGGATATTGGTTTTTTCATATATCTCTCATCTGAAGATAGAAAATTTAATTATCTTCCAATTTTGAGAATTTTTGTTTTTTCTTGCCTAACTGCTCAAGTTGGGACTTCCAATACTAAATTGCAAAGAGCTGATGAATGTGGACATCATTGTCTTGGTCCTAATCTTAGGGGAAAAGCTTTCAGGATTTTACTCTTGAACATGGTGTAAGTTATGGGTTTTGTCATGTGTGGTCTTTATTATGTTGAGGTATTTTTCTTTCGTACCAGATTTGTTCAGGGTTTTTGTCATAAAAGGATGTTGGATTTTGTAAGATGCGTTTTCTTTGTCTATTCAGATGCTCATGTAATTTTTATTTTGTATTCTGTTAATGTATCACATTTATGTATTATGTATATTGAATCAACCTTGCATCCCATGAATAAATCTTGCTTGATCATAAGGTGTGTTCATTTTAATGTGATGTTGAATTCAATTTGCTAGTACTTTGTTGAGGATTTTTTACACCCATGTTCATTGTGGATAATAGCCTGTACTTTTTTCCTTTTTCATAAGGTCCTTGTCTGATTTCCATATCTGGGTATTGCTGTACTTGTAAGATAAGTTTACATGTGTTCCATCTTCTTCAGTATTTTGAGCTTAAGTGCAACTGGCCATATTTCCCCTTTAAAATTTGATACAATTTAGCAGTGAACCCTCAGATCCTTGGTTTTTTTGTTTGTTTGTTTGTTCCAAGGCACTTGATTATTGACTAAATTTCCTTATAAGTCTTACTGGTCTGTTCAGATTTTCAATTTCTTCATGACATCTTGGTAGATTGGATATTTATAAGAAACTATCCATTTCTTCTGGATTATCCAATTTGCGTAACTGTGCATAGTAATCTCTTTGATATTTTGTATCTTTTTATTGGTGCACGATTGCACTGCATTATGATTACATCCCTTGTGAGGAGTTGGCACATGTACCTAACACATCTTAATTCTTTTTTACTTCTCCTTCCTTTCCCTTCTTCTCTCTCCCTCCACTTCTTGGTCCCCTTTCCTTTTGGAAAAGATGTATCTTCCCATTTCCTGTTAACTTTTATTTTGCTCTTTAATTATTTATACTTTGAGTTTCTTATATAAGAGAAACCATGTAATGTTTAACCTTGTATGTCTGATCGATTTCACTTAAAATTATGGTCTCCAAGGGCATTAATTTTCCTATAAATTACTCAAGTTTATCCTTTATAGCAGAATAGTACTCTATTGTATGTAAATTCCACATTTTCCTTATCCCTTCATCTGTCGTTCGACATATAAGATTTAGCTATTATGACTTGTGCTGCTACAAACATAGGTATCACGTATCAGTGTATTATGATGTCTTTAAATCTTTGTCTTTAAAAGCTGAGTCATAATTTGATTATCTCTGTTGTTTTTCTAGTACCTATTTAATCCTGTTTTAGTCTTTGTTATTTTCTTCTTTCTGATAATTTGGGCTTAATTTTCTTTTAACTTCCCTGAAGTGTATCATAATTTATTTGAAATCTTTAGCATTCAAAAATATATATTTAAATAAAGTATATTTAAATAAAGTTCCCCCTTAGAAATGCTTTTGCTTCATCCTGTAAGTTTTGGTATGTTTTGTGCTCATTTTCTTTTGTTTTAAGACACTTTTTGAATTTCCCTTTGCATTTTTTTCTTTGACTTATTTTTGTTTATTTTCTGTATATTTGTGACTTTCCCAGTTTTTTCCATGCTGTTGCTATCTAGTTTCATATCATTGTGGGCAAAATGAGCCTTGGTGTGACTCCAATCTTCTGAAATTTGGTAAGAATTGTTTCTATGGTCAAACGTGGAACATAGCCGGGAGGATGCCCCGTGTTCACTTGAGAAGAACGCGTGTACTGTGTACCTCGGGCCAGCCTGGCTTCGGGCCCACAGGAGTAAGTCTAGTGCTTAGGTCTGCAGGGATCAGCCTCACCCTTGAGCATGGTTGTGGTGAGTTGGGCTTGGGGCCTAGCCTGGTTCGAGGGCCAGCTGGATGCTAAGGTGCTTGCCCCGGTTCTGATCTTGGTTTCTACATCGTACTTAAATTGTCCATGATTAGTAATAGAAACGAGTTGTAGATGCTTCACTTAAAAGTGGAAATGCCAAAGATGAGGATATAAACCAGCCGGGAGTTATGCGTTAGTAATAGTAATAAGCAAGTGAGTCTCCCAACCACTTCTTTGGTGAATATGAAGTCAATGTGTTGTGCAAATAGCCTAGGAAGTTTCTTCCATTGGCTGGGCAGGTCAGTGCCCACTTAGCCAAACCTAGTACAGAAGCATATGTGGTGTGGAACTTTCAATGGAGGGGAGAGTCTAGTTTCTCTACAAGACCACTTCAATTTATAGGATTGCATTGACTCAGATAAATATCTTTCTAGTCTATGTCTCCCCTAGTTAATTGGGAATAGTACTGAAAGAAGACCAAGGTGAGGACATGAATTTTGAGACAGTAGACAGCTTCTTTCCCATAAAGGAGTTGGTATCTACTACTTCTACATGTACCTTACCATCCTATTATGTTGCTTCTAATCTTGGCAGAGAAAATCCAATGAGGCAGACTGTGTCTCAGACTCTCTGTCCATGACAAAGTAGGCCATTTGAGTTCCAGAGCCCTGTGGTTACCAGAACTTGGTGCCTAGCGATAGAAATAGTCCTTCACTGCCTGGCAGCGGATCTAGCTAGACTGTGCTTATTCCCCTTTTCTGCCAGCTTCCATGTCTGTTATCACTATGAGGTAGGGAGGTGTTTGGGTCGAACTATAGGAAGCTTTAGCATGACAGGAAGAGGTATTTTGACACAGCCAGTCATGGTGCACTAGAGTTAATGGAACACCTCTTTGGTTATTCATCTCCTAAGAACAAGCACCTGAACAGTCACTACCTCAAACCTGATAAATGACTAAGAAGTTTCCTCTAACATGTTATTGATGACCACTTCTAGGACTTTTGCTATGTGTGATATTCAACACATTTATTAATGTATAGTTATAAATAAACCTTGAATATGTAATGTTTACAACTTAGTGGGTTTTCACAAATGTATGTACCTGTAAAATTATCATCATAATGAAGACAATGAACATATATATCAACACCAGAAGCTTCCTTATTCCACTTTGGAATTCCTGTCTCTCACTTACTTACTTTTTGTCATTATATATGAGTTTGCACTGGATTGGGATCATACAGTGTGTACTGTGCTTTAAAAGTATGGCTTTTATTATTTGCATAATTATATTAAAATTTATCCATGTTATTATATCAGTTCCCTTCTTCATATTGCTAAATATCACTCACTGTATTAATATACCATAACTTGTTTATCCACTCATCTGTTGATGGATATTTGTTTCCAGATCGTGCTATTATATATGTAAAAGCTGATATAGACATCCAGGAATGAATCTTTGTGTGGAGATGCGCTCTTATTTACTTGAGGATGAATATGGAATGACTGGGTCATGTAGTGAGTGTACACTTAGCTTTTTAACAAAGATGCCAAACTCTTTAGCAAAGTGGCTATCGACTTTACCTTTCCGTGGCAGCATATGAGACTGAAATATGCTGTGTTCTGCGTGCTGAGCCGGGTGCCAGGGCAAAAGAGAGCTGCAGCAACATCCCTCCTCCTCCTAGTGCTCAGTTCAGAATGTACCAGTTCCACGTTGGAAGGCTGGGCAAGCTGAGCAATAATCCATTGTGACTTAATCGACTAAAGATAACCCAGTTCATAAGTAAAGAGATAAATGGCCATTTGATGTTCTATAATCAAGGATCGCATCTCCACCAGCCCCAGTTCTGTTCCAGGAACTTGTGTTTGAAGGTGTGTAATTCTCAACTGCAGATGACATTGCTGTACTCTGGAACCCCAGGGGTTGCCTACGCATTCCACTGTGAAAGACTTCCTACCATGAAGTCTGCTGAATCCTTTTATAAAAGAGGAAAATCTGTTTTGCCCCACAGTCTGGACCTGCGAGGCAGCACATTTCTGCTGTAGGCCCCACTGGAGACAGGCAGCCCTTTGTGCTTCCATTCTGTAGGACAGGGGAGGATGTGCTGCCCCCAGAACAGAGATGAACTGGCTCGGCATTGTGCTTCCTTCTTTGTAAAACATCATGATTTATGCTCTCCATTAAAGATATCCAGGCACATCTTGACCATGAGATCCCTAGATATTCCTTTGGCATAATGAATTTATGAACCTTGAAATAATTCTTTTATCAACTTTTAGAGAATATGACTCATACAAGGCCTCTGGTGTGCAGCCTCTGACACATCCTACCTCTGTTGGCATGGATATAACGGCCCAGGTGATGTTCCTCACTGGTCCATATGGCCTGGATCTCCTGTGGTTATGCTGACAACAAGGGAGAGTCATTACAGTGTCTAAATGCATTTTATTTTCCATTGAACAGAGTTTTACCCAGGGCTGTTTTTAATATCCTTTCTTGACTAAGGGAGAAAAAACCCCCACGTTTATATCATCAATGGCTGCATGTAATTTGCCCATTAATCCATTCTAACAAAGATACTATCTCCAGCACAGCAGGAACAATTATGGTTTCTACTTGGCTAAGTCTGCCATAGTATACAGTCATTTTCAAGACTAATTCTTGCCAGGATATAATGAGGCACTCCATAATGCACCGTAGCCACTCAGGCATTTCAACTTTGCTCAACATGGGCCGTCATCTTCTCTTGGCCTCTAAGTGCTACATTTGAATTGTTTTCTTCTTCTCTTGCAAGGGGGAAGAGTGTTAAAATCTTGTGCATCCAGATGAATTAATTATTGCTTATTCAGTCTTACGGTGAAATCTTTTTGATCAAGAACTCTCAAAATCCAATTGTACAGGGATACCCTTGGCCAGCAGATGTTGATTGTTCTTTACAGCTCTTTATGCTTGTAGTCTCTTTCTTCCCTGTGCCGCAGATATCCCCATCCGTGTTACAGTGGGATAACTCTATTTATATGCTTCTGATTGGAGTTCTGTCCTCTTGTGTGGGAGATGATTACATAGTACCTGCGCACAGAATGGTTGGGTGGGTAGGAATTAGTTCCAAAACAGAGAGTTGCACTGACTCTGAAGGTGCTGAGTTATAGGGAAAAAGGAAAGGGGACATTACCAGAGCCCTTGCAATGTGTGCTGATCTCCTTGAGCCACAACAACACAAGGCTGATTAAAGGATAAAGACAGGAAACTAGACTTAGAGAAGCTGGGTTATGGGCCTGATCAATTCTGCTGTGGGCAGCAAAGATGGCACTATTTATTGGGCTTGTCACTATTTATTGGGTTCATAGGGAGTAACAGATGACTCAGAGTGTGGTGGTAATCCCGGGACAATGAGAATTTTATAATCCAAGGAATTATTAGATGTCTCAGAGGGTTGTGGTAACCTCAAATTGGCAAAGATCTTATGCTGAAGAGGATCTCAGGTCAGTGAGGAGCTTATGTTGATTAGGATGGTAAGGTGAGCAAAGATGTTCTTACAATAGTTGGTACAATGAGTTAAGATGACTAGGAATTGGTCCCTTCCCAGGTGAAACCTTTCTCTTACTACTGGTTTCTCAAGGACCCAGGATGTCTTTAGCTGCTGTAACTTTGCCCATGAGTGTCATAGCGTCACGGAACCATTGAGGCCTCAACTGTGACAAGAGGCAAAAAGGGAGCTATGTTTTGGCCCGTCATAGCAGGCTTGCAGGCAAGAAGAGTAGGCCTAATCATAATTTAATTGTGAAATGATTTTTCCCCAAAATTATGTACAGTGGCTCTCAACACTGAAGTTTTAGGGAATTACATAGAACCATATCTTTTAGGGACAACTACCCAAATATGCTTATCCCATGTGTCAAGTTTCTAGGTTTTCTTAAGAAGGACCCTAATCTTAATGTAACAGTAGTCTGAGCTGACAGTTCACTTATCTTTGAAAGTCAGAAACTATCAGATGTTTAGTTTTCCTGAGTAGCCATCAGGACCTTTACTTTCTTGGTGCTGAACAAAATTAGGAGGGATCTTCCTGCTCTTTCATTTATACTTTTATCTTGTCAACTGCCATTATTTTCTCCTTATCCATCTGTAGGTATAAAGTCAGGGTAGATATAGTTAATTTCAAAGATAGGAGGCGTAATACACACAAACATAAAAACATGATTCATACCAACCAGGGTGTTCTCCAACTATGATAATTTCTCAAGTAATCCCTGGTAAAATCTTTAGTAATATGAGTAGCATCTTACACCAAAGATTACCATGGCCCCACATTCCACTCCAGACAGGGTCATCTTGGACAATCTGCCGATTAATGGTCCATTTTCAAAACCCTCTCTTATCTTCTGCTTCTCCAAACTACTCCCATTACTAACTGTGTTGGTTCTGGTCTTCAGGGAAGCATATGCTGAGATAAGTGCAGGAAATTTATTGTAAAGGATAAGGAAAGCAGTCATAGGAAAGGAAAGATTTAACACCAAGGTGAAGGTCTCAAACCTGTGAAAGCAAACCTGTGATAAGGGAAAGGAAAGATCATTGAAAAAGAAGAGCCTGTGATTGTGCTGCAGCTCTGAGAATGACCTCCTTGATTGGGGCCAGACAACACTAAAGTTGCCTGTGAAAATGTTCTGCGGTGGCAGGTCATGGTGGTCCATGCTTATAATCCCAGTTAATCATAGGGCCAAGGCAGGAGGATTGTAAATTTGGGAATGGGATAGCCTGGGCAACTTAGCAAGTCTCTGTATCAAAATAAAATAAAAATGGGCTGGGAGTGTAGCCTTGGGTTTCATCTTCAGCATACACACACACACACACATACACACACACACACACACACACACACACACACACAGACACATCAAAACATACAAAATCAAATCTGTCAGTGTCTATGTAAATCAACTAATTGCTAATTGTTAGCACTATAACTCTTTTTCTCCAAATGAGATAATATAAAATATTATGTTGAAATAGCCATTTTTTTCCCAGTTAATCATAGGGCCAAGGCAGGAGGATTGTAAATTTGGGAATGGGATAGCCTGGGCAACTTAGCAAGTCTCTGTATCAAAATAAAATAAAAATGGGCTGGGAGTGTAGCCTTGGGTTTCATCTTCAGCATACACACACACACACACATACACACACACACACACACACACACACACACACACACACAGACACACATCAAAACCCCATGTTAGAAGCAGAAATCTCTTATGTTGGTATTTCTGCTATGCTTAGTCATGGCCCGGGGGCTTCTCAGGGTGAGTGTAGCAAGGATTGAATATTTCAGTGGGCCCTGAAGAAATTCTTTGCAATTGATATAAATGCTTTCTTGTAGGAGGCTTAGAACATGTCTCCATGTTGCCACATGGCCTGATATGACAAACCCAACCAAAAATTTCTAGGGAAACCGTGCTTCCAGGGGAGACAGATGACAATTTAAGTGCTATTATTTTAACTGAAAAATTCAAGAGCCACAAATATATTCCCTAGAGCTTAAAGCTGTGATTTTCTATCTAAACTCTTGAATGGATGAATAAGTAAAATACTTATTGATCTTCCAGGTTACTAGATTATTTTTCTCAAAAGAATTTTTAAAGCACAAGTTAGGCATGCAAGTAGATAGAGATTATAAGAGAAAAATAAGATACTTGGAAGACAGAAAAAATTAACATAAGTAATAAAGGTTCTAATTAAAGGGAGATGGATATGAACCTTTGATTTGCAGGAAAGGCAATAATTAAATAGAAAAATATTTCCATAAAATCAAGATTGAATTAAGTTTGAAGATTCAAAAGGCTTATTATATGCTAGGATGTGTTGATGATAAAAGAGATACTTAGACACATTTCAAGAAAACTTTTTTGAACTCTGTGAACAAAAGATTTCAAGGAGAAAAACCAAGTAAGTCAAACGCACACAAAACAATGTGGCGATAATATAACCATAATGTTTCTCTGTCCTGTCTTCCAGACTGCCAGAGGAATGGGATGGGCTTCATATAGGATGCTGGGCTTGCAGTCCTTGCTGTCTCACAGGAAAAAAAAAATAACATATTTTCTCAGAATTCAGGCATATTCATGGATACCACACATTTACTGCACCTGAGGAAAATACTGAAGAATACTCTCTGAACCACTCTGCAAGAAGGGAAACAAAGATGGGAAAAATGCACAGATGAAATCGGTGAACTAAAATTCACAATTTAATTAAATCTGAATGGATAATAGGACATTTGGGAATAACAGACATAAGTTTTAAGGACAAACTAACTATGATTTCTATTGAGTAAATAAAACTACTAAATGATGTTAACAAAATCATTAGTCACTAGTAGTTGTCAGTGCATGCAAAATGATAGCAAGAAGGTAAAGTAAAAGCCTTCCCTTCGTATTGGGTAGCAGTTATTGCTAAATGGAGCTATTTTTTTTAACTTTCAGATATTCACCTGTTTGATTATAGGAATATAGAAATATAGAAATATAGAAATTGTAAGTCATTGAACTGGATAATATATAATAAGTAATAATAAACTAGAAAAATACTAAAAACAACAAAATAAAACGCTAATACAAAGACAAGAGAAATTGTTACGTCTTTGTACTCAAGATACTCTGCTGAATCTTCCTTTTTAAAGGTATGATTAGATTGGCTTAAAAAATAAAACCTACTTAAATCATAAAGGTTAAAACGGAGGTATGACCAAAGAGAATAATGCAATAGAAATAAGCAGTGTTCATTGCGATGTTATTCATGATGGTCAAGATGTGGAATCAACTTGTGTGGCCATTCATGGATACACAGACAAAGAAAATGTGAGATTACCTAGAACTATATCCTCACCCTACACAGTCAATATTGTTCAACCTTAAAAAAGAGAAAGAAATCCTATCATTTGGGACAACATAGATAAACCTGGAGGATACTATGCTAAAGGAAATAAGCCAGGCACAGAAAGACAAAGCTTGCATGATCTCAGTTGTGTGTGGAATCTGTAAAAGCCAAACTCACCAGGAAGAATGGTGGTCAGCAAGGGTTGAATACTGGGAAAAAGGAGGAAGTTTTAGCTAAATGGTAAATATTTCTGTTATGCAGGATGAATAAGTGTTGGAGATCTAGTATACAACATGGTGGCTATAAATAAGAATATTCTGTTGTAGACTTGGAATTTTCTAAGACAGCAGATTTAAAATATTCTCACAATATACAAAAATAAGCATGTGAGGTGACAAAAATGTCAGTTAGCTAGATTGTAGTCATTTCCCAGTGTAGCTGTATATAAAAACATTTTATTATATACAATTATTCAAATATATAGAAATTTCAAATATGTATACTTATTTAAATAAATATACAATTCATTAAAATATATAATTTACTTTAAATGTATACAATTATTTAAATATACACTTTAAATATATAAAATTTATAAACTTTTTTATTTTAGTTTATTGGTACATTTTATATATACAGTACAGTTACATTCATCATTGGGATCTTGCACCTTTACATGATGTATCTTGGTTCTTATTTTTTCCCCATTCCCCAGCCCTCCCTTCACCCCCACCACCCTTCCCTGTTTACAGAAATATTGTTTCCATGTTTTTCCTTTTCTCATATTTTTTTCTTTTGCCTTCTTACCTTTCCCCTACCCCTCCTACTTCCCCTATTCTGTTAGACCTTTTCTTCCTGTTGCACGATATAAATTATACATTTTGATCCTTACTTACATTTTTAGTTTTTGGAGAAAACTAGAGAAACTATTTGGTATTTACTCGTGTGTCTTATTAATTTCACTTAAGAATATGGCCACAGTGCATCCACTTAGCTGTAAATGTCTAGTCTCTCATTCTTTATGGCTGAATAGTACTCCACTTTATTAAAAAAAATTACATCCTATTTTCCCCCCATTAAGTTTATTGGTGCATTTAAAGCAAATGATACACTGACATTTGTCATTGGATCTTGTACCTTTACGTGATACACCTTCGTTCTTATTTTTTCCCTGTATCCCTGTCCTCCCTTCACCCACTTTACCCTTCCCTATTTACAAAGACTTTGTTTCCATTTTTTCCTCTTTTGTATTTTTGCTCCTCCCTTATTTCCTTTCCCTTCCCCTTTAGACATTTTCTTCCTATTCCACCCTCTCAATTATACCATTTGAACCTTACTTACACTTTTAGTTTTTCACACCAGAGGAACTATTCAGTATTTGCTCGAGTGTGTCCTGTTTATTTCAATTGAAAGTATGGCCTCAATATGTTTGGTTTGTTTGCTTTTTGGTTTTTTTTTGGTTTGGGGGATCGAACTCAGGTCCTTGTGCTTGTGAGGCAGGCGGCGGCACCACTGAGCTGAATCTCTAGCCCCTGTACATTTTTGTTTACCTTTTTACTTCCAAATTTTGGGAAATAAATAATATGCCCATGCATTTGGGGGAAGAGAGTTTTCTAATTTTATTTTAATCTGTGCCTTCATATTACAATCGAATCTATACGAACAGTGATTGGAAAGAGAAAGGATCTGTTTCTGCTGCCTTAGCTTTGGCCCCTGGTATCAGCTTTAGGAAGGTAAAAATCTTGATGAGATGGTTTCTATGGGGCTTATAACAGCTTTTGTAAATATCAAGCTGAAGAGAAAATTTAGACCATACAGGGAGAATATTTTTAAATTTTTATTGAGTTTATTGGTACAATCTAGGTATACAATACAGTTACATTCATTATTGGGATACTGTACTTTTACATGATAGGTCTTGATTCTCATTTTTGCCCCTTGTCCCTGCCCTCTCTGCACCCCCTCCTCCCCTCTGCATTTACAAACACTTTATTTCCATTTTTTCAGTTTCTCATATTTTTTCCCTCTCCCTTATTACCTTTCCCCCACCCTTCCCACTTTCCCTACACCCAGCCCTTTACTTTACTTCCTATTTCACATTATTCATTATCTCATTAGGATCCTGTGTACTATTATAGTTTTTCACACCAAAGAAACTATTCGGTATTTCAGTTAAAGAAATCTCTATATGAACATTAAAAATAGGGAATCCTAAAATAAAACTAAAAAGGAAAGTAAAAGAGAAAAGGCAATGATGTAAAATTAAAATAATCCTTAATTCTGAAGATGAAAATGGTCCTTGAATATACTTAAGTTGCTTCTTGCTCTTGTAGTCTTATATCATTCTATTTTTTCATTATTTAGAGAATACTTTATTAGTTTATGTAATCAAACCCACCTAGATATGACCTTACATATTTAATACAGTGCATTACCCCTGTAGAAATGGAAAAAAATGAACATTTTTATACCAATATGGCTGTTAATTTCTGCACAATGCCAACTCAATACAGTAAATTGGGATAACTTTTTCCAAAGTCGACAGCACAGTTAACGTTTCCAAAAATTCAAATTATATATATATGTGTGTTATATATATATTTATATTTATATAAAAAGACCAATAATAGCAGTATGTTATGCATCAATAACAGCAACAGCTTTTCCAGTTTCTACAGTCATCTGAACAAAATTATAGACATTTAGCACACTCCATTAAAAAAACAAAAACAAAAAAACAAAGAGAAGAATAATACCCAGAAAACAGCAAAGTTCTGTAGCTGTTGTGGTACCTAGCACCATTTTTTTATTAGCATCTTAATCATCATCTGGAGAGAGAACATTCTATAGTAACATCATTAAAAATAGCTCTGATGAAGCATGGTCACTACTACTTATCATAAAGCAGGTACAAGATATTTTACATTCACAAAGGTATGATACAGTACTGTCCTACATCTATAATACTAGAATCAGTTTTGGTTTGAAATTTACTTTTTCTCAAATAAGATTGCTACCCCTGCCTTTTTTTCTGGGCTCCTGTCACATGGAGAATTGCTTTCCATCCTTTCACTTTCAGCTATGGGCTTCTTTTTGCAATCGATGTGTTTCTTGTATACAACATATTGTTTGATTTTGCTTCTTATTCCATTCTGCCAGTCTGTTTCTCTTGATTGGTGAGTTGAGGCCATTGACATTGCTGGTTATAACTGATAGGTACTAATTTATTATTGTCCTGTTATGGCCTTTTGTTGACTCTTTTTACTTTTTCACCTTCTCCTTTTAGTTTCTTGCCTTGCCTATTTGATTTGCTCTGTTGGGCCTCATGGTGTTGTTGCCTTCATTGTCTTTTTCTAGGATATTGTTTAGAATTGCTTGTAGTGCTGGTTTAGTATTCATGTAGTTTCTCTGGTGTTCTTTGTCATGGAAGTATCTTATTTCCCTATCCATTTTGAAAGAGAGTTTTGCAGGATACATCAGTTGAGGTTGGAGGTTGTTCTGTTTTAGTACTTGAAATATCGAATAAGGTCATTCACCATGACATTGAAAAGGCTGGCTCCATGTCCCCTTACCTAATTAACAGCTTCTAACTTGATTTCAAATTAGGAAATTGTGTTTTTGGATAATGTGCTAGGAAATGGTAGGAACAAACTTAGAAGTTCAGAGGTAGATGATCAGTGGCAGAAATAAAATAAAAATAGTGGTCCTGAGAAATAAATAACCATTAAGTGTTTTGATAAAAATTAGAGATGTCACCTAACCTTGAGGACTAAAGATGAAAGGAGGTGGTATTTATGGAGATACTTGCTGATACAACATTAAATTCACTATCAATTCAAAACCTATAAATCTGGGGAATTCAGAATACTTAAAAATAAGAAACTGGAAAATTTCTCCACTTCCATTTTGCACAAGTAAAGCTGTGCCTTTGGATATGGGCACAAGTTCAGGAGTAATTTAGCACACAATGGGCGTACACCAGGCGAGAAGTCGTGAGTTGGAATTCCATCACTCATGCTGTTGTTCTTAGAATATGCAGACCTCTGATGAGGGAATGACTTGAAAGCTCACGAAACAAACCTGAAACATAACATCCTGTTCAGATTTTCATCCTAATACCTTATCTTTTCATATGCAATCCTAGAAAAAGTGGATAAAGTCCAAATCACTACAGTGGTAAAGCGTATTGGTAAAGTGGCATAGGATGTCTACTACTTTCTGAGTAGAGAAGAATTTGGAAGACATAACTTGGTTTATATCTCTTCTAGGCATTGTGGTCACAATGCAAGTTATTAGTTGTTGGAAAGTAAGGACAGGCTATCTTCATAAATACTGGGGCCACTATGGGTGCAACCATTCAGTGGAGGAGTGAAGGGTATTACTGTAGTGCTTGTACTTGCTTTTAGTAGTGAAGAACCCCAGCTTTTATATAAATGGATGGCAGCACAAGGTCAAATTCTACGGTTCTAGTTTTGTGTTTAGGACTGATGATGGCTGTCCTGTAATTCTCAGATGTTTGTCTTGGTGGTTCAGATGTTATTATAAAACAGTTTGCTATGCTATTTTCAGAATTACTGTCTTAGGATCAGTTTCTTTTTTTTTTTTTTTCATGAGTGATGAAGGTATCATCATAAGGTGAATTGCAATCCTTGAATTTTGGGATAGTTTTAAGAACTTGGTGAAAGGCTATAAAAGGAGGTGAAGCAACCTGTGATGGCATCTGAATGCACATCTTCAGCACAGCAGAGTTTGGAAGCACTGTCATCAGGGAAAGGACAAAGACACAATGGCAGGAAGCCTGGAAGAAATATTCATTCACTTGAAAAGAAACCAGATTCAATATTGCCATTTTCCTTTTCTCCTGTTGTCTTAATTTGTCGTTACCTCTTCCCATGACGAAGGCTCTTCCCAGACTACAAATATTTTTTAAGTAGTTTCCAATTTGAAAAGTAATGAATAATTTACCTTCCCGCTGAACCCAAATCAGAGGACACCTGTCTTTCATTAGCTCTTTGTCCTTCACAGATGCAAGTGAGATGAACCCTTATTCTAGGTTTGTATTGTATTACAAAGCCATGCTTTCTGTCCTCTGCTGATGGTATCACGTGTCCACATCTTAGGAAACATTTGAGTCATCTTGGCATTAAGATTATGTAGGAAGTATTTAAAATCAAAATCATATCCAATTGGAATTCGCAACTCATCTTGGTCATTTAATGACTATAGCTTAGCTTTAAGCAATTTAATCAAAATAAATTGGAGTACTATGTATCTGTCAGATGGTAGAGATAATGAAGTCAGTCCATAGCAACGTGGATGGCCCTAAACTGTTAAAGTACTTCTTCTATACAAGGACTGCCCAGGTCCTACAAGTATAAAAACGGTTTTAGAACATGCGGACACAGGGTCATGAGGCGAATATTTCAGGTATCTGGACACGCTTCAGAAGAGATTCTGGGTTTTAAATCCACTTGTCTCCCAAATCACACAGGAGCACACACCTGAGCTAATGGGTCACCTCTTCTCTAAGCCAAACCTTAATTCAGATCTATTTGGAGTAACTTCTACAAGGCACTTCTAGAATTAGCACTATCTGTCCCAGGCCTCATTCCAGTTACCCAGCAGGTGAATCACACACAGCAGTAAGTCAGAGAGCTTTTACTTCCTGTTTGGTAGACACTTGCCAAGGGGAAGCTTCAGTATGGTCAGTGGTTTGAGTATTGTTTTTCCTCCTCCTAGGTGATGATCACTATGTGGAAGACTGACGTGGAGACTTAACAGACTTCTTCCAGGAGATCGAGGAGATCAAGGTCACACTCATTAACAAATCGAGTCAGTGGCCATTGGTGATGCAGATGTCATGACAGAACCAGAACTGCTCTTGACTGGGAACCAGGAGAGAGTCTGCTTTAAACCAACCAAACCAGTAAGTTTCTGCCTACCGTTTTTCTTCTGTACTTCACAGGCTATTGGCGCACTACCTCCTTTTCGGCTCACTTTCCTGTCTCACAACCAATCAGAGATAAATGGCAGAAACCATTCTAGGGTGTTTGTATTCTAGAAGACCAAGAGGCTATTTAGAGAGCCACGCGGACTGGAGCATATACAAAACCTGCAGTGTGGTGCTGGATACTCAGGACCCAACTCAATTCAGGTTTCAGCCTCGTGTGGCCTTTATCAGAAGCACTCTGAGGCCTTGAACAGTTAGGTGTGGAGAAGAAGAGGTAGTTTGGCATTTCTATCTTAAATCTTGATCATGAATTCTCAGTAGGAGTCACTGCACTCCCGAAGGAATAAGAATTAGCTCTTGGCAAGCCACAGTTATTAATTTTATGTGTAAATCACAGACATACATAAACAAATATATAGTTTATGTATATGCACCAATTGCCCAAGGTGACTAGAATTATGAATTTTAACCATATACTAATGCAAAAGTAATAAAAATAAATAAATAAAATAAAAATGGGAGGGCAGGTAGGGAAAATATTTAAAGATGTTCCTTAGGGTATGATAATCAAAAATACTTGAGAGACAGAGATCTAGATTATACTGAACTTAAAAAATGTTAGTATTCATTTTTATGAGTGTTAATTCATACCACACAATTCACCTGTTTAAAGTGTACAATTTGATACTTTTTAATATTGTTACCTAATTATGCAAGCAAAATCTAATATCTGATTTTGGAACATCATCTTCAGCCTTAAAAAGAAGCTCTGAGCCCATCCATGAGTGATCTTCATTTCTTCTTCTCTGTACTGGCCTCTGTCACTGCTAATCTATATTCAGACTCCACCGATTTTTCTTCTTTTGTACATTTTATTTAGGCAAAATCATCTAACATACAGTCCTGTGTGAGTAGCTGTTTTGCTTAGTATAATGTTTGCAGAGTTCATTCATGTCCTTCAGTACAGTGCTTTTTATTGCTGTGTAATGTCCCATGGTATGAGTATTCCACTTTTTCCATTCCTTAATGGTTGGTCATTGGCTTGTTTCTACTTTTGGGTTATTATGAATGTTGCTGCCATGAAAACTTGCCTTCAAGTTTTTGTGTGAATACTCAGTTATATAACTAGTAGTAGAACTGCTCAGTCATATTGATCTTGTATCCTGAAACCATGCCCAATTTATTAGTTTGTTTTTTTGTACTGGGTATCAACCTCAGGACTTTGTGTTAGTGAGGCAGGCAGCGGAACCACTAAGCTAAATACCCGGCCCAATTTCTTAGTTCTAATAGTGCTTCAGTAAATTCCTTAGGCTTTTCTACTTACACAATAATGACGTCTACAACTAAAAATAGTACCTCTTCCTTCTTAATCTGGAAGCTTTTTATGTCTATTTCTTGCCTAACTGCATTGGCTCTAACCTCCAATATAATTTTGAAAGGAAGTAATGAGGGGAGGCATCTTTTTCTGGTTCTTGATCTTAGGGAGAGAACATTTTGTCCTTCACCATTAAGTATGGTATTAACACTTTTTTTTTGTATTGCCATTTACTGGTGATGAACACCAATGTTTACTTACATTCCAAGCATGAAAAGTGAGTAGAAGCAGTACTTCACTTGTAAGCCTGCCATGCTTAGCACCAGGATCAGAGCAGACTTCTGTGCTCATATCTCTGTATGCAGTAGCACAACCTCAGAAGCAACTCAGCTGTCTGCATTCACAGCCGTTCTTCTCAGCCCTGTGTGGAGATGGGACTGACTGTATCAAGCCCTCAGGGCACATCAACCTGCAGGCCTGTGTGCACTGCACACAGGTCATATCCTGTAGAGTAGGGAAGGCTGTGTTCTGAAGAACCAAAGGTGTAGACACAGTTTTTTTCTTTGAAACAAGGATGCATTTGTTTTGTTTTTGTGGTACTGGGGATCGAACTCAGGGCCTTTCACTTACTACCAAGGCAGGTGCGACACCACTGAGCTAAGTCTGGCCCTAAGGATTCATTTCTTTAAGTGCTATTGCATTAACAAGAATAAAAATAAAATAGGAAAGTAAGAGTTTTCCCTCTGGATGCCCTGTATCTGTTTGAGGAAGTTCCCTCATATTCCAACTTCTTTGAGTATTTTTTAATCATCAAAGGGAATTTGGTTTGTCAAATGTTTTTGCTGTGTGTGAGATGTTCATGTGTGTTTTTTGAAATCTTTTATTCTGTTAATGTTATGTCATATAATTTGTTGTTGTATGGTATACATTGATTTTTTTTTCCTCACCACATTTTTAGTGTTGTGTGGTATAATGAACTTTACATTCCTGGGATAAATCTCATTTGGCCATCGTGAATAACCCTTTAAATTTCTGCATTTTATACATAATGGATTTGCTATTGTTTTGCTGAGAATTTTTTACTTATGTTTATGAGTCACGGTGGTATGTAGTTTTCTTTTGTATTATATCACTGTGATACATAATGACCAAATTCATTGTGTGGTGCTGTTGCCTGATTTTTAGATAATAGTAATACTGTACTAGCTTTACAGAATGAGTTAGAACTATTTGTTTTGCCTTTGTTATGGGGAAAATTGGTGAAGAATAAGTATTAATTCTCTTTGACATGTTTGGTAGAATTCAATAATAAAGCCATCTGGGTCTTGGTTTTTTTTATATGACATTTTTTGGTTACTAAATTTCTATATTGTTAATGGTTGATTAAGATTAACCACTTTCTTTTAGTTTAATTTGTTGGCATATAATTGCTTGTAGGACTCTCTTCTATTTCTTTATTTCTATTAGGTTGGCAGTGATAACCCCTCTGTTATTCTTGTTTGTAATAACTTGAGTCTTATCTGTTATTTCTGGAGCTAAATCTAGTTTAAGACTTGTCAGTTTTGTTGTTCATTTAATAGGTTCAACTTTAGTTTCCTTGATGTTCTATCCTATCCTGTTCTTAAAATTTTTCTATGTCATTTATTGTCATTGTAAGTTTTAGTCCCTTCCTTCTGCTTATGTTAGTTTAGTTTGCTATTCGATTTTTAATTTCTTAATGTGAAATTGTAGGTTACTGGGTTAAGATTTTTCTTCGTTTTTAGTGTAGGCACTCAAGTGGCTCTCCAGATTATTTATTTCTTTTGGAGTCATTTTAGAATGTGTCATTTTAGAATTTCTCACTTCATCTGAGTTATCTAATTCATTGGCATATGGTTGCTCTTGTATTTCTGATTTCTACCGTTACTTCTTTGAAGCACTGTTTACTTGTGCATCTGTTAATTTCTATATGTTTGTCAATTTCCTAAATTTCTTTCTGTTATCAACTTCCAGTTTAACTCCTTTGTGTTTTGGAATCTTGCTTTGTATGATTTAAAACCTTTTAAATTAGTTGGGGCTTGATTTATGGCCTAGCATATTGTATATTTGGGAGAAAGTTTCATATGTGCTTGAGAGGAATGTGCATTTTACTCTTGTCAGGGGGAATGGTCTATAAATGTTGGTTATGTCTCATTATAATATGGGTCAGGTCTGATTTTCTTGTTAATCTTCTGCGGGGTTGTCCTACACATTTTGATATTGAGACATTATTTTGTTTTCTACCTTACTCATCAGTTTTTGTATTTTATTTTGAGGCTTTCTTTTAGATGCCTACATACTTATAATAGTTTATATTTTGAAGTACTAAAGTTCTTGTCATTTTACAGTTTCTGTGTAAGAACGAATGTCTTCAGCCTTCAGTGTTGTTTTTCTCCTTGCTCAGAAGCTTCAGATCAGCCAGAGGCAAGTAATTTCCCCTTCCCCTTGCATCATGCAGCGTTCATATCCTCAGAAATATGTCAAACTTTTCCGTATTTCCCATGGCCTCTAGTTTTCTAGGGCATCCTTTGGAATTTCTGGCTATGTTCTTAGATACTAGTGCTGAAATCACAGCTTTAGGTGTCTTGTATCGGCAGGAGATTACTGGGTTTTTGGTAATATCTTAACATCGAAGTCTCCCCTTTCCCCCAAGGCCAGTCCCAGTCAAATCAAAGACACACAATATCCTGGTAATAGAGATTATCTGGAAGTTACACGTTGGACAAAATCTTGACCATGCTGTGGTGGCAGTTCCTTTAGTAGCTTGAAAAGAAACCAGTCCTCATCAGTAACTGAAAGGCTGCTGTCTTTTACTACTGCACACCGAAGTAGGGGCAAGAAGAATGGAAGTAGCCCGAAATTGAGTTTTTTAAAGAGATTAAATAAAATTTTTTAAAGTTTCCAATCTTTTTCCAATGTTTAACCCTTCCTTTGCTATGATGATTTCCAGTTCATTCTGTACTTTTGTTTGTTCTCCAGAGCTCTGAAATGACTCCATGGTTTCTGAATTCTCCACGGAGAATGTTCACTCCACCATCCTGAAAGTTAATCGTCAGTGCCTTGTATTCTGTTGTGTTGCAGCCTCTAGGAGGGAACATGAGACTCAATAAGTAGCACAGAAGCCCGAGGCAAGTGGCATGGGTAGGCTGAGGATGGTCCCGTGTCCACCAGAGACTGCACAAGGAGGAGTCAGTGTCACTGGCCACGGAGCCCTGGTCCTGTCTTTGTTATGTTAGAAATGCAGGGTCAGAGAAAGCTGAGAAATCCTGGCTATGGTGGGTATCTTGACATTGGTCTTACTCTGCCCCTAGTAGCAGAAGAGAATGTGATGTAAGAGGTGGCTTACAGGCTTGCGTTTGTGGCAGCTTCTACTGGAAGTCTTGGTGACGTCCTCCCTTGCCTGTCAAAGCAGCTGCCAATGTGATAAGCAGCTCTCCGAGCAGGTCTGTGGCTTCCCTACTCGTGTGCAGGTGGAGTCTCTAAGCTGTCCTTCCTGGAGGTCCAGAGTGCTGCACAGTTCAAACATGGACAACCGTCGCCAACAGGGACTAGGAGCTAGTGCACACATGCTGTCACTCTCTAGATGGGCGATCTTGAAGGCAGATCTGGAATTTAAAACCATACAAACCTTCCCTGATGGTACAAACGGCTGAGGACAGGTGCCCACAAAGGCTTGAGTTTTTCAAGTGAGAAGAGCAGGTGGACTAGGGGATGAGAGTCACGTGTAGGGATGAAGAAGATGAACAAGAGAAAGATGGATGGGAACGTAGGGACCGTGGCAGCCCAGGCACTCTTCGTGGTACTTTCTTAAGTTTGTATTTAACAGAAGGAAGGCATTAGAAGAAAGGTCTCAGCTGGGCTGTGGATCTGGAGAAGAATCATCACAGTTCACTGAGACAATGATGTTCATTTCACAGACGTTGCTCGCTGGCCTCTCCATTCTGAAAAACAGCCGCTCGAAGATGCCACCTGGAAGCCCAGGTTTCACCGGGACCAACAGCTGAAAATGTGCTTCTGTAGTCCATACCATTTCCAATCCTGTCATTTTATAAATATTGTGTCATTCTGTGTGCAAAGGTTAAGCCATATTATGAGACATTTCATTTGCAGTGATGTTATGCATGAGAAGCAGCTTGCATACAAATAACAAATTCATCTAGCAATTAGAAAATAGGGAAAGGTAAGTACGTAAATGCACACCTGCTTCACTCTTCTCTGGAAAGGAAGAAGTGCAGCAAAATGAAAGGGAAGGAGGAAGGAAGGAGGGAAAGAAGAAGGGGGACTGCACTTTCTCTTACGTGGCTGCTGGGGGCACTGTGCAACTTCAGGGTGCTTAGTGTCACCTGGATTAGACGGACTGACCTCCATTCCTTCTCGGTGTCCGCGCCCGCTTGGCCTCCCTGAGGGTCACCTGATGAGGAGTCAGTGAAACGAAAGCCACACCTCGCTGAACCTGTCAGTCTTCTGTTTATTTCTTCTGGCTTCCTGCCTGCTTTTCCAGTTTCAGTTTTGGCAACTCAATTTTGAATTTTAACGTTCCAGACAAAATGTAGTGCTAGGCCACGGACACAATTATGAGCCGAAACAGCGTGAGGAATAAAGAGAATGTTTCCCCTGACAGATGCCCTCACCCTTACGTGAACTTGTCTTCAGCGGCTGTCAGTCCTCCAGCCAGCCACTGGGGAGGACCAGCCCTTGGCTCCCTTGTAGTTCAGACACGGCTTATTGTACTTTCACCCCCTTATGTATTCACCATTTTTTCTTGCATCTACTCTTCCCCCTTTCTTTTGTTTTCTAGGTTCACTAATCTTTCTTTCTTTATTTGTTCCCGGGGATCGAACTCAGGACCTCACGCTTCCAAGGTAGACGGCAGCACCACTGAGCTAGACCCCAGGCCCCAAGGTTTACTAATCTTTAGCATGGGCTCCCATCTTTGCTGTCTACAAGTGGATGTCCACACTCCGAATGGTGGTTAGCAGTCTTGGTGGTAGCTTAAATGATTTTCATCATTTCCCAAATTAACTAAGTCAGATGGAGTTCTGCCGGGTAAGCTCAGTACGCGGAGAAGGGTGTGGCTCCCCTAGGAAAATATGCTGCACTTAGGAGACTATGGTCCTTAGCTAAATGGGATGCCACCTTTTTATTAATTAATTTGATTGGTACATTTGAAGTATACAATACAGTGACATTCATCGTTGGAAATTTGCACCTTTCCATAGTCCATCTTGGTTCTTTTTTTCCCCGTTCTCCTGCCCTCCCTTCAACCTGGGATGCCATGTCTACCTCCACTCCTTGGGTGGTCTTGGATTCACAGCTAATATAGGTTCACATTTTCGACACATATTTGAACCTTCCCAGTGTTCACAGTATTTTCAAGTAAAGTTTTACACCATCACAAGTAAAAGAAAGTTTGTTAAGGCAACTTTAAACTTGTTTCTTTCTATGTATCCCATTGCCTTTTTAAAACCTAATATTTACTTATATTCCATGTATATGTAGGTTGATTCCCTTATATATGTGGATGTTAGCTTCTTGATGGTAAGCAGTTAGGTTTTAAAGTACGCCTCAGAATTTGGAATCATCCTTTGGTATTTTTTCATGTTAGGCTTGGCTTTTGATGAACAGCCTTAGCAAGATGCAGAAGCAGACTTGAAAAGGGGTTTCAGAAGTGGACTGTAGTTCTTCATACAAATAAAATCACCTTCCAGCGAGGAAGTCTGGGGATGGCTGGGTATCGCTTGCTCCACTACAGGCAGCTCAGAAAAGCCATTGCTCTCGATAGCTGCATTTATGGTCACCTTTGTCTCTCTGTTACTTTTGAGAATCATGGAAGCTGTGTCACTTTAGAGCAACAGTGGTGATCGTAGATGTGGCAGCTGAACTTAGGGCCATAAATCTAAGGCAGGATTCCTGCTTTTTTGTCAAGAAAATGGAGAACACAGTACTGACCGTGCACAGAAAGGGCGTGGTTTCAGACCGTTAGGCGGGTTCTCACACCCACGAGCAACCTAAGTCTCAGAGCAAGCAGGAGGTTCCTGGTGTCTTCCACTCCTGTGCCACCCTGCAGTCTCCCCTCATCACGCGTCCCTACCTCTTTCCCTAAGCAGCTTGGAGCAGAGAGCTGGGGAGGGTACCTGGCGCTGAGAAGGAATCTGAAGTTCTCTCCCTGAGGTCATCATCAGGCGGAGGAGGCCCTGAGGTGAGCACAGATGACATAAGCACCAGTACGGCACCCTCTGGTTCTGCTGAAAGGAGAAAGCGCAAAACTTTGAGGTTAGATGCAGCAACATTTATCAGCTGATGCCCCGAGCCTTCCTCTAGAAGATGTGTTTCAAATAGGGAGCTGGTTCATTAATCTCATTTCTATCGTGTTTCCTTAAATTGAGAGAGAGTGCACGGTACTCTCAAGTCTAACCTCTCTTACTGTCAAGAGTAGAGACTCATGTGGAGTTGATAGAATGCACTTCCCAAGCGAGCAGTAAGCATTTCATAACCCCTGTCACTATCCATACAGGAAGTTGGTGCCTATAAGAGATGGATGCTATTTTGGCCCTTTAAGAGTATTTGAATACATTGTATATACACACACGTGTAATATAGGTACTAGATTATGCCAACATTATCAACATCTCTTTTGTACTTGTGAATGAAAGTAAAGCACACATCCTATTATAGGGATGACAAGTTTGACTGGAAAACAGAGGAAAAAAACCCCAACCCAGCTGTGAAATATTATGAGCAATTAAAATAACCACACTAAACTTTATACATAGAGGGATAAAAAAATTTGACTTTAAAATGGCTGTTTTCAGTTTTGAAGACTACACATTGAACAACGATATCTAAAAGTAAATGTGCTTTAAGCATTTATCACGTGTGCCTCAGATAAAAGGAAACACTACATTTCAGGATGTAGCTATGTGATAGACAGATGGGCAGGCCATGGAAGGAATAAACATATCAATTATTCAGAATTCTCTAGTTGTTGCATTGGAAATTTAGTTCTGTGGATTTAGTCACAGCATGCTTTTTAAAACATAAATAACTATGTCCTAAATATCTAATGCAAACCTAAGTGGTTTTGCTTATACACTGCCTTCCAGTTAAATAATATTGGAATATTACAATGGTTTGTGGCTCAGAGTCTCCTTTTTTCATTATCTATCCCAATTTATACCCTTCTTAAACATTCTTACACTATGTAAATGGATAGTTAATTGGGATTTACCATGACCGATCCAATCCTCACTGTGAATGCAATAAGTCTAGGCAATGCTTTCCCCCCACATGAACCTCTTATCACATCTTCCTCCCTTATTCATTTTTCTTCACTGGCTTCTGTGGCTTTTGGCCTCAGCTGTCCGCATTTCTTGCGGCATCTTGTTCCTTTAAAGATACTCATTCATTTTCCAACATCTTGCACTTAGCAAACCAAAAAAGATGAAAGCGCTGGCTCAGTCAGGAAAAGGAGACATTGAAGCCAGGGAGAGAAAGGTTTGGCTATTCAAATCCATCTTTACCTCCGGCATCTCAGTGTTTTCCTTACCAGTTCAAGCCAAAACCAATTTTGGACCAGACAGAAGCTCCTGAGATAATGATTCATTACGAAGAAAGAAAAACAATCAACTGAATATGTGTCGTGCTAAAAGTTATGAACATCCAACTTTTTTTATTTGCCTGCACGGCAGAGAGTGAAGAGTAATCAGCTTGGGCTGCGTATAAAATATCTGAAATAATTAATGTATATAAGTAACAAAACTGCCTTTTCTGTATTTTCATTTATTAAATTACTAAGAAAGACCACAAGCTGCCCAAGTGTAATAATTAAATAAGAAAACGTCCTGGTCGGGCGTGGTGACATGCGCTTGTGAGCCCGGCCTTGGGAAGTGAGGCCAGAAGACTGTGAGTCCCAGGCAGCTTGGGCTATGGGGTGAGACCCTGTTCTATATCAATCAGTCATCAATCAATCAATGCAAAGAGAGAAAAAACAATTTCTTGATAACAGTAAACATCTGTCCTCACACACACGCGCCCACACACGTAGGTTGAAAGGCTATTTTGGTCATCCCTGAATTTTACTCACCAAATCGCACAGGCATGTGTAATGGCCTCGATTTGACTGTGTATGGCGGTGCAGGAGGGGGGCGTTAGCACTGAGCTGCACCCACCCCTGCACAGTGTCCTGTTTTTTTTTTTTTTTGTTTGTTTGTTTTCCTGTGCAGTCTGAACATCATGCAATTGAGTCATGAAAAATATAGCTAAAAATCACGCAATGTTCAGAGTTTATGATCTTGTGGGGCCACATGATTAGCTGTATGGGCTGCTTGCAAACTTTAAGGGATCCTTGCTCTAAGGGATCAACCTACCAGCACCCCAACAGATCTCTGGTACAACCGGCCCTCAATTCACGTACAATGCAGTCCCTTCCTCTTCCCCCCTCACTTCCTCTCCAAGGAATTCTTTCTAATTTTGGATTTAGGGCTTATTAATCTTTGGCCTGGTTCTCTCTCTTGCCATTTACAACTGAGAATTTACATCCAGAGCACTTGATATTATTGCTGCTGAAATACTAGACCATTATCACAGTCCTAGGAAATAAAGACAAATTGATGTGCTCAGTACCCTAGAGCAGTGGTCCACTCTTTCTGGCACCATGGAGAAGGACTAGCAAGTAGGGATGGTTTCAGGATGATTCAAGCATTTTACTTTTATTGCACAATTTACTGATATTCTTATTGCACTGTGAAATAAAATGAAAGAATTATACAACTCACCATAATGCAATGGCAGTGGCGGTCCTGAGCTTGTTTTCCTGCCACTGGATGGTCCCATCTGGGGTAATGGGGGAAAGTGACACCTGAAGTGCGTTCCTTAGGTCCAGTCTGCTCTGTGGTCTTGTTTTGCTTGCTGTCCCTGAAGAAAATTTTGCTTTACAGATAGGATGTTGCAATTAGAATCAGGCTTTCCAGTGCTTTTGTGGCAATCTCAGGATATTCCATGTTGACTTTAACTCAGAATGTATAGAAAGTTGAAGTTGCTTCAAGGCCACTGCTGTTTGAAATTTCCAGCAGTGGATTATTTTCTTTAGCATGGACAAAGTCAGTTTACTGGCTTAATCACAGCCAGACTGAGGATCCATATCCTCCCATTTGGAGGGGCCTTTTGCAGTTGGAAAGTAATTTTAAACTCTCTTGAATGCTGAGATAGGTGACCAGCTGGGAGAAAGATCTGGCAGTCTCAAAATCTCTGCTGGTGTTTGAGACGTATGTCAGAATGCACTATAGAAACAGATATAATATAATATATATTTTTTTACAAGGTAGGCTTACAGTGGCTATCTGCAGAGTCAGGTGTGGAAAAGTGTGAAAGGGCTGCCTGTGCACTGGAGAGCCAAAGGATCCAGTCATAGGCCAGAGATCGGGGGCTCACTGAAGACTCCTGTCGGAACGTTTATCAGGAAGCTGAAGGGTCTGGGTTGAATGGCTCCAGAGTCTGCACTGGAAGGCTGGAGCCAGGTGTCCAAGGGTGATCGTGAAGACTGGAGCTCCTCCAAAGAAACGGAAGTGAGCCTTTCTCTTTCCTTTCCCTTCTTATTCCATTCACACTACTAGCCTATTGGTTGTTGCCACTCACACCTAGGATGGGTCTTCCCTCTTCATTAATTCTGTCACTCGGTCACACTCAGAACTATGCTGAACCAACCAGCTTGACATTTCTTACTCAACTTGACACAGCAGTTAACTGTCACACGTGTCAAGAATCATAAAGTTCATAGATCAGTCCCATAATCCTAGTTTGACTCTGAATGTAGCTACTTTACCTGCCAATTTGAACAAGTTGCCTTTTTCTCCTGAAGTAACCGATTTAGTATTGTCTAAGCAGGTTGAATACATCACAGTAGTAAGCAGGGTTTGTGATCCATTTTGTGTCACTGAAATATGTTTCCAGTGGTGACTGCTCTTGCAAAAGAAATCTTTGGAGCAGCTCTCATAACTCAAAACCTCTGCCATTAGGAAGCCATGTCACTTCTGTGGGCAAGAGAAGATGTGTGGGCTCTGTGTCTGCCTCCTCACGTGGGTGAACAGACAGCACTTAAATTGAATGTGGGTTGATAATGTTAGTCACATCCTGCAAAATGTTGTTAAGTTCAAGTGGCGTTTGTTGGCTGCTCCTCAGTCCTCTAGGAATGGCATAGTGTGTAGACTCACATTCAGAAGCCACCTCTTTGACCTAAATAGTGGCAGCTACCGCACCCAAGCGTATACCCACACAAAATGCCCAATTTAATTTCATTCATATCTATAACATCATTCAAAGACTTCTATTGCTGTTAGCTGACAATAAAAGTATGCATAATATATCCTCATGCACATCCTTCTGAGAATAAGATCACGCACAATAAATATTGTTGTTTTGTTGTCAACATTGGTAGACTCTTCAACCTGGCTTGAGCACCACCATGACTGCAAATTCTCCTAAAAGTTCATGACTACAGTCTTGAGCAGAATGCAAGATCAACTCTTCGGTAAAGGGCTGCCTGGTTTTAGCAGTATGGTTGGCCACTAAGAACGATGCCTTTGGTGCAGACACATTTGAGGAGGGGGCACCCTTCAATAACTGCACTGCTTCCTCATGTTCACATCGTCTTCTTTTGGAAAACTCCAAAAGCTTGTCTTTCGATGCAGGGTTCTGGGCCTCCATGTGATGAAGCTCTTTTGAAGGTTGTATGGCTTTGTTGGATAGCCAATCACCACACATTCAAAGTGAGATCGGAGAATGTGAATCATCTGTTACACTTGTAATTTACGTAGGACTCTTGATATTTTCTTTTAAATGAAGTTTTCCTTTCTGTTGATTGTGCTACAGTTCTGTTGTCTTCTCGCTGGATCTTGTCTTCATTTTGAAGAAGCTTCCCACGGATGTTTATTTTTCACTCACTTTAGCCAGGGTTACCTTGCACACTCATTGGAGATGTGACTAAGTGTGCAGTACGGGAAAGAGGCATGAATGGAATTGGTAAATGAAATAAAGGATGGGCCATGCACAGCCTAAAGTAAATGTTGCATTCTGCTCTAAATCCTGCCACAAAATGCAGCTATAATAAGTGCAGGACATCAACTCACTTGCTACTATGAATCCTGCCACCAGATGCAACTTAATTGTCACTTACCACTCACTGAAAGGGTTTGGATATGAGTCTGTAAGCCGTTAACTTATTACAGTCCCTTTGCAGTCAAACCTCTCTGCTAATGTTAATCCATATTGACAGATGCTCCCAGGTGCTGGCATCACCACGTCAGCTCCACTTCAGATCATCAGGCGTTAGATTCTCACAAGGAGCACACAACCCAGAACCCCAGCGTGCGCAGTTCCCAGCAATGTTTGTGCTTCTGTTAGAATCTGTTGCCTTGGATGATTCCACAGCAGACAGAGAGCTCAGGCTGTAATGTGAGCAGCAGGGAGCAGCTATAAATACAGATGAAATGTCACCTTCTTGGTGTTCAGCTCCCTGCTGTGCAGCCCAGTTCCTAGCAGTTTCTTTGGAGCTTGGGGACCCCTATCCTGGAAAGTTAAGAAATTCTCAGATGAACTGTGTGTTACCCAAGATGGCATAATTTTTAAAAATCCCCCTGTATATAGATTACAGTTATCATAAGCATAGGTTAGTGACAATAAGTACATTTCCATTGCTTTGCAAAGTGAAACTCTGCACCAATTAAACATCTACTCCTCCTTCCCCTCTCTCTGGCCTGTGGTGACCACTATTCTATGTCTGTCTGTATGAATTTGACTAATTGTGTACCTCTTATAAGTGGGATCATGTATTATTTTTTATATAACATTTTAAAGTTTATCCATATTGCAGCATGTGTTAGAGCTTCCCTTTTACTGCTGAATAATATTTCAATGCACATATAAACCATATCTTTTTTATACACTCACCCACCGGTGGGCACTAAGGTTGCTCCTGGCTTTGGGATATTGTGAATAATGCTGCTTTAAATGCAGGCATAAACATATCTGTCTGTGTTCTTGCTGCGAGTTTTTCAGGTGTACAGCCTGACATGGAACTGCTGGATTGTATGGTAATTCTGAATTTGACACACTGTTTTCCCTGCGGCTACACCAGTTCTCCTCATCAGTAGTACATAAGGGTCCTGATTTCTTTCTTTCTTTTTTTTTTCATACTGGGGATCAAACTCAGGACCTTGTGCTTGCCAGGAAGGTGGCAGCACCACTGAGCTACATCCCCTGCCCTTAAGGCTCCTAATTCCTGCACAGCCTTACTGGAACTGATTTTCTTTTTGCAGTTTTAGATAAGCAGCCTAATAGATACAAAGTAGCTTCTCATTGTGGTTTTGATTTTCATTTTTCAAATAATTAGTGATATGGAACATCTTCTAATATTATTAGCCACTTGTATAGCATTTTTTAGAGATAAGCCAGTGTGAGCCTTGTGCTAGTTTTATATATATATATATAGTGATATATATATGTAAATTTTGTTTATTTTGTTTGCTGGCTTTGTGTCTTTTGTTTATGGTTGTTGTTGAGTTATAGGTGTTCTTTATGTATTGTAAATAGTAATATTTGTAGTTGGCAAATATTTTTCTCCTGTTTTGGGTTGCCTTTTCATTCTGTTGATAGTGTCCTTTCATGCATATGTTTTTAATTTTGATGAAGACCAATTACCCATTTTTTCTTTTGTTGCCTGTGCTTTAGATGTTTGCCAAGACATCACTGGCAAACCCGATGTCAAGGTGCTTTGCCTCTGTTTTCTCCTTAGAGTTTTATACCATTAGGACCTATTTAGGTATTTAATCAATTTAATTACTTTTTATTTGTGTTATAAGAATTAACTTTAGTCTTTTCCGTGTGAATATCTATTTTTCCAAGCATAATTTACTGAAAAGACTTCTTTTTCCACTGGGTGGTCTTGGCGCCTTGGTTAAAAATCATTTGACCATCTTATTCAAGGTTTATTTCTGTCTTTAGATCAATTCCACTGATTTATGTCGGTCTTCATTCCAGGGCCATTTTGTTTTTATACTGTAACCTTGTACTCGTTTCAGAAATGAAGAAATACATGAACTGCAAATTATTTCTTTTTCAAGATTCTTTTGGCTATTTATAGTCTCTTGAGATTCTTGGGGTTTAGGATTATTTTTCCTATTTCTGTAAGATATAGTTTTTGAAATTGTGATCAGGATCGTACTGAATCTGTAGGTCACTTTAGGCAGTATGGATATTTTAACAATATTAATCCCTTTTGTCCATGAATATGGGACATTTGCCCATTTGTTTGTGTCTGCTTTAATTTTTCATCAAGGTTATGCTGTTTTCACCATACAGGCAGACCTCAAAGATACTGCTTGCTCAGTCCCAGATCTTTGCAATAAAGTAGGGTTTATAATTTAGGGAGGCTAACACATTTCTGGTTTCCAGTACACATAAAACCTATATTTATAATACACTGTGTTGTATTAAGCATAGCATGACATTATGCCTTTAAAAAAAAGCAGTGTGCCTTAATTTAAAAACAATTTATTGCTTAAGAGTGGTGATGTTTCCAGCCTTCAGCAAGTTGTGTTTTTTTTTTTTTCCTGGTGGTGAGTCTTGCTTTGGTGTTGATATCTGCTACCAGTGTCAGTTAAGTGGTTGCAGAAGGCTTGGATAGCGGTTTCTTAAATTGAGGAAACGGTGAAGTTTTCTGCATTCATTACTCCTCATCTGAAGAAAAATTTCCTTGAGGAATGTGATGCTATTTGATAGCAATTTACTCCCAGTAGAACTTTTTTTTTTCAAAATTGTAGTCAATTCTTTTAAGCCGTGTGCTGCTTCACGAACTAAGGACAGGTAATATTCTAAGTCTTCTGTTTCCATTTCAGTGTCACACTGTCTCCCCACTAGGAATGGATTCCATCCTAAGAAATCACATTCTTTGTTTTTCTGTAAGAAGCAGCCCCTCTTGGACTCAAGGTTTATCTTGAGATGGCTGGAAATCAGTGGCATTTTAGGCTCCACTTCTCATTCTGCTTGGTGCTCTGTTGCCATCCCACTTGCATTTACTTCCTACACTGAAGTCTTGAAGCCCTCAGAGTCACTTCTGAAGGTGAGAACCAACTCCTTCCATACCCTCATAAAAGTTGATTTCGACCTCCACCTGTGAATCATGAGTGTTTGTAATGACATCTAGAATAGCGAAGCCTTTCCCGAAGATTTTCAGTTTACTTCACCCTGACTCATCAGGGGAATCGAGATCCATGACAGACATAGCCTCACAAAATATATTTCTTAGGTAAGACTTGAAAGTCAAAATTACTCCTTGATCTATGAGCTGCAGAATGGATGTCAGCCGGCATGAAAACATCATTCATCTTGTACATGTCCATCAGAATTTTTGAGGGACTGAGTGCATTGGTAGTGAGCAGTAATATTTTGAAAGGGTTTGTTTTTTCTCTGAACAGTAGTCCCTAACAGAGGTTTTAAATATTTATTAAACCATGTTGTACATACGTGTGTTATCATCAGTATTTGTTATTCATTTAGAGAACACAGGCAGAGCAGGTTTAGCATAATTCTGAATGCTGTAAAAGTTCTAGAATGGCAAAAGAGGAATGCTGTGAACTTGCAGACATCAGCCACATTAACCCCTAACAAAAAGGTCAGCCTGATCTTTGAAACTAGACACTGGCTTCTCCTCTCTCGCTATCAAAGTCATGGATGATCTTTTCCCAATATGAATCTGTTTTATCTATGTCGAACACTTGCTGTTTGGTCTAACCACTTTCATCAACTGTCTCAGCTAGATTTTTCTGGATAACATTTGCGCAGTTTCTACATTAGTAGTGCTGGTTTACTTTGCACTTTTGTTTTATAGACACAGGCTTTTCCCCTTGTGAACCAGCACCAAACTTTTCTCTTGCAGGTTCGTCGCCTGCATTGGCCCTTAATGAATTGAGGAAAGTTAGGATCTTGGTTTGGATTAAGCATTGGCATAAATCCAGACCAATAAAACATTTCCATACTAGTAATTAGGCAGTTTTGTTTTCTTATAGTTTTTGTTTTCACTGCACTGGCACTGTTCATCTCTTTAGGAACTTTTTCTTTGCTTTTATAACTTGGCCAGTTGCTTGGTGCAAGACATGGACCTTTGGTCTATCTTGGCATTTAATATGCCCTCTTCATTGTTTAATCATTTCTAGCTTTTGATTTAAACTAAGAGACATATGGCTCCATCTCATTCTAACATTCAGAGGCCATCAGAATTACTTATTCTTCAATATTGCTGTGTCTCAGGAAATAGGGAGGCTAAGGAGAGGCAGAGAGATGGAGGAATGGCTGGTTGGTGGGGACACATACATAATTCAGTTAAGTTTGTCATCTTAATGAGTGAGCTCCCAGGAACAGAAAACATCACAGATCACAAATCCTGTAACAGATGTAGTAATGAAGAAATTTGAAATATTACAAAAATTATCAAAATGTGCTCCTCCTCAAACCCCAAATGAGAACATGTTTTTAAAAGTGATTGTTAAAAAACTTTCAATTTATAAAAACCTCATACTTGTAAAATTCTTAAAAGTGACGTGTTCACACAAGTCTTTCGTCTCCTTGGTTAGTTTTATTTGTAAATACTTTCTCCTTTTCTGGTGCTATTATAAATGGGATTTCCTCCGTAATTTCCTTTACAAATGGTTCGCTGTTAGTGTATAGAGAAGAAACGGAGTTTTGTAGGTTGATTTTGTGTCCTGGCGTTGTTAGGTATGTTTATCAGTCCCATCTCGGGGATTTTCATGTCATTTGCAGATAGAAGCAATATGCCGCCCCTGGACGTGCCCCAGCAAGTGTCTGTGGCACTGCAGACCTCTCGCCGGCTCCTCCCAGCTTGCCTGTCCTGCCCACGAGGTACTTGGTCTCATCTTTCCCTTGGACAGCTCTGTTACTCCAGTAGGTGGCTTCCCACACACTCCCAGCCTTCACTGGGAAGCTCATCTTCCTCCTCCTTTTGGCCCCAGCTCCACAGTCCAACTCTCAAAGTTTCATAACCACTATTTTGGCAAATGCTTTCTTCAGGCATTTCTCCCATTGACTTTAGTTATGACTCTTATTTTTTCTGGTTCATGTCAGCAAAGGTTAATCTTTTATCTTAAGGCAACTTGTTTCTCCTCACCTACAGAGTTTCCCCACTCTAGTTATTTTTAGGAATTCAACCCTTCTTTCTCATATTTGGCTTCATTTACAAAATCTTCTTTATAAAATGTTAACACTGGGAAATGCTGACAGTTTCTTTGGATGGTAAGTGGTGTTAGGACTCCATGTGGTTACCTAGTATCATAATCTCCCCTGAATTCAGGGCTGTTCACGTCACTGCAGCAGCACGTTAAGGAATTCTTTGTAAAGCTCACTGTGAGAGAGCCCTTATGTTTTCTGTGCTACCTGTGGTAGGAGAATGGACTCCCTGAAAGTGTTTTCCATGCAGCGAGCTCTAGGAAAGCCCCGGCTCCCTGCAGGCGAGATGATCCAGGTGAAGGATCACTAACCACAGCAGTACCCAGGGAACCCCGTTTCTGTGCATAGTCAACTCCAAGCCCTGCAGAGTGGGTATTCCTGGATGCCCGGGGACCCTTTCCAAACTGGCAGGGCCGTGACCTGGAGGGAAGTGTCTTGGACAGCCCAGGAGGTGAACAGAGCTGAAGGTAGGAAGAGAGGCAGGTCTGGACCCAGGACAACCCGTCTCTCAAGCCACCCTTCACGTCTGACCTAGGGAGCCCCAGCTGGGAGTTGGGAAGCTTGCGTTCCTGAAGAGAATAAGGTGCATTTGAGTAAATACATCAGACGGGCCTCTGGGTTGATTGGTGCTCATGCTGGCGGTGGAAAAAGTTCTTCGGGAGTCTTGGGTTGCTGCTCTCCTTGTCTCTGTAGTAAGCACGACTTATCCTTAATATTTTAAAGTCTGGGGCTTGCAGAGCCTGAAGCGCCCGTCCTTGGGTCAAGCCACAGCCACCTGCGCTGTTGAGGTCCCAGGGGTCTCACCCCAGTGCCGAGCTCCTATTCTGTCCTCAGCATCCCAGACCACTACTAGCAGGCAACTAGAGAGAGCAGCGATGCCCCATGGCCTGCTGAAGCTGCTCAAAACAACCCGTTCTAGGCAGCCTGCCCCACCTTGCCTCTCCTTCCTGTAGAAGCTGCACGTTTCTTTTCCAGGTTTTCTCCTTGCTCTCTCTGCAGTTAGATTTTAAACTGAGCCAGGGATGGTAATTCCAGCACTCCAGTAGGCTGAGGCAGGAGAATTACAAATTTGAGCCTAGACTAGGCAATTTAGCAACTTAGTGAGACCTGGTCTCAAAATTAAAAATTAAAAAGGACAGGGTGTGTAGGCCCCAGGTTCAGTCTCCACACCCCTTGCCCTCCAGAACAGATGGTTGAGTTAAAAATGTTGGCTGTCACGCGCTCTTATTGGAGTTCTCCTTCTGGGGAACACATCCAACCAAACGGTAAAGGTTTCAGCCCAACTCTACGAATGGCTGCTCTCCTCCAGGCTCAGTGATGGGTCGTGCTCCAAGCTGCCTGTCTTGGTGCTTTTCTGGCAGCTGCTATGTGGGGCCTGCATGGCGTGCTCGCAGGAAGGCTCTTGGGAAGACCAGAGAAGGAGCCAGACGCATGTCCCCAATCACCAGGGAAGGGGTGGGCGTGGGGCCTTTCTCCCGGGGGTCCAGTTAAGCTGTCCAGACCTGGCTCGAGGCACCGCAGATAGGAGACTTCCTCCTCTCGCATCTCTCCTTTATGATTTCATTTAGTGTAATTTCATTCATGCGATTTTTATACTTGCTTTTTAGTTGTGTTAAGTTAAACTGTGTTAAATTTATTGCAACAATATTTAAATTTGGTTCAATATTTCATTTGAATTCAATTTATTTCACTTAATCAAGTTTGCTTATGTTTGCTTAGTTCTTTCTTAGACGATTCTATAAGTTCATTATATATTTAAGTTTTGCTTCAATTAATTTTTATTAGGTTGCAACATCTACCCTTTAAGTCATTTTGTTTTATTGTAGTGTGCAAAATTTCTCCCTACACTAAAATGATTTATACTAAGTTATATTTAACGATTGCTGACCCTTTTTGTAGTTCTGGAAAATTTCACGGAAAAAATATTTAGTTTCTATATGACCTCGTGCTAATCACATTGCTTCATTAAAAGTAGAGGTACAGTGGGTTTCTTACTTTCCTCTGTCATTTATGAGCAGTGTTAGAAAATATAAAATAAGTTAGGATCTATAGTTGGATAGGAATTTCAGGACTGATGAGTGTTGGGCTTCAGCGAGCTGCATTCGACGCTCTGAATGTCTATTTACATGGGCCAGGATCGTTATTCCACTCAAGGAGAGCATATTCCCACCTCTTTATTTTCATGGAGAGCTGCCTTGAAAAATACCAAATGGCATAAAACCACATCCTCATACTAACTCAAAAGTAAATATTACGTGTCCAATATTATCACTGTAAACATGACACAGCTATAGATTGGTGGGAGAAGACAGATGGGATGCAGCATTAACAAAGGGACACAGGTCTAACAGAATGGAGCCCAGATAAGCCCATTTTGGCGGTGGCTTTTATGTCAGATTCTTTTACTGAGAAGATTGGAAAGTTATAGTACCTCTAGGTGGAAGAATAGTAGACAAAATATTGAGAGATTCCCTCTTTGTGTCTCCCCCCCATACCCCCCCACACTTGGGGTAGAATGTAGGAAAAAATGACAAGCCCAGAAATGAGAGGGATTTTATTCTTTACACTTGAGCTCCAGGGAGTCACAGACAAAAGGCTTCACACTGACCAATCACCAGCAGCCCCATCTTCGCCCCAGCTGGACGCTGTCATCTTGGGCCCCAGATCACGGAAGGCCTTCAGTGTAGATTTGAGTTGTTTTTGCATTCTGATAGACCAATGTGTTGAAAAACACCGAGTTTTTTCAACTATTGTGATGTAATCGACAAAAAAAATATATCTGCTAGTGTATAATATTTTGACACTAATACCTTGTGAAATGATTACTATAAACAAGCTAATTAACATTATCCATTACCTCAGTTACCATTTTTTTCTGTACAGTAAGAATACCCTAAGTTCTACTAGTTTAAAGTTTCAAATCAGTCCGTGTTTACAGTATGTGACGCGCACATTCCTTGTGTGGAGCTGGTGCACGCACATAACACATCTCCATACTCTTTTTTTCCATACTCTTTCCCTCCCCTCACCATCCCCTCCTGCCTTCCTCAAGAAATCAGATATTTGCAAAGGCTAGTGAGACTGCAGGCAAAAAGGAACCCTTCTCCATTGTTGGGGGAGTGTAAATTAGTACCACCACTGTGGAAAGCAGTAGGGAGATTCCTCAAAAAACTAAAACCAGAAATCCCATTTGACTCAGGTATTTCCCTTCTGGTTATCTTCCCAAAGGAGTTAAAGACATCATATTACAGAGATACATGATACCCATGTTTATAGCAATGTGATTCATAATAGCTAAATCTTAGAAGCAGCCCATATGTTCATCAACAGATTGAATGGGTGAAGAAAATATAGTATTTATAGACAATGGAGTGCTACTATGATCTACAGAAGGATAAATTTGAATCAATTTTAGGACCGTGGGTACACCTTAAGACCATAATGTTAAGTGAAATAAATCAGACACACAAGCTTAAATATTGCATGGTTTCTCTTGTATGAGAAACTGAAAGTATAAAGAGCATAAAAGGGTAGATGATAGGAAGTAGGGAGATAATTTTCCTCACATGGGAAGTATACATCATTATTAACTGTAATCACCATGCTGCAGAACTTGCTCCCTTGCTTGTCTTTTAAGTAACCTTTCCCTATTTCCCGACCCCTTGATTGCTGGCACCCTTCCTTCTACTTGGTTTCTCCAGCTCTTGAGAGTCTCTACATCAGTGAGCTCCTACAGCACTTGTCTTTCTGTGCTTGCCTTATTTTATGTAGCACAATTTTCTCTAGTTTATCTGTGCTGCCAAAAGGAAATAGCAAGATTTCCTCCTCCTCCTCCTCCTCCTCCTTCTCCTTCTCCTCCTCCTCCTGCTCTTCCTCTTCCTCGTTTTTTTATTTGGTACCAGGGATAGAACTCAGGATCTTGTGGTTGTGAGGCAGGCAGTGGAACCACTCAACTAAATCCCGGTCCTCCTCTTTTCTTAAGGCTGAATAATATTCTGTGTTCTAAACACACTCATCATATGCACATGTACAGTATGAACACATGTGTGTATGTACACAGAGACCTCGGTAGATGTACCTGTTATTTTATTTATTCATTTGCTCACCTCTGGACACTGACATTTTATCTTGGCTCTTGTGCATAATCTGCAATGAACATGGGGGCACAGACCCAGATTTCACCCCGTTGGGTAACTAGGTAACATAGTGGCTCCATTTTTAATTTCTCCGAGTGACCTCCATACTGTGATCCGTAGTGGGTTCATCGTGTTACATTCCTGCCAATAGCATACGGGAGTTCCGTTTGCCCACTCCTCGCCTAAATTGCGCTTTTTTGGTAATAGCCCTCCTACAGGGGCAAGATGATAGCTCACTGTTTTGGTTTACATTTCCTGGCTGATTAGTGGTGGTGTGCACCTCTTCATGTACTCGTTGAATATTTGTACGTCCTCTTAGGATGGGCTCCTTTAAATTGGACCCTTCCTGCTCTTTCTCACTGTCAGTAGGAAATCATGAATTGACGATTATAAAACTGGAAGCATGCAGTGAACCAAATGAATGGAATTTAATCTCGACATTCATATTTAATTAGTTAAAAACTGGTTAACCTCTTTCATTTGTTTCATCTAGATGGTTAAAGCCTTACCACCTTAGCCATAGAGGAGTCATCCAAGGACTTAAGGACCTGTCGCACATAAGTGCCTGGAGAAAAATCCCCATAAAGAAAAATGTGTGAGGTTTTTATTCTTTTATCAGGTACAGGATCCTCCTTTACCACATTTATATTCTGTTCATGTAGAAAATCCAGGTACCCCTTGTTGTGTCCTCCCTGACCACTTGATTTTAGCAGCTGCACACAGTCCCGGAAGCTCAAATTCATTCCTTGCCAAGAGTGATTGCCCAGTGCCTTGGGTATATGCCCTGCATCTTCCCACTTCCCATTTCTGGGCCCATGGACACCAAGTCATCTGCTGTGCACTCAAGCTAAGACAGCCCAAAAGTGTGGGTAAATCACAAAATGGTGAAACTTCCAGCAGCCAGAGACACAAATCAGAGGATTGATGCTTCCATCTCCAATAGTCAAAATGTACCGTATCAATCTCACAAGTTTCTTATCAGATAAATCACCTCATTGGTCCTATTGATCGCCTTACAAACACATTCTTCCATTGAGTTTCCGCGTCACTTCCTTCCTTCTTTTTCAGTATTTATTCTGGTGTCAACTCTCAGGTAAAATATCCCTGTTCAAGTACCTGCCTCTGTCTGGAGTGTGTGTGTGTGTGTGTGTGTGTGTGTGTGTGTGTGTGGTACAGGAGATGGGATGTGGGTCCTTGTGCACACTAGCAAGCTCTGTCCCTCAGCCTTGTGCCAAGCCTCTGCACACTTTTAAGGGTCACCTGTATAAAAGCAGTGGATACAGAAGTGGTTTGCAGAGACAGAATGCGGGAATGGATACAGGTGGGACATCCCTTGATGGCCTCAGTAGACTGTGGTAATGTATCTGTGAGAAGCCTTGTCCTTAGGATGAAAGCGGCAGAAAGGAAGGCAACACAAAACCTACCTCGTGAATGGCACTGGGTACAGTGATGATACGGACCGTGGAGCTTGCTGGTTATGTTAACTGACCAAGAAGCTTTACAGATCTGAAAACAGATCTCTTCTCAGCCAACTAGGGATCTAAGATAACTTGATTTCCTTCTTCTTGGGCCTTAAAATAGCTACACACTTGATTATACAGAATATTTGTAACCTAAGAATGAAGCGTTTGGGAAAATTATAGGTAAGAAATAAATCTGGCTTTTACGTATTGAAAATGTGTGGGCAGAAATGCATGCTTCTGCAAAAGATGCTTTTGTACCCCAGTTGGAAATCAAGAATTCATGGGCCTCCTACAAGAACTGTGTGTGAGAATTTGCTCTCAAATCTTGTTTGAGAAAGAAGTTGCCACTTGCCACATCTGTGATCATAAGGTAATCATCAACTGATGAATATTCTTTCGTAATTTATCATGATCGTGTCATACTGTTCCATTTGAGGGGCACCGGGAAAACATAGGTCTCAAATGTCTAAAAACTCCTCATCATGGAAGAAAACTACGGCAGAAACATCAGTATAAGATCACCACATCCAAAAACTAACCTAAAACCAGCAGAGCCTCAGATCTGCTCAGTAAAAAGTGCAAAAAGAATAGCTATGATTGTAGGGGGCCAATAGTGCATTTTTTTTTTCATTTAAGGTAAATCCTGGTCTTGTCTTCTTTCAAAGAAATATTCCATATTGGATAAAGCTGCGTGCAAGTCAAAGGGCCCATTTGAACGTCAAGATACCTGTGTTGAAATTCAGGCCTTTGTAGGTATCTGACTCGTAACAGAACAGTGCTCTGAGTCAGTCTCTTAACTGGCATCTAGAGGACCTTGGAAATGGAACTGCAGCAGGGTTTCCTTTGCTGTGTTTCATTGCTTAATCAGACTTAGATCCTGAGCTGTTTGTAGTTGAATTGGGCGGCACCAAGTTACAGGGAATGCAGAGTAAGTCTGTTGCTAGGGCAAGTGCTCTTGTGTCTGATAGGTCACCGGACCCGACAGCGTGAATCTGGCCTTCTGGTTGCTTCGCAGATGGCAGGAAAGACATTTTGAGGCAGTCACCGCTCTCACACGAAGGTGCACAGCTCCAGTCGCAGTGCGCCTTGGCCTTGATATTCTTCGTGCCAGTTAAAGAAGTGGATGCTTTATGACACTGGCATAATAATAAAGATGAAATGTACAAGTTAGAGCATCGTTAAGAAATATTTAACAGGGCTTTAATGCAAGCATAGTGTGTCAGCTTTTAGGTGCTGAGGCAAGAGAATGAGTAATTACTTTGTTCACGTAGCCAAAAAAGTGCCAAGAAATAAAAATACGAATCAAGCTCCATTGGATTAGCAGTTTGCCCCTCGATCCTTGTCCGGAAGTTCGCATAAAGTCTCAGGAGAGTTTGGCACCATTTTCCATTGAGGCACAACATTCTGGCAGGCCAGAATGACTCTTCCCAGGCAAAAGGATGTTTTCTAGTGTGAAATTACTGAATTGTTTGAAGAGGGTAGGAGGTCTGAAAGCAGAGGCCTCCCATGCACCCTGCGCAGGACAAGCAGGTAGAGATCTCTGCTGCCGCACTTTGGAGACACCTAGCAAAACCTCTGAGGTTCTCCAGTTACAGATCAGCAGGCTCTGTAAGGGAAGAAATCACTAGCGAGTTCTGTTCATCCGTGAAAAGTCTTGCCATGAGCAAAGGTGGTGTTCTTAAGGTTAAGATAGCAGTAGGGCACTAAGGTCAGAATTGCCTGAGTTATGAATAAAAGTTACTAGGACTTCTATTCTTCATCCAGGGAACTAACTGACACGTGGTAGGTACATCTCAGAACAATATCCACAGGCTGCCAGAGCTTCTGGCAACCCAAGAGTGATTTGGAACTCTGTTCACTGCTACGTTTCTTGTTAAAATAGAAAATAATCCAGGTTTCAGAGTGATTTGTCCATCCGCAGGGTCTAAACTCATGCCAGCTTGGGGAGGAGTCACTCTACATAAGAATAAGGAATGTTTGTTATAGCATCTTCATGTCTGGCAGGAACAAAGCGACAATCATCTGTCCAGGAGAATTTTCCTCCACATGAGCAGTGCCTAGGAAGAGAACCTTTCAGTGATGAATCGACTCAGACTTTAAAGAATCGATGCTTTGCGATGTGTGGTTTTCCTAGACCGCAGCGACTTTGGCGGGATGCTGGAAGAGCAGAGTTCTTTATCAGCAGAGGTATTTTTAGTTCATCTGATGGATGAGAATTGTTCTGCTCCTTGCTTCCCAGCAAGGACTACAGTGAGTCAGGCACTGCTTTTCCAGATGGAGAAGGACTGAGAAAAGCTCGCGGGAAAGATTCCTGATTTCTAGGGGCCGTCAGAGGGAAGAGGCTCAGCATCCCATCCGGTGGAGGAGACTCTGCTTTTCTTCCAGTGGATGAGAAGGGCTTGTCTTAGTCACTTCTGTGCTACTGAGACTCAATACCCGCCACCAGAAAATTAAAGGAGAAAAGGTTTACTTTAGCTCACAGGCTGTAGAGGTTTTAGTCTGTAATTGGCTGGCTCCAAGGCAGAATGGAACAGCAGAGGGACCTAGCGGAGGTAAAGCTGCTCATGGTATGGCAGACAGGAGACAGAAACAGATCGAGGGAGGAGGCAAGCAAGGAGATGAACCTTGTAGGCCAGGCTCCCAGTGATCCTGTGTCCTAAGAGTATGTCAGCCACAGCTCCCGTGATCCAGTCACCTTCCAGAAGCCCTGCTTATGAGCGCATGAGGCTGCGGGGGGACAGCTAGATATATAACAGGACTGTAGTGACACAACATCAACTAATGTTCAAGCAGTGGGGACTGCTGGACTCTTACCAAGCTAAGGGAACAGTCGATTCTCTACCAAATAAGAAATTCGAAGTGCACGAGAACAGTGCCTCATTGTCAATATTTGGTGTAGGAACTGAATGTTAGGATGGATGAGGGCAGATTTAGCAGGAAACACTGACAAATTCAAACTGACATCTCTGCTGAGGAGCTGTTCCGCCTTTGCTTGGCTTAAAGGATAGTCAGAAATTCAGCTGATCTCCCATGGTGAAAGATGATTTAATTGACGAGGATTAGGTAAGTCCAGTGAGGGACCACTCATGGAGCAAATCGTCCAAACATTTTTAGGGGAAATGGGGAGGAAAGATTTTCTGTGATGTGTTTTAGTGATAAAGATAAAATTCTAGTACCACTGCTAATCTACAGTGAGAAAACAATTTGGCAGAACATCAAGCATGTTGAGAGCACTGTGCCTTAATCAAGGGGACAGGGAAGATAGCAAGAGTTGTTTCTACTTTCTGAGCCCAGTGTCCCTTAGGTTCTAGTATGAGGACTCTGGCTGCTTTCTGACTTTTGCTGTAAGTTAGGCCAAGAGTGGCGAGCTGTGGACAACACATGATCAGCAGAGGCTGAGAATCAACTTCAAGCTCTCTATCTACTTTCTTTGTTAGTACAATGTACCAAGAATAGAAGTGACAGGAAGATATATTTAAGGGAGCTACAAACTCTGAACGTAATTCTATTAAATGGCTTCTGAGCAAGTACAACAGTTGAATGGAAGATCATACCTTGTAGAGTCAGCAGCCAGTTTGGTCAATTGGATACAATGTATAGAGAGGAAAAGGGGCCCATGAATGTATATGAAAGCACTGTCCATTAAGAAATTTGTTGAATGAAATTTTGATCCAAACTTGAATCCCAGTTAAAGATGCACAAGTCATTGTTTTTAGAAAGTACTTTAGATGGGATCCAAGAAGGGACATTCGCAACTCTTGGGGAGTGTGAGGACAATTCTCATGTCCTCCTTGTTCCTCTTTTGTCTTGATTCCAAGCTTATGGCGTGAATTGTAAAGCACAACTTGGAAAGACAGAATAGATAAGAGGAGCACACTGCCTTGGAAACAGGAGTCTGCAGAGGTAAGAGGTGTTAGGCAGGACAGCTGCCTAGATCATGAGAAACAGTCAAACCTAGCGGAGTTACTCATTCATCTGGTTGGTGGTCAGTGTTGAGGGACTTAAGTACTTTTCTTCCTGCTTCCCTTTTGCCAGCCCAACTGCACTTTTAGACGGGGTAAAACATTTCACTGGACCACACATATCGCCAAGGGAAAAAACCCTTGGATATCAGAGACTTCTCAAATTGTTCCATTCATTCTGGAAGGTTCTGGTAAAGACAGATGTGTCAGAGAATTCCTGACCTTCATAGTAGGAAGTGGGTCTGAATGTCAAACTTTTAGCATAGGGTTTTTCCCTAGTAATAGAATCAAAGTTATTATTTGAAAGACAATATATTCAAGTGTAGACAGTATGGCTGACAAAATTAAATTAGGTGTGAATTACTGAGGCCACAATTGATAGAAATGGAATCAAAATGCCCAGAAGAACCAACCTGAACTTTCCCTCTCCCAGCAAAATCAGAATAAACCTGAGACTTCCACTCCACTGACTGCCTTTGGAAGCATAATTTTTAGTACTCTTAAGAGCCTAGGGTAGGGGTTACACACCCTGAAGGGGGAATCCTAGGAAGGGTTGGGAAGTGAGAAGGACAGAACCACGGGAGGAAATATAGGATGTGAAGAAAAGCGGTGAGGGGAAATAATGTGAAACATTCTCAGGTTAGAGTAAAGCTTTGCTTCTTACTCCTAAATCAGGAATATGCCAAAAATCACATCTAGATTACAAGTCAAAATTCAAGATATTGGAGCTTCATTGGTGCACTAGGTTAGTGGGCGGTACTTACATAGAATTCAAACTGTGATGATATTGTTTCTCATTTTCTCCCTTTGGAAAAGATAGAAGTTGGCAAACTCAGACCATCAGTAAAATGTTAGAAGATTATAAAATGTTGTGATTTTATAATATGAAGTTAGGAACCTAGTCAGCAGGTTAAGATTGAGAGTATATGTTACTGAATTGGGTATGGTGGGCCATGCCTGTAATCCCGACACTCTGGGAGGCTGAGGCAGCAATTTTTTGAGTTCAGCCTGGGTAATTTATCAAGATCCTGTTTCAAAATATAAAACAAGAAAGGGCTGGGGATGTTGATCAGTGTGCAGGCCTCAGTTTCTATCCCAAGGGCTGCACAAAAAAGGAGTGCAATTCAGTGGATCCATGTTGACCTAGCATGGTTTGTTCTAAAAATGCCAAAGTAGCTTTATCATACCATAGAGCATCAAGAAGACAGTGAAAATTCCACAGAGATATGTTCAGTTACACTAATTTCCATCCAGGTAATAAATATAGACAAGACTTACTGTTATTAGATTTCCTCATCTGATCTACCCAGAGGACATTCTATGTGGTTGCTAGTTTGAGTGGATTGAACTCAGGGTACGTCCTTCCAAACTGATTCATGAAGAATATTCTTAGAGTGAGGGGTAGATGGGTTTGCTTTTTCCTAGTCCCGCAGAGGGCCTGTACCATCTGGCTGATTTATAGGATTTCAGTAAGGAAATTGGTGGTACTGGAGCATGGTAATGACTCAAACAAAAGCCAAAATAGCAATCCTAGCATTTGAGTTGTCCTTGGTGTCTGGATTACCTTGAGGTATTTCAAAGCCTCCTTAACCATGTGGATGGGCTCCACCCCATCCACTGCCAATATTATTGCCTCTTCTGTCCTGTCGCGGAAAAGTGAGAATGAAATTCTATGGGGAACAGAAGCTATTTCAAATCTAGAGGTTTATTATAGAAAACAAACTCACATTTAACATTACTGCACAATGGCCCTGAAAGACCAAGATGAAGAATGTTATTCAAATTGATAAATAGTGCTTTTTAAGTTTTTGTTTAACAGTTATATTTGTTCTCACGCATCATACTTGGCTTAACAGTTTTATCTGCCACCCCCTCTTGATAGTATTAGATCTCAAGCTGGGTGTGGTGGCTCACACCTGTAATCCCAGCACCCAGAAGGCTGAGGCAGGAGGATCGCTATGAGTTTGAGACCAGCCTGGGCTACATAGTAAGTTCCAGGTCAGCCTCAACTACATAGTGAGACCCTGTCTCAAAAAACCAAACCAAACCAAAACAAAACAAAACAAAACAAAAAGAACTCAATAGAGACAAACTTCCGCTCAAGGGTCAAGTAAAAGTGAAAAATGTCATTGGCAACATTGACCAAGTGTTATGACCAGTTCCCTCACCAAGAACATCTTTGAGAGAAAAAAGATAAAGAGAGCCAAAATATAAAAATCATGAATATTGTTACATGTATATTAGGAAAAGCCTTTATTTTCATGGGCAAGTGGAGTTCATGTATCCCCTCCTTTACCTCCTTCAGTCTGTATTTTCTTTGCAGGGTGGGGGTTCAACCCAATTGATTTTCATAAAATAATATCTAGCTGATGCTCAGGCCAAGTGTAGGTGTTGTTACTAACTGAAACAATGGCCGCTAAAGCTACTCGTGAGTCTTGAAAGCTGTGGCCGCCCTTGCTTGGAGAAGGTGTTTGCCCAGGCTTGTGTTAACATACACATATTGTATCAGTCAGCTTTTCCATTGGTGGTTCAAAATACCCGACACTGATAGCGTGAATGAGAGAAGCTTGATTTGGCTCGTGGCGCCAGCCTCTCAGTCCATGGTAGAGCTGTCCAGGGCAGAAGCGTGTGGTGGAGAAGAGCTGCTCACTTCATGGGAGCTGGTAAGCAGAACCCAGGGGAGGAGTGCCAGTGAGAGGTCACGCTCCAAAGGCAGACCTCCAGTCACTGACCTCCTTTAAATATGCTCCGACTCTGAACAGCACATTCAGCTAGGAGCTTCAGTGGATTGATCCACTCAGGAGTGTCATGGCCCCATCACCTCTCCGGGAGTCTCTTCCTCCAGCCATGTTTATAATTAAGATGAACCAGCATTGTTTTTTTTTTTTTTCCTAATCTGTAGGATGCTCTGAAGTTCATGTGTTGGAGCTCAGGACAAGCATCTGCATTTTGGAGACCTCAGTCCTTACTACTGTGAGGAGAGACAGAAATAGCTAGTGTGAAGGACCATTGACAGGAAGTGCTTATCAGGGCAAAGGAGAAGGTGGCCACACCTAGGAGGAAACAGGACTGAATCTTAGCTCACACTGTTTTTTTTTTTTTTTCTGAGTGTCTTAAAATCCCAGGGTTAGAACCTTTTAAAAAGGCCATTCATGGCTGAAAATGAACCTTTATCTATAGGCTTTCAGTTTTGTAAGAATACTCCAGGAGTAATAAGGAAAGCTTTTGCTTCAGACGGAGTTTCAGCAGCCTTGAGGTAAACGTTTTCCCTAGAAAATACAGCCAACAAATCCTTAGTGCCTCTTCCGGTTTCTCCATATTCCTAAACGCTGGGTCACAGGCGAGGCCCGAGGAACTGCCAAAGACACATTGATCTCTAAACGTTAGGAGCTTGAGAATGCAACTCCTTCTTGCAAGCTTTTACCTTAAGGAGCCTTTACAATTTCCCTCCTGCCTCCTTTCCAGGGAGTCACAGCAGTGGCCCTCCTGGACCTCCTGGACCATCTGTCCGTTCTTAGTGGGACTCCTGACCTCCATGACTCAGTGGAAGGTACTGGCAGGTTCTTGGCTCCAGGGAGACCTTTCCCCCTGTGTCTTTGTCTTCAGCAAGCCTCTGGGCTCACTGGCTCGCCCTGGGGCAAGCCTCCTTTCTGCCTCCTTCCTTGGAGGGAGCTTGGCCTCATTGGTTTGCAAAAACTTTCATTCCCTTCCCCATTCCGGGCACTGCTGGTCTCCCCCTTTGCCTTTCTTCTCCTTTAACTCCTAATGCCTGGGTTCTTCTTTAGAAAACCCGCTTTTCTCTTTCCTCCCATCTGCCCCCTCTTTAAATTCTTGTTCTCATTCTGCTGCTACTGTTTCATGTAATAGTTTCTTCACACAGACTTTTATGGCCCAGTCAAGGACTTTCTGTCTTATTTTCTGGTTTGTTCCCCTCTGGCTTCCTCCCATACTCACAGGCTTCCCCTACCATCAACTAAATCGGTGCTTGGTTCCATTTTCTCCCTCCCAGCACACACCTCTCCCACTGCTTCCAGAGTCATTCTCTGCAACTAACGTCCATGACAGCTTGCCGCTCTTTCATACAAAAATACTGATGCCTTCTTTCCTTGATTATGAAAACTTATCCTTGCGTGGTCATAGCCATACGATCTTCCTCCCACAAGCAAGTTACAAAGATTCTCATCTAAACGGTCTAGGGTGGAGCAAGGCTTGAATGGTTTTTTAAAGCTCCTCTAGGGCGCTGGGCATGGTGGCGCATGCCTGTAATCCCAGTACTCGGGAGGCTGAGGCAGGAGGATCACTGTGCGTTCGAGGAGACCAGCCTGGGCTACATAGTGAGTTTCAGGTCAGTCCCAACTACATAGTGAGACCCTGTCTCAAAAAACCAAAACGAAAAAAACAACTTCTCTAGGGTGATTTCAATAAGCAAAGTTAGTTGAGAAGCATTGCCTCACCCTGTTGTACAAATGAAACAACTGTGCCAAGTCCTGTGCGTCTAGACAGCCTTGATGAATGCCACAGAAAGACCAGACTGCAGCGAGCCTCCTCTGAGGTTGGGCTTTAGATTGGTCCTTGCGGCAGTGAGGAATGATCTCGGTCCCCCACCAGCTCCTTAAAAGTTAGTGACCTCTCCCATCATGTGGCCAGGATGCACTTCTCAAGCTAATTGAGTCCACAACAGAAGAAAAGTTTCCTAGATTCTCCCAGGCCAGTAATTACCTACTCCGTCCTCTTCGTTCATCACTGTGATGGTCAGAAGACTTTGCCTTCAATGTAAATGGCAATGGGGAAGCACTTGGCCTTCATAAAGCTAAGCCTGTGGCTTTCATCTTGGCCTCCTGTGGACATGAAAAGGCCAATAAACTTTTTTTCATGAAACTGTTCATACTATTGCAAACGAATAAAGTCATGCCTTGGTCTTTGATCTCTGGTTAAACAGTCCCCCATTAATTAATGCAACTAAAGAATACGCAGTCTGGAGAGAACCTTAGGGATCTTCTAGTCTGACATTTTCAGACTTTGTTTTTCTGCACTGGGATCTTGTTATTAAATGCAGCCATAATCCTACCGTATGGAAATTGGTACAGAGAGCTGCGTCGGTCACTGTTCTGGGAGACAGTCCCTGTGTTCTGGTAATGGAAGCATCTAGAACAGAACAGTGCTATTTTGCAAAAATGGAATTTGAAAGTTGCCTTTGTGCTCCCACATTTAATTTTATGCACAAGGAAGCTGAAGTTTGCCAGTTCTGTGTGGACTTTCAATTTTCTAGTAATAGTATAAATATTACTTTGGGGTAATACCATAAATATGTTTAATGAGTAGCCACAGGGAAGTTTATTTTGGCTTTGGTTTCTAATAAACAGCCAGTTCTTTGCTTTATTGAGTAACTGATGATAAGCACAGATGCACATTACACTCCCACTAACCAAAAAATATTTAGAATTAGTAGATAGATCTTTGAGAATGGGAAGGGGACCAAGAGATGGAGGGAGGGGAGAAGGGCAGGGACGGGGACGTAAGAATGGAGGTGCGTTAGGCATCATTATAGCAAACGTGTACTAATAAAAGTAAAAATTAAATAAGCAGTGCCGAATGTTAGAGAATATATATGAAGCTCAAATGCAAAGGAGTTTGTTAGTGCCTGGTTGTGATACGTACGGAATACATTCACCATGGGGTCTCGTTCGTGGACACATTGCATCTCAGTCCTGCTGAACTCCCTTTCCCTCCTCTCCCTCCTATCTCTTTCCGTCTGTAGATCCCCTTCCCATCAGAAAGAAAGGCCTACCTCCCTTTTTCTTATTGTTTATCTTTTATTTTGCTTTTAAAATTATTTATACTTTGAGTTTATCATATAAGAAAAGCCATGTGATACTTAACTTTCTATGCCTGATTTATTTTTCTTAGAAATGCTAAGGCTATTTGAACCTCTTTCTCAAAGCAGCCCTCAGAGGCCACCCCTCACCCCATCACGTCACCATGGAGAAGCTGCAAAAGCCTCCCAAAGGATGTTGCCCTACTTGGGGACCTGAATGGTGGTTAGAAGACCACTATTTCTTCTGTCCTTAAGATGCTGTTCACTGAGATAGAGTACTGAGGATAAAAAAATTAATGTGAAGACACTCTTCCAACTTCTGGTTCTTGATTTTTCATGGAACATGAGTACAATTAGGTTCCTATCATTAGAAAAATAAAGAGCCTGGTTGTGCCAGCATAGACGTAGGGCTTTGAAATACTTGACTTCTTTACTCCTTTTCCCTTCCCACAAAATTTCCCTTACATGAGGCAATTTTTAAATCTTCTGATTTATTTTCACTGTGTTTCCATTTCTACTTTTCCTTTCCCTGAAGTTCATAAAGGACAAATCAAGACACAGTCAGAAGCCTGGGAAAGGCAACAAGGTAACAGCCAGCCCCTGGGAAATGTATTTATTATATGGTTAAAACCAGAGCAAGACATGAGAGAATCCTGGGAAGTGTGATAATTTGGAATTGTTTTGAATTTCTTCGTAACTTACAATGCCATTTGTGAAGAGAAGTAGGGAAACACTTGTGAAAGAGGAGAATAAGAGCCCGTGTTCCTCCCGGACCTTGGACTTTCTCCTCCCCATCATCTTGAGCAGTTCCGCTTTGTACAGGCTCTGTGCACACAATGAAAGGACAGTGTGGCAGGTAGGAGGACCTGCCAGGCCCACCCTCATCCGCCTATTGCCCACGGTGCTGTGGTTGTGCTCTTTGAGAGGAGGAAGCAGGGAAATATCCCCACCCCCATCCATCATCCTAGGCAGTTTATCAAAGTATTTTTTCCAAGGATATGGAGAGAGATAGCAGTGCCCTGTATGTCAGAATTTATTTTGGTACCGGGGATCGAACTTGGGTTCTTGTGCTTGCAAGACAAGTGGCGGAACCACTGAGCTAAATCCCTGGCAATAGTGCCCTTTGTGAACTGGCCTTACCTTCCTGATTGAATCTTGCAATCCACTTCTTGTTAGGCAAAATAGGAATCATAGGTGCATACTTACAATGTTCCTGGAGCCACAGACTTAGGATTCCTTGGCTTTAATATTATGGAATTTGGATTCCTCACCTGCCTGTCTCAGCCTCAGGTCTCGGTCCAGCTTCCTTTTGCAGGAGGATTTCCTTTAGCATAGGGCTTCCATAATGCCACATAACTTTTAAAAGTCTGTATAGTTGTTATCCTATTTATTCCTTTACAACAGCACTATGGTTTAGTTGGGTAATTTTCACCATTTTATGGATTAGGAAATTTTTTTTTTCAGCTTTAATTGAGTTTATTGGTACATTTTAGGGATACAGTACAGTTACATTCATTGTTGGGATCTTGTACCTCTACATGAAAGGTCTTGGTGGATTAGGAAATTAAAGCTTCAAGAATTTAAGTAATTAGGAGTGGAAATGTGGTTTGAATTAAAACAGAGGGATTCCAAAGTCCATAATTTTGTCCACTTCTCTGAAATTACTCACTGCATTTCTAAAAGCCCCGATTATTTCAATGTGAAAGTTTTCTATAAATTTTTTTGGTGCACTTTCCAGTTAGTTGTCTTAATCCTGATTTTCCACATTTTATAAAAAAGGTGTCAGTCAATAAACACACACATCTCTAGCACATTGTTTAGTACTAGCCACACTTTGTGTAACATTAGGAATGTTGTGTCGGTCAATCTATCTACTTTAGATCCAAGTGGATAGTCTTACATTTGCAACTTTTTCAAAAAATTCTTTTTAGCAGTGTTTCCAAGATCACTGCAAGACTGCTAAATCTTTTGTAGCCCGAGCAATTCTTAATTGAAGAACATTCAAAAATTTGATGAATAAATGTATTGATCAGATTTTTGAAATTCTTTTCCAAGTTCCAAACTCATTTAACCATTCTGCACTGGTAGGTAGGTCACCTTGTGAAGTCTCATTTATTCTCAGCCTTAAGGATTTAGACATCCTGGAGCAAAAGCAGCTGTTTTATCACATGACAGTTTGGGGATGTGGACTATGTATTTCAAACCTTTCAAAATTTTATGAAAAACATATATAACTTCTACAGTTTTATGTGATTTGAAAATCCTTCAAATGGGAACTTTGTTAGTGGCGCGATTTAATTTCCACACAGCCAAATGACTATTATCCAAGATCTTTGGCTTTTTCTGGGAATAGAACATTGTGTGATGAGTTGCATTAGTTTCTCTCTCAGCTTTGACATTGACTTGACTTGTTCTTAACTTTCCGAGTTAACTTCTGTAGAAATCTTTTTATGATACCAAGGGGTCCTGCAGTTCTACTTGATAATTTGATAATTTTCATTATGCAAAAGGCACATTATGTCAGATTCCAGTTAATTTAAATGCATTATGTTTGGAATTTTTTTCTATAATTTTTTGTTTGTGTTCGTAGTGTGTGCATGTAGAGACAATA
>NW_022900929.1:75279388-75301801 GCF_012274545.1 Fukomys damarensis
GTGATGGGATTACAGGCCTGTGCTTGTGCCATGCCTGGTATCATGTATCCATCCATCCATCCATCCATCCATCATGGCTGGTGCCATGTTAGGCACCTGTATTGATCAGGCTTATTGTTCCTGGAAATAAATACCCGATACCTGCACTTTAAGAGAGGAGAGGGTTATTTTGGCTCATGGTTTCAGAGGTTTCAGTCCATGGTTGGCTGATTTTATGGTAGAAATATAATGGTAGAGGAGACCTGGAGGGAGAGGAAGGGACCAGAGACAAGAATACACGCTTCTAGTCACACCTCCAGTAACCTGTCTCCTGTGACCAGGCCACCTAACAGCACATCCAGCTATGAATTCATCAGATTAATCCATGGATTGATCCCTGGATGAGTTTAGTGCTTCTGTGTTCTAATCATCTTTCCAAAGCCTACCACTGAACCTAAGAGACTTCCGGGGGACATTTTATATCTAAACCATTGTAATATCTCATACAGTTCAGCAATGACAACAACAACAAGCAACAAAAAGCCAAGTAACCCAATTCAGTAATGGGCAAAAGGCCTGGAGAGACATTTCTCTGCCGACCACAGATGAAAGACCAGTGGGTGTGTGAGAATGTTCTCCACATCACTAATCATCAGGAGAGTGAAAATCAAATCCTCAGTGAGATATCACCTCACACCTGCTAGGATGGCCATTAATTTATTGCATCTTTATGCAATCACAAAGGCCGCCCAGGCACAAGAGGAGGAAGATTCCATTCCACGTCTCGATGGGAGGAGTATCAAATAATTTATGACCACTGGGATTTCCATTGTGCCTGTTGTACAGGAAGAGTATGTTCACACAGCCAGAGAAAATCCCAAGCACAGAGATGCAAATGTTTGAGGTCCACCACGGCTGGATATGAAAATTGCCTGACAGAGCTGAGCAGGACTTCTTGGGTAGGAGGGGTGGATGTGAGCAGAGCCCTACAGGATTGCAGTCCACCATTTGTACCACCAAAGTCCACCTTTGCATTGCTTTACGTCCTCTGTCACATCTCTGGCTCTTCAAGGTGTTAGCTTTTCACAACCTATGGAAAAGCTTTTTTTTAAAGGTCTGAGGGCTGCAGTGTGACAAAGTACAGCTCCTCTCACTGAGTCAGTGCCGAGGACGAAATGAGTGTTTTCATCTACTTCTTTCTCTTCCAGTACTTCTGCTTGCACAGGTTGTTTCTCTGGTGCAGTGAAAGAGATTGTTACCCCTGCAGGGCCCAGCTTATGGTTATCTCACTCATTTTCTGTCATCACCAGGCACGCAAGAGCCAATAGGCACAGCAAAGAATCCCTAGTGTTCTGGGAACGTGTCTCTCTGCCCTAAAAACACCACCCCCAAAACAAAACAGAAATCCTAGTTTCTCATCATATATACTGCATGTTCACTGGCTAGATTAATCTACCCAGTATAATAAATGCTTTTTAAGAAAAGAAGTTTTTTTTGACTGTCATTCCACTGGCATCAGGAGTCCGCAATTATCATCAGAGGGTTGAAATCCACTTGAATATTCTGCTACTCTGGCAGAAATGCTATGCCTTGGGAACCAGGAATTCTGATCTAGCAAAACCTAGCACTGGGATGGAAATGAGAATTTCCCTGTGGGCTACTTGGAATGATGGTAAGAGAGTTAGTTCTCTTTCCATTTCATGGTTTCCAAATCTATACAGTCTGTGATGCTAAAAATAAGATAGCTATTTGGTTTATCATATACAGTGCAGCTTGAAGGACAAATCTATAAAATTAAAGTGTTATTCCCAAGATAGTACTTTGCTTTTATTATGTTGTTAGCATATTCATTTTACATATTAATGGGGATCAGTGTGCTCTTTCCATACATACAGAGAGCCCCGATTGAATCCATGGCCCTGTGCCCTTCCCAGCCTCTAATGATCACTGTTTTCCTTTCAGATTGACTTAATTTAATTTTTATATATGAAAGAGAATACAAGATGCTTATTTTTCTGTGTCTGTCTTATTTCACTTAATGTGATGCCCTCTAGTTCCATCAATTTTCTTTGGATAGAAGATTTCCTTGTTTGTTATGGCAGAATTTTTGTCCACCTATCTGTTGTGGGGTACCTAAGGTGATTTCTTATCTTGGCTATCGTGGATAACCATGGGCCCACACACAGCACTCTCAGTGTCCAAGATGGTACTTTGAGTTCTTAAAGGTTACCTAAAGTTTTGCTGGTTCTTCAGTTCCCAGGAAATGTGATATGTAATAGGACAGTGTACTTACTGCTCCAACTTCTTTGATATCAAAGAAGTCCTTTTCCCGAGCCAAGCTTATACAGGATTCCATGTTAATAAGACAGTGTGTGAGCCCCAGAATGCATATTAATTCAAGGTAGGATAAATTACTACACTTGCAGTAGTTGATATAGTCAGCTATCAGATGCCTTCCAAAGGAGGCACCACCTTGATAGTTCAGCATATGTTGTACTATTGACGGGCTAGACATTCAGTGGTCATAATACCCGGGTTGGCTTTGATGAGCAGGTGCCCGCATGGGTGATGGCATGTGTGACTTTTCAGCACCTTTGCTCCTCCATTCTTGGGCTCCTTGTGCAAGCCCTGGGCTGGGTGACAAGAGACAGAGGCTGGCTCCCCTCTACTGGGTGGTTCACTCTTTCTGCTTTGTTTATACTAACTGGCTACTTAACCTACAAAAGACACTCATACTTTGTGGTCTCTGCTATTGAACTGTCCATGTCATTTTCCTCCAGACCTCTTTGCCGTTTGTCTTCCAGCGTCCATCCTTTTAGACCCTCATCATCTAGCTAAGCTATTTGTTACTGCCCAAGAGTCCGTGCATATCCTGTGACATTAAACCTTACCCTCTGCGTAGAGTGCAAACAAATGGACTAATTAAGCTTCTGTTCACTACAGGGTGCTTCCTTTAGACCTGATTTGCAGAGCCTTGCCTCTGAGTGGAACTGCAGTGTGGCAGCAGTCTAGTTTGGATGACTGCTAACAGTTAGACCCAACCTGTGTATGAACCTGGTCTGTGTGCATTCTTCCCATGTCTGCTGGCCATCAGCAAACCCCCATGACATGAGGTGTGAGTTTTGAGAAGTGTGCTGGTAAAAGAGAGTACGTGACCCCGGTGTCTGGGTTAGATCTTCATAGGACGTATTTGTTCCCCCGGGACTCCAATGTCCTGTTGTCTGGGCGCAGCAATGTTAATACTTAACGGACACGGTGACTCCTCACTGGTGATAAACCACTGGTAGATGGTGGCTCAATACATATGGGGCCCCAACCTTAAAAGCCTTCCACTGTCATTCCAGTCGACCTGAGTTGGGAGAGCATTCCTGTGTGTGGTACCTACTCTCTCAGAATCTAAAGAGCCCTCTGCAATGTGTGCATCTTTCTTAGTGGTAGGAGGCCAAAGTGGCCATAAACTGTTGTTTCTGCTGGAGAGGATTCCCTGGTACGCCCCAGGCCTCTGGATCCTGTGTCATCTCAGTTCTTTCGAGCAGTTATATGAGATGGGGTTACATGGGCTAGAGATTTGTTGGGGGGATAATGAGGAAGGACAAAGCAGGGGTCATCAGGGTGGGTCTTCAGACCAGGATGCAGACCTGCACCTGTGAGAAGAGAAGGATGTAAGGGAAGATGGAGAAGAAAGGCCAGGAGACGGCGGCACAGCTCTAAGAAAGCACTGACCAGACTTACAGAGGTGGTTGACCTCGTAGAGAAGCCAGCCCAGAATTTGTGTCTCCACAGCACTCAGTTACTGTGTGGCAACAACCCAGGGAAGCACGGCCATGGCACTGATGCACCTACGGTCCCAAGGGCGGCAGCTGGGGCCATTAGTCCTGGATGCCTTTTACCATCAGTTCTCTCCAAGAGATATGAGCGCCGCATTCACACGGCTCCCACCTCATCCTGCCCTCACATCTCTTGGCAGTCCCTCTGCGTCTTCTTGCAGCCTGCGAAGGGTCTGACGTCTTCATGCTGCTGGCTCTACTTTTACTTGTCATCGATACGAAGGGCTCATGAATGGCTGGGAGAGGACTGAGATGATGCATTGTCCCTCGTTACGTAGTGTGGCAGACAAGAGGAGAGACAAAAGGTGCAAGCGTGTAGCCATCTGCCTTGCATGTATGCAGACTGCTTTTGAGTCTCCTTCCTGATGGGTAGAGAAACAAATAGATCAAGGAAATCAATAGCAAGTACAGACCAGGGGCTGTGCTTATCTGCTCTGGTACAGATGCTATCTTCAGCGCGGCATCTATGATTAGGGCTACCATTTGTTAAGTTTACTGTCGTCTGTCACCATCTGCCACATCCATCTGTTTTTTGCGGACCATACTAGCGAATTAAACAAGGATATGTGGCCGACCATCATCCCTACATCCTTTAAATCTTCAAGGATTGCACTATTCATTGCAATTCCAGCTGGGTTATGAAAGCGCATGTGATTTATTATCTTGGCTGGGGGAATACACTTTCAATTTTTTCAGTTTGGCTCTTTCTCTTACAAAGGCACTTACTCCACAGGTTGGGAAATGAAATTGAGGGCTTTCTCTTTTCCTAACTTATACTTATCCACCCGGGAGCTAGAGGAGTGAATGCATAGCAGTCTGCAGACTGCGTGGACCCACTGAGAGACAGACAGATATACAGTACTCGGTCCAGGATTCCATTTAAACATAGTCTCAATTCTGTGGCTCTCTGATTGGAGAGACCCCTGCGAATTTAGGCCTCGTGGTGTCCCTACATTTCAGATGAGGTATTCAGTGTAACTGAACTTTCCCATTTCCCCACTGCTATCTGAGTAAGTGGCTCTAGGTCCTTTTGAGGAAGGACTCGGGGAATATTCCGTACATAACATGTAGGATGCAAGATTCTCCTCTGATAGCATCTGACTTCTTCAGTGGATGGACTCTCATCTGAGAATTGGCTCAAGTCTGCAATCTGAGGGTTTATGATTTTTATGCCTCATTGGCCTTGTGCTTTCCACCTCAAAATATTTAAATTCCACAATTCAAACAGTACTCTGATTGGATTCCAGCCTGTTTTCCTCTTGTAAATATTAGAGCCCGTTAGTTCAGTGAAGATCCCAGGGTGTCAGAGGCCCTGCTTGTCAAATGTCCTTTCCATCTGCTGCTGTAATTATGTCTGCTTTCCCTCTGATGGTTAAGTGTCACAACATGGACTGCTGGTCTCCATCTGCAGCATCCCCTCTGACAATGGTGAACGCATTTCATCATGGTGTCCCCTGTCTAACCTGCAGGGGTTGGGCTGTCCCCTTCACTTACCATTCCTTACTGCTTAATGGATGCCTTCCAGCTCCTTCCGGGACACTGGGTCAGCAAGCGATTTCCTGGTCTTATTAATGACCATTTTAGTGCCACACGTGAATGAGATGTTTGACTCCTTCCTCTCTACACTGAGGCAATTCTGTCACTTCCACTTCATCTGAAAAAGACCCCTCGTTCTCAAACTTTCTGTTCTTAGGACTCATTTGTATCTTATAGTGTACAACTCTGAATGGCTTTTACTTATATCTAGCAATATATGATGACTAAAACTGTGGAGTATTAAGATAGTTTTGTAGGATGTCACTTTAAAAGAACAAAAATAAGCTCATTACAATTAATATATGAGACTTTTTTATTTTTACTTTTTATTGGGAATCAAGCTTAGGACCTTGTGCTTGTAAGGCAGGCATGGTGCCACTGAGCTAAATCCCGGGCCATATATGTGATTATTTTAATGAAAAATACATTTCTAAACTTAGTAGGAACAGAGGTCTTGCTGTACATTTTGCAAGTCCTCCTGACATCTGACACGGTGGGAGATAGCTAGAGTTTCTGCTTTTGGATTCAGGCTGTATTCATATGTTGTTTTGGTTGAGATGTGTTCAAGAAATCCAGCTTCACAAAGTATATAGTTGAAAAACAGAGGAGTACTCTAATATCCTTCTTAGGAATTTTGACCATTCTTCTTTAATATTAAACCAAAATCTGGCAATTGCTAATCTCTTAGAGAACATTTGTGATGTGAATCTGAAATATTTTCCATAAATTCTTCATCTGTTGTAATAAAATCCATATTCTATTATGTGCTTTAAACAAATCCTTTAGCCATGCATGATCTTGTAACATCCTACAATGATCATTTAGAAAATATTAGGTCATTGTGTCAAGCAGATTCTTTAAATGGGGGTGCATTTAATGATATAAGCCTTAAAGATCCACATTATTTAATGAAATCCTCATTCTTGTGTTTAAGTATTGGGGAAATGCTCAAGCTCTAGGTGTAATAAATTTCTCACAACTCCGTTTTTGTTAAATTGTCTGTCTCTCTGCCTCGAAATTTTGATACTACACTTGATCTTAGTGAAAAGCTGAGAAGCGATACTTTGTTAATTTTGAGAAAACGACTGCCAAATAACCAAGTAGAAATAGCCACTGTTTTCATGTCATTTGTTATTTCAAAGCAAAATATTGTTTCATTAAAGGGGCTTGGTCAGATTTAAACAGAAATAATTTCAGAAATGTTTTTTGTAATATAACCATCATACTTTGATATGCAGCAAAACCTTCTTGCATAATTCCTGTGTTGTCACACAATATTAAAAAGACATATACTCGGGGATCAATGTAGAAATGCATAGTTTTCAGACTCCGTCACGAGTATCCCTAGGAAAACTGACTTCGAATTAGCAGGGAAGACTATTAGCATGGTTTGGTGCTACTGCCTTGGCTTTTTTGCTAAGGCCAAAAACCTACCGTTGCTTTGGTGCTATCAGTGGAAGTATCAACCAAGAAGAGTGGCTACAAGAATCTGAATGTGAAAATAGATTGAGGTGATGGATTTTCTGGAAGACTCTCCAGGATCCAAGGGAACCTGTGCACCATAACTTGAGAAACACTGCAGTGGGAGCATCCTTTCCAACCCGCAAGGCACCTCTCCAGCCCTTCATCAGAACTGGTTCTGGCAACCTAGATAAAATCGGTCAGAGGGACACTGAAGTGACTGTATTGCATTGAATTGTAATTAATTGCATTTGATTTGTGTCTAGAAGAACAAACTGATCTTGTGAGTCAGCGCCTTTTCATTGTTTCTAAGCAAGGGAAGTCAGCTCTTTTCAAATAAGAAAAAGGATTTTCTGCTGTGAGCGCAGTGCAGTCTAGAAGCTAAAGATTTTCATATATCTTCATCCCAGCACTCATGGTCCAATCTCTTGCTTACCAGAACGCTATTTTTAACAGACAAGACTTTTATGATTGTCAGCTCAGTTTCTCCTTAACTCATGCCATCCTTATAACCAAACATGAATCTAGATTTTCAGCTCTTTCTGCCTTGTAGTTGCAGGAGAAGAGGAACTTTTAAAAGATACAGTAGAGTCCTTCCACCTTTCACAGGATGGGCTTAGCCAATATTTGCCCTAGTTTTTCTTTGATGTATTTTTTTCATGCTTCTGACCTCAAAAACAGAACAAATTCAGTATCCTGGCTACCATTACTGCCTTATCAGTCCCGTGTTGGAACTATGAATAAACCAGTGTTTCCCTTCTCAGCTGTGCAGCTTCTCACAGGTGAAAGTCTTTGTAAATGGGACACTGCAGCTGCTAGTGTCCCTTACCTCCTCACTTAACAGCAATGCAACCCACTTGCTAGGTGGTCAGCAAGCAATACTGTTCAGAGTCTCATCTTGAGGGTCTGCTTTCTAGGACAGCTTGGGTTAGTGCAAAGACCAAAGTGGGGCCACAAATGGGTGAAAATATTTGTGTGAATCTTTGGAAACAAGTCAGTGAGTGGAGGAATGAAATAGGGAATGAAAGGGGAAGCCAGTAAAGTGTATATTAAGGAGATTACCACTATTGGCAAGTAGGGCGCATGTTTACTGTGAAATCTCCAGGAGTCTTTAAAACCTAACTTACTGTTGTTGCTTTTGGGATGAAGATGTTGGGACAGTGTTCCTTCACTGGCTAAAGATTTCCCCTGGATGTCAGCCCTCTTTCAGCCAGCTCTGGGTCGAGACAAGTCTGCTCAGGAGCCAGAGAACATTCTCAGGCAGATCCCTGAGGCAGGAAGCCAAGTGTAGAATGCTTCTTCCTGGAAACTCTGGGTGAACTCCAGCTGTGGCTAAATACATGGGCTGAAAACATCTGTTACAGATTCTGACCTGACATGCACACCAAAGTCAAATTCAGGAAGATTTAAAGGCTTAGATATGGAAGAAAGGAAAACATAGAAAGCTTAGAAAGCAAGCTTGCAATTATTGAGCATGAGGTAGAGAAAGATTCCTTTGAGGAGATACAAAAATGCAAAACAAGGAAAATGTTCAATGATCTTTCTTTACCGCAAGACACAATAAAGAAAGTGAATAAAAATACCATAAACTTAGAGAAGAAACTTGTAGGGATTAATGTGTAGTATATTTAAACACCCCATGAGTAGAAATGGGCCATGATTGGAAACATCAGTGAATTATAACAAAACAAAAATGGCTCATAAACATTTGTAAAAATATTAAATCTTATTCAACAAGGAGAAGCAAATCAAAATTACAAGATTAGAGAATTAGACTGTCAGAACATATCTGTTGAGGCAAGAGTATTGAGTGAAGGAACTCTCATCTCTTTCTGAAGGAAGAATAAATTGTCGAAGTTCGTGAAGCACAGACTGGCATTTCAGAGTACAATTCAACGTGTGCCTTTCCTTTGATCTATCAATAACCACCTGCAGTTAGCTAGAGAGACTTTTGCACATTAGTTTGTGCACCAAGATGTAGCCTTTTAAAACACATGTTATCAAGCTGCAAACTACCAGGTGGCGACTTTCAATTTTGATTCTGTTTCTTACTATTTGGGTGATTTGGGGCAGTTTTACTTAACCTGCTCAAAGTTCAGTTACCTCACTGATAAAATGAAACAAAGAGTAACTTCTGATTCATAGGCTTATTATAAAAATTAAAGAATACATGTAATATTCTTCTGCATGTACTTTCTTGTTTTATGATCAATAAATGTTAACAAAGTGGATAATCCTTATATTCATTACAGAGTTCTAAAAAAGATCACTTAGGGAAGAAGTAGATTGTTCAGACTTTTAGAGTTTAAGAGTTGTTAAATAGCATTTTGGTTTTCTCCCTTTCTGGTCATCCTGCCTTAATGACAGCACCTGCCCCTGGGGTGATCAAGAGCATTAAGTGACAAAAGATGCATTGTGCTCCTGTGCCTGATGGGGACACCTCAATGTGAAACCACTATTATTCTTTTTTTCCATTTGCAGGATTGTTTTCTTTGCTTAAAACCAAATGAAAGTATTACAACAACTTGTTTCTTATTATTTTTCTTAGCCCCTGTTCTCACATATTGGGGGTACTTTTTGTTTTCAGCCTCCACTATTCTAAATAATATTTGGGTTTGATTGGACTCTCCCACTGTTACAACAGTTTTCCTGATTTAGATTTTCCACAGTTGATTTTTTTTATCTCCTTGGATTCTCTTTCCCCTTTTCACCTTGCATTTTTAAAAAATATTTTGACCATTTCCTCACAAGTTTCTCTATCAATTGGAACTTTTCCCAAAACATCACTAGGCCTGATTATTGATGATTTGTCTATATGGCTTGTAAATCTAGGGATGTTTCCATTGGGACTCAGTTCAGAAACTTGAGGTTGGTAACAAAAAAAATAAAATAGTGCAAAATAACAAACTAAAATAATAGAAATCAAATGAAAACTTTGAGTTATTATGAAGAAAAAGATCTGCAATAGTCAGAACTCAATTTAATCATGAAAAATATCTGATCATCAAACAATGGATAACAAGATCAACTTAAATTCACCTCAGTGCTGATGCAGGTGGCAGAAGCACTCAATATAGTTGTTTGCTGGGCAATAAACACTTTAGCATTCAGCTCCCTGCAGGCCACCTTCCTCCACATGGAGCTGAGGTGCTTCCCAACCTGCCACACAAAATTGCTGTCCAAGAAGCAGAGGAACGAGCATTTCCTGGGAGATTTCTGGAGCCACAGGGCTTCCAATCCAGAATGCTGAACCAGGATCAGCACCGTACAAGGAGGCTTGTCAGGGACACAAATGGCAGTGCTGAGGTTTAGAGACAGAGCCCGCCTGGGTAGCGCTTCCTCTCTGAATGTAACCTGGTTGACACTGAGGGAACATAGGACCATGAAGTTGGCAGGACAATGATGTATTGTGGATGGTGATTATCCTCAGGCAAAATGCTAACTATGTCCCGTGGTTTGTGTGTTCAGATCTTTACTTAGTCATCTGTTAGCGGCATAATACCCACAAATGTTTCCCATGTGTGAGTGTGTGATTTATTCATGCTTACCTCACTTGGATCTCTGATAAAACATTACTTCTATTATAATACTGTCATGAAGGAAAACGTACTTTCATTTACTTAGTGGACTAGCATGTAACCAGCACCCGCTTCCTCTAGAGCAGTGATGGTGAACATTTTGTAGTTTTCAGTGATAACCAATAGCCCTCGGTGGCGCGTGTGCCATAGGTTCACCACCACTGCTCCAGAGGCTGGGAACACAAGTGAGGAACTCCCTGATCACCAGGGAGTTCTGATGCCAGGGGAGGGGCGTTCTGATGCTGTTCTTACAGGACCAGGTGGACAGCATCAAGTGGATAGGAGAGGAGGAAGCAGGGCTGCTGGAAGGAGGTGAGAATAGGAGTGAACATAAAAATGGGGGAAGAGAGAGAAAGAGAACATTCCTGAGAGGTGGGATGACAGAAATTCAGAGAGAAAGGATATAGTTTCTTCAGAGACTTTCAAGTAGAGCAATGCCATTGGAATATAATCCGGAGAAGAACGAGTGGAGGAGAATGAGGCTGGACAGCTGGCTGGGGGTTCACATTTGTGTGAGACCCCTAGTTTCTCTGGGAGGGTGGTGTTAAAGTGGTTTTAAATGAGGAAGAGCACAGTGGCACCATCATCACTGGTGGAACCCTCTGGCTGTGGAGTAGAGGAAGGAGGTGTGGGAGGAAGGGCTGCTACATTCTTGCTGCCAAAGATGATGAAGGACAAAAGCAATAGAACTACTGGACAGGGATTCAGTCTTCCAGCCTGGCAGCTGGGCAAGGGCACAAAGAATCGTCAGCATCAGAAGATCTCTGCATGCTCTTGCTTCAACTTTCCTCGCATCATTTCCCATTTTTCTAGAACAATATTGCAATCACTGCTGTAAATGAGCCAACTGTCAAGACGTCTTCCTCCTCCATCCATCCATTGCACTGTAAAAAAAGATGGAAACAATTAAACCTTTTTTTATCCATCTGGAAGAGAGATCAGATGTAATCTGACCCACGTGCTGTCAGTGTGTGTGCCACGGATTCCTCAGTCTTTCCTGCGGAGCCCCAGGGGAGCGGCAGGGTCTTATTCCAGGACAAAACAAAACATTCTCTTTTCTTTTGTACTTAATTTCTGCCACTGTAACAGTAGCCTCAGCACAGAGCTGTACTTTCTAGCTTGATATTTACCCTGGAAGCTAAATGTACACCTCCAGAAAACTGCCTACAGGTAAGACGAAAATTACACGTTAAGGAAATCTTTCAGCTGGGATGAACAGGCTTCCCCTCCTCCCCCTACATCCCAATTTATGTCTTAAGCGTCATTCCCTTCATACTGCTGTTCACTTTTTTCTTTGTTCTCGGCTCAGAGGTAACTGAGAGTTTGGAAGAAGGAGTATATATTTTCCCTTGGCTTTATCGTGTTTCAGAAAAAGGTGTCAGTGAGAGGTAATGAGGGAAATGCAAGCCTTCCATATGCAGAACTAATTTCCTGTTCTTGGCATGCTGAGAGACTCACTAAGCTTGTGGTCCAACCTTATGTGGATAACGACACTTTGTCACCTAGAATTGGCAGGGGTGGGTCAGAACCCAGCTGGACAGATTCCCAGTGGACAGCTCATTCTGCTGCCTGGAAACCAAGTGGCTTTCTCTGAGAGTTGGTGTGCTGTATCCGCTGTAGAACCTGGAGGCTGGACAGAGAATGGTAGCATTGTGACTTTAAACAAACATTTGTTGGCTTCCTACTGTGTGGGATCCTACTACGCAAGTGAGGCTTGATACAAATACTTTCAGTATTTCTCCAGCCCTAAACAGCGAGTAAAATATACTGAAGTTAATGAGAACCACAAAAAGCCTGGAAGCTCAGTATTGAAAGGGACGTCTGCTGGTTATCTAGTGCAGACACCTTCTGACACTGGAATTCCCTTCTTTACTAGCATGGTTTCCTTCCAGAATAGCAAGTCTAGTCTGCACTTGAAGGCCACAGCGATGGGGAACTGTCTACTTAGGGAGATTTTAACCTCTGGAATATCTTAAGTGTGCTAGGTTATTCTCACTACATTATTTCATGTAACACACAACATAAGACAATAAGCCTCTCCCAAAATACGTTCCCTTGCCATACTTTAAGATACTTATTTTCAAAGTCACAATGTTCCCGTTTTAGCTTATAGAGTTCCCAGCCAATTATCCCATTGTGACAATGTACAACACCACTTCAAAGTGTGTCCTTCACCTGGCCAGTTTTTCACTGAATTCTGAGTCTCCCCCTTCATCTTAAGGCGAAGACCCTAGGATTGAGCAGTGTCCTTAGCTGTGGCCAGACCTATGGAGGATAGAGAACTAACTCTGTCCCCATTATAAGCACTTTACTCTCATTACTGCAGCCTTCATTTCTATCTGGAAATTTCCACTTGGAAGGATAACTTCCAACAGGGCTGAAGGACCAGGAGAGTAAGTGACACACTTGGAATTTATAAGCTAAGGCTTCATTCTAGACTGAAGCTTGTCCAACTTTTTCTCATGTCACCTTAGTTTGAAACAGAAATGGGGCTTGCATAAGAACGAAGACAGAAAAGAAGAGAGAAAGAAGGGAGTCGATGATGAGGGTAAATACAGGGAGGATTATTGGCTGTCATCTTTCTGCTATTTATTAAAATCATTTATTTCATTTGTACACATCGCACTCTCTTTTATGAACTTTCCGACCTTGGAAAGATGCTTGACTTCTCCAAGCTTTATTTTGGTCATTTTGGCGTGGGAAGTGCTATGGTGTCGAACATGGAGGAGGTAGCTGTCGTCCTCAATGACTGCATGAGGTGTGATGTGAAGGCTTTGCCATGCTGCCTGCCTCCCTTCTTCTTCTGTCCTCTGTTTGCCCTTCTCCTCCCACGTAGGTGCCGGGTGGAAGAGGGAGTCTGAAAATGTGAGGAAGGTGAGGCGTCGGTGGGACAGGTGCCACAGCATGGCCACTCCCTGCGCATTTTTCGTAAACAGCTCTTTCTGCCCTCAGTGAATTCCAGGAGCAAAGTAATGCCATAGCCATGCGAGAAATCTCAATACTTTCCCGCCCGGCAGTTCATAAACCAAAGTGCAGCATCATATGTATTGACAGAAAATTCCACTAACATCAGTCCTTTTTTCTTTCTTTTTCCTTTTTTTTTTTTTTTGAGACAGGGTCTCATTAAATCTCTAAATGCCCCGGCTGGGGTCAAACTTGTGACTCTCCTGCCTCAGCGCCCCAGAGTTCTAAGATGCCAGGCACGCACCACCACACCCAGCTAAACAGCAGCTCTTTATCCTTGGCAGGCATTACTCATCTGGAGTCCATTCTCCCTGCTGACTGTTCCGTAATTCTCACTCTCCACTCCCCCAGGCTGGTGCTCATCTTTCCTACTGAAGACTAGACGTGGTTGCTAGAGTTGTTTCTTCCTGAAATAAGACCGTGGTGTGTGCCCAGTTACAATGTGTGGTTGTTTCCTGCCCTGGGTGGCTCTTTTCCAGACAGGTGGTTCTTCAGATAACTGTGTCTGGGATCCAGGTTTTCTGTGCTTTCCCACAGCATGTGGAGGGTATGGGGCACCTCTAGATCAGTCCCTTGCCCCCAGGCCAGACTCACTGGGTCTCAATATTAATGATCTTCAGCAAATTCATGACTCTCACCTACTTCCAGTGTCACAGTTTTCCCAGAGCTTTTGTTTCTGTTGTCCCCGTCCCTCTCCCATTTGTGATTTATAACATAGAAGACTGGCCTTAAACTAACTTGATTTCTTGTTTATTTTTCTGAATTGCTTGTATGATTTTTTTTTAACCGTACTGTTTGTTTCCCATGTTATTATGTACATACGCTGTTAGGTTTTCAAAAATCTCTTTATTATGAGATCTCTAAAGCTCACCTAAAATTAATTTTTACCTGATTGACAATGAACAAAAAATCTCCAGGGTGTACCTGTCTGACACATATATTAGTTTTTAGTCTTTGGATAGTATATTAATGTTGATCAGTGCTTCTGCAACATGTTCATTACAGTTCTCCATAAAAACTTTGTAGAAGGAAAAATCTCCAATATCTGTCTTGAAACAGAAGCTTGTCATGATGGTATCCAGAGTAGATGAGAGGCTGGCCTTTTTTCACTGATTGATGGGTTCTCTTCCATCTTTTTATGCAGGATTTAGGCAGACAGCCTCTCTGTCGTTACCTTTACATTTTTTGCAAGATAACACAGCAGAATATCCAATGGCAAAGTAGGGTGTCCTGGGGAATGCGACGAGACAATTTGTGTCTTCAGCCAAAGGGGCCCGAGACCTACTCTCCTGCATCGTATATATTATTCTTGTCCCTGTTGTCCCTAGGTGACAACTGGAATCTCTCTCCTACTTGGTGCTGAGACTCTTCACTCACCACAACTGCACAGTAGCCAGATAGGGGACCTGAGGAGCCTGTGGTGTGATCCCAGTGGGGGGCCCTCCACGACAGAGTGCATTTCGGAAAAGCAGGAAAAGTAGAGGACCAAATAGTGGAGAGCCAACCCAGTCTTCATCTCGTTGTCTATTTTTATTGTGTATTCACATAAACAGGCTCATGACACATTACTGTGTCATTCACACACACATACACACACACACACACACACACACACACACACACACATGTATTAGAAACTATCAACTCCTGAGATGAGGGGGTGCATCGTTGTTGTCACCAAGTATGTGCTTCCTTGCAAATGGATCAAACAGAGGAGGAGAGGAGCAATATTTTGGGGGCAAATTATGGCCAGGACATGTCTGGCTATGGCATGACTGCCTGGAAACAGGAGTGTCCCTAAACCCTGGTCGATGCTGTGTGGGAGGCTTGTGACTTCTGTGGAGTGAATCCTGGTCATTCTTAATCACCTTCTTTACTTTCCTTCCTTCCTTATTCTCTTCTTAAGTTAGAAAAAAAAAAAAAATGAAAATCTCCCCAGTCATCAACATTTCTCCAAGTGTGGGTATTAATTCTCCCATGAGCACATGAAATAAGACCAAAAGATAAAATCAGTCTGTGGACACCTGAGGAAGTCACCTGTGAGGTGAGAGACATGGCAGCTACCCTTTGGGGCACAGCTTTTCTTCGTGTTGTTGGGTTTTAGGGAAAACGAAAAGTAACCTCTTCACAAAGCACAAACCTCTTCCTTACACTCCTGGAGAACATGTTCAGGGATAATCACATGGCTGCAGTTGCTTGTCCTCGAGCATTCCAATGAAGAGAGAGGAGAGCTACGTGACAGTCTCCTCAGAATCTCCCTCCACCCACGGCCGGTGGGTGATCTACCGGCACTTGCTTTCCGTCTTACAGTGTAAATCACAGGCCCTCTTGGTGGCTTGGCCGGGTCGCAGGGAAATCGGCCAGTCAATGTGCTGGAGCGATTCTTACGTGAGTGACCTTCCTTGTTTGAATGTCTTATGGTGGGGGAAAGAGGTAGGCCAGCGACGCAGTGAGAGAGGGGAGCTTATCTTCCATAGCTATCTAATTAAGGTTGAGAATCACTTCTCACACTGAAGGGTGATGGTAGTGTCCTGAGGGGGACGGTGATGACATCCGAAAATGTCTTCCCAAACCGAATTCTGCTACATCCCTCCCCTGCAGAGCTGTTCAGCGTGGTAGGGACGGAGGAGGCAATAAAAACACAAGGTGTTTCTGTTGAGCTCATGCACCAGAAGGAAATAATGAGATGCACACATTCTATAACAAGGCCTGGTCTGTACCTAAGCGTGAATAGAAGGAAGTGTGCGGGGAGGAAGAGGAGTCAGAGACTCACACGCCGGACCTTGCACAGCTCAGGGTAGTGGCTGCTGAGAGGGGAGGTGCGAGTTAAGCCTAAAACTTGTGCCTGATTTCACGGAGGGAGTAAAACACAGGCAGAGCCCCACAGTCTTCTTGCCCCGGAGTGCAAAGCACCAGCCCTACAGCGGCTGAAGGAAGGCAGAGGAAATTGCTACACGGAGGAGGGATCGCCATGCATGTGCAGGGGGGACCCGTGCAGCCTGAGCATCGACCAGATCCCTGCACAAGGAAACTACAGGAGGCCAAGGGGAAGACCGTGTCAGAGAAATAGAGGGGGAATCCTTAGAGCTTGTACAGGATCAGGAATGCTTCATGTTCCGGTAACCAGAGAAAAATCTCATTGTGCTTGATGCATCCGGCTAAGTTCTCCTTATGCCAAATCAAAGCTTAAAAGTAAACTTTAAAAGGAAAAGAAATATTTCCAAGTAATTTCCCTTCATCCTAGACTAAAGTTTAAAAATACTTATAGAAATGCAGCGATATGCATCACTCAAAATTAAAATTCAGAATGTCTGTCATCCAATAAAAAGTTCCTGGCTATGGAAAGATGCAAGGAACTTCAAGTTGATAGTGAAGAAAAAAAATATTTATTAATAAATCAGACCCAGAAATGGTAGAATGATAGAATTAGCAGACAAAGAATTAAAATAATCAAGAAGACAGAGAACTGGGGTGTAGCTCAGTGGTGGAATACTTGCCTAGTGTGAGGCCCTGGTTTCATTCCCCAGCACTACAAAGGAAAACCAAAGACAAAGACAGAAAGATTGAGTACACTAAATAGATACATAAATGCTAAAGCATCCAAGTTTAATTTCTAAAAAAAAAACCCAATCAACCAACCAACCAAACAAACAAACAAACAAAAAAACCCAAAACGAAACTATTTCTGAGGTTATCAGGTTAAGGACAGATCTTTCAGACCTAGCAATAGGAACTACCTAGAATGAAATACAGAGACAGGAAAAAGAGGAGGGAAAGGAAGAGTAAAGAAAAAGAATAACAGAGTCAGTTTCCAGTGAGTAGTGCAATGATTTCTGCTATGTGTGTAATTCAACCTCAAAGGAGAGGAACGCAAAAAGCTAGAAGATAAAATATATGTAATTTTCCAAACTTGATGAAAATTATAAGTATAGTAAGCTGCAGACATAGATGACTCCATGATGGCACACCAAAATTAAATTATTTAAAATGAGTGATGAAGAGACCATCTTAACAGCAGCCAGATGAGAAAGTTACAGTTGATATACAAGTAGCAAAAGTGGGAATAACATAGCTTTGTGCCAGAAATAAAGCAACCGGGAGACAAAGGATCAGTACTTTTAAAGTATTACAAGGAAATGATTCCAGATTTCCATACCTAGCAAAAATATATTTCAGGCATGAAGATAAAATAAGGGTTTTTTCATATACAGTAAAGCTGAACAAGCCCATCTGCAGTCAGTGTGCGCTATAAGAGACAGTAAATTAGTAAAGGATGATTTTTCAGGCATGGAACAACCATCACAAAGGGAATTGAGTGACATGAAGCAATGAGAAACAATGGAAATGCTAAATATGTGGGTAATTATAACATAAATTTAAATTATTCTCATTATTAAAACCCCTTTATTAAATGATTGACTGCAGCAGAACAATATCATTCGCTTGTGATGTTTACAATCTGTGTGGGAATAAAATGAATCTCAACTGAGAGAGGGAATTTACAAGAGGTCGGGGTTGGACTGAGCTTTGCCCTGGGCCAAACCAGAGTGAAGTCAATGGGGCCAAGGCGCCACCGCCAAAGTGAACTGCAGAACAGGCCCGTTTCCCAAAAGCAGGAGATGAGATTCACAGCGACCGACCTGCAGGGGTCCCTCAGCCTGAGGAGGCACTGTAAGGAAACCCTTCTGCCCTCCACCCAAGAGAGAAGTACCCCGCAGCAACCTGATGACAATTGAGTTGCTTTTTATACCTTGCTCTTTCCTCGCTCCTCCCCAGGTAGCTTATAAAACCCAAACCCGAAACAGAAATACAGAGCAGAGGAAAAGGCAGATAACAGGAAGTAGGGAGACAGAGCTCTTTCAAATGGGAAGGGGCTGAAGAGATGCAGGGGGCGGGAAAGGGGTTGAAAAAGGAATTGTGATGAATCGGTGTACAGGTTCCAACTGCACGCAAGGGGTGTAAGCACCACGTACTGCAATCGTGCACTAAAACAGAAGCAAAAGCAACTGCCCTGCACGCTCAGGTAGAAGTCCTTTCGATTTTGTAGCCTGTTTCACAAGTCACTAACAAAATCCAAGTAGATCTTCTTTCAGTTAAGTTTATTGGTACATTTTTAGTGTACGTAATGATCACATTCATCATACAGAGTTTTTACCTAAACATAGTATATCTTGATACTTATTTTTTCCCATTCCCATACCCTCCCTTCAACCCTTCTAATTAGATCTTCAAACTTAGTTGGTTGAAATTTTTGTTTTTTGTACAGCAGTAGCCTAAATTCCAGAAAGAGAGAAATGGAAAGTACACTGACATGTATAAAGTGACATATTACTTAAGAGTAGACTATCGTAAGCTAAATTTGTACATGATAAAATTTAAGGCAATGACTTAAAGCAAAGCTAAAAGTGTAGATGATGCTATTAAACCAACAAATTACAGATAGGCCAAAAGAAGAAGAAGAAGAAGAAGAAACAAAAAGGAACTGAAGAACAAAATGAAAGAAATAGAAAACAAATAGGAAGATGGTAGATTTAGACATTTTCATTAAAATAGCCACATTAAATAAGTGACCTTAACATACCAACTGAAAAATAGGGATTCTAAGGTTGGACCAAAAAAAGCAAGACCCAAAAACATGTTGCCAATGAGAAGCTGGCTTTAAATATAAAGACAGAAATAGGTTAAGAATAAATATGTTGATAAACATCTACCATGCTAACTTCAACAAACAGAAAACTCAGGTGGCTATATTATTGCCAGATGGAGTAGATTTCAGAGAAAACAATATTACCAGGGTTAAAGATAGCTCCTTCAAAATGATAAAGGGATCACTTCTTTGAGAAGACATAATAATTCTAAATGTGTGCACCTAATAACAGTGCTTGAAAACAATGAAACAAACTCGGGTCATATTACAAGGAGAAATTGGCAGATTCACAGTTGTAGTGAAATATTACAGCATTCTTCTCTCCATAAATGACAGAGCAAAGAGGCAAAAATCATTTAGTATACAGAAGGCTTGAACAACACCATCACTCAATTAGACCTAATTAAAATTTATAGAACATTCTTCCCAAAGAGCCAAATAAATATTTTTCAAGTTCTTTTCCAGAATACTTGGAAGTGTTGCCTAAATGAACCTTGTCTTGGAGCCAGAAAATAAATCTCTAAAAATGTTCAAAAGATGCCAACCTTTCTCTGAGCACAAATGAATTAAATCAATAATCGATACTGGATATGTCTGAGTAATAGAAATCTACTTGGAAATGAAAGACTTGTAAGTGTCTCCTGGTTCAAATAGGGAACCAAAAGAGCAATTAGAAAGCACTGTGAACTGACAGCCATGCCGCATGATATCAGAATGTGTGTGGGATGCAGGAGCCATTCAGAAGGGAGCAGCACCAGTACTCACTCGGAAGACCAGCAAGCTCTCCATGGATGGACAGCTCAGCCTCCACCTGAATGAAGCAGGGAAACCAAGCCCAGAGTGTGCAGAAGAAAGGAAATGTGAGGCTAGGCGGAATTAATGAGATAAACGACAAACTAAAACCCAGAAGGATTAAAAACAAAAGATCATTCTGTGACAGTTTTATTGAAATGATGCATGTGTGTGTGTGTGTGTGTGTGTGTGTGTGTGTGTAGCTAAATTTATCACTAAATACTTCACATAAAGAAAATTCCAGACCCAATTAGTTTTATGGGTGAATTCTGCAAAGTATTTTAGAAAGAAAATGTACTAATTCTACAGATTCTTCCAGAAAATTGAAGAGGAAAGCAAATTTCTCAACTAATTTTATGAAGTCAGCATTACAGATAATATCAAAATAAGCAAATACATTACAAGAAAATATTCCATATGAGCAAAAATCTAAAATTTATTAACAAGGTTTTAACAAATGCAACCCTGCAATGTACAGTAATAATAACAACAAAGTTGGCTTTATCTCTGAAAGGCAGGGTTATTCTAACATTCAGAAATAAATCACAGGGACTTTCTCGTTCAGGTCTGACACATAAAGAGCTTAGAAATTTTCCTTTCTGTCCTTTCAAATAGGAAAAGCAGAACAAAGTGAGAATCAGTCACTTCTCTTGGACCCACTGGAGAATTGAGAACTCAGGGCAAACAGCTTCCCTGAAGTCTGGAGAGACCGGTGAGGAGGGAGGGCAGTCACAACTGACATCAGCCTAAATGTCCAGAAGCCCTGGGGCCAGATTCTGATAGGAACCCTGAAAATAGTAAACGTTGCTGAATTTCTAGAAGTGGAGCTTGAAGGTGAGCAACTTCTGGGGAGCTTGCACTCTTGTGGATTTTACCTGGAGGTAGGCAGATATTTTTGAAGAAAGAGCAGAACTTTTGAAATGTGGCCAGATCATTCAGCTAAGAAGGCCTGCTCAGTAAAGGGAAAAATGGGAGTAGAAATGATTCAACTCCCATCTCCTAAGCCTTTGTCCCTAACCTAGATAAAAAAGAAAAGCAAAAAGATAATAAATACTTTTGGATTTTACATCCAGCTACACAGGCCCATCTTAACCAAAGGACTATAAACTCTTCTCTTCCCACGTCTTAACCCCACATTCTGAGTTCTCCAGAAATAACCAAGGACTATACCAAGAGAAGTACATGCCACAGATTTTATTTAAGAAGGAGTTTTTAGGGAAACCCAAAGGGTGAAGGGAGTCCATGACAAGATCATCAGAGGAGCTAGAAGGTTCTGGCATCAATAGTCCCAGCAAACATTAGACAAAGTTGGTCTTCAAATTCAGATTAACCTCAGACCTGTCACCAAAGGCCAGTTTCCCACAGATCCTATTATATAATGCATAGTGTAGTCAATCCAACAGAAAAATTACAAGGTGAGCTAATAGGGAATCATAGACATAATATGAAGAGATTCAGATTTGGGGAGGATTTAAAATAACTGATTAATATGTTAACTCTAATGGCTAAAACACAACATGCAAGAAAAGAGGACAGTGTAAGCAGAGTTGAAAAGACAAAGAAAGAAAAACACTAACAGGTGTGACAAATGCTTTCCACAGGATGTTAAGTAGACTGGGCATGGTCATAGAAGAAATCTGTGAGCTTCAAGACAGATTGGTGGAAAACGCAGAACACAAAACAGGATAAAAACCAAACTCCTAGGTATATTATGTTAATCAGCAGAAAACTAAAGAATAAGAGAAAAGTCTTGAAAAAAAGAGAGTGCTTCTTAACTGTAAACAAAGATGCAAGTTATATCAGACTTCATGTCAGAAAGCATGCAAGCAAAGACAATAGAGAAAAATCATCAAAACACTGAAAGAAAAACACCCCAATCCAGAACACTAGAGCAGCAAAACCATCCAGCAAAAGTGAAAGAGAAATATGTTATCAGACAACCAAAAGCTGAGGACATTCAATGCCAATGTAATTTTCCCAAAAATATGCAAAGAAGTTTTTCAGAGAAAAGGAAAATGATAAAGTAAGAAATTGAGATCTATTTAAAGAAAAGAAAAGCATCCAAGAAGGAATAAATAATGAAGGTAAAATAAAATTGCTTTTCTTCTTAATTGCTCTAATAGATAGTTGTTCAAGGTAGTAATGATGGCAAAGCAGTGGGTGGGTATAATGTTTGGAATGGATGGATGTGATTCGCTCTGTTTGGGAGTAATCCCTGAAAGATAATGACCATGATGGCAGTGGGCATGCAAGTTCTAATGGGAGACTCCTGCCAGGGTTTTGCAGGGAGAATCTGTATCGGAGGAGTGAGTCAGCTGTGTAGATGCTGCATTCAGCATCAGAGGGTAGCCTGCAGGCTGGAGAACTCCAGAGGGAAGAGCAGCCTGAGGTCTCGAGCTCTACTTTGTCAAGGGCCAGAAAAGAGAAGTGGAGTGTGATACCACTGCCCTTCCATCAGGGTGGCTAAATGCAGACGACCCACAAGGCAGACAATAGCAAATACTCCTGGGAGTGCGGAGTAACAGTGATATCATGGCTGATGTGAATGAAAAGTGTTACACTACTTGGGAACACAGCTTGCCATTTTCTTTCTTTCTTTTTTTTTTTTTTTTTTTTTTTTTTTTTTTTT
>NW_022900929.1:75302067-75333792 GCF_012274545.1 Fukomys damarensis
TTTTTTTTTTTTTTTTTTTTTTTTTTTTTTTTTTTTTTTTTTTTTTTTACAAAATTAACATCTACGCAGCTTTTACACTTGGAGAGTCTTATGCAATTGAATAATTGTGTGTACATAAAACCTGAACTCTGATTATCTGTTGTAGCTTTATTCATATTTGGCCCCAACTGAAAGCAATTAAGATGTCCTTTAACGGTCAGTAGATAAAACAGAAACTATGGTATAGCCATATGCTTGATTATTTAGTGATTTTAAAAATGAACTATTAAGTCATGAAGACATGGGGGAGTCTTAAATGTCTATTGCCAAGTGAAATAATCCAGTCTGAAAGGCTGTGATTTCAATGATGGGACATTTTGAAAAGGCTCAACTAGAGAGTAACATGATCAGTCACTGACGGGAGGTGAATAAGGGGAACATGGGGCATTTTTAGGGCAGTAAAATTATGCCGCTTGATACTGCAGAGGCCGTTACAAAATCTTGTGTTTTGTGAAACCCACTGGACTTTTTCCCGCAAAGACTTGCTCTTACTGTCCACAGTTACAGAATGGCTGACAGGGTCAGGGGTCCAAAGAAGGACTGTGGGTGGGGAGAGAGAACCTGTGTTTCCGATGTGGCGGCTCTGAGGTGAGTGGGGTCTGCAGCACGGAAGGCAGAAGCCTGGCGCTGTCTGTGCCGTCTTCTCAGCGGGGCTCAGGTGTGCAGTTCGGACGCCCTTCCCGGAACTGTGTGTCAACTGAAGGAAGGGTGATAGTGGGAACCCGATTCCTCACTGCTGAAGTGAGTGTGGAGATAAGCAAGAGGAGGAGGCCACAACGGATGATTCATACAGTAAGGGGTTGTAATTGAACGCACCTGTGTGGTCGTATATTTATCTTCACACAGGCGCAGTGAGTGACACACTGACACACAAAACAATATGCAGAAATGTACAGCAGGTTAGGATACACACATATTTTCTTCTTCTGCCAGTGAAGAAAGAAAGAAAAAATAGGAACCCCTACAGCAGCAAGTATGCCTAACACTAAAATATTGCTTTCTAATACCAGTCTCCAATAGAAAAAGCCCAGAATTCCTTGGGAAGTAACTTGTTTTAGGACTTGGGTAGGAAATATACGAGATGAATTTGGAGTGCCTTGTGGTGCAAGAAAGTAAACTCACAACAGTAAAGGAAGTGTGTCCAAGGGAAGTGAAAGTCAAATAGAAGTGAGTTTGATAACCAAAGTAGTAATAATTTCACAAGAAAAAAAGATGTAGTATAGATTAATGAGGTTTCTATTCATGAGTCAACACGGATAAAACATAAATGATTAAATGAACAAAAGGAGAATAGACAAATCTCCCGTGAAGAAACTTTTCAGATAATTCCCTCAAGGAGGCAGACCACAACTCCTACTGTTTAAGTGTGGTCTAGGCATAGTAATTTCTTCGCAAAAAGTAGAGAGAGGAAAAAAAGGAAGGAAAAGCAACTTTGTAGCATAGAAACCTAACAAGCAGTCTCTGAGCCACTTTATTAAGGTTAGCACCAACTGTAACATTCTATTACGTGTAACTTATGACATGTTACTGTTGTAGTCTTTCAACCCAGAAGCACAATTTTATTATGAGTAAAATCATCAGATAAATTCCAGTGGGGAACAACATATTTTATGTGGCCGGCCAGTCTTCTCAAAACCTTCAAGATCTTCAGTCAAGAAAAGTCTGAAAAGTTGCCACAGCCCAGGGGAGCCTAAGAGAAAAGATGATCCTGCAGTGGGAAAAAGACATCCTAAATAAACTATGGAATTTGGTTGATAATAAGGCATCACCATTGGTTTATTAATTCTAACAAATGTACTTAAAACAAATCTCTTAAAAGAAGAGATATTGGATGTAGGGTTAGGGAAATGGAATTCCCTTTTTAATTTTCCTGTAACTCTGAAACTGTTATTAAAATAAAATCTACTAAAACAAATCAATGTAGTTTACTAAACTAATAGACTACAAAATAAAAAACATACAATTATCAAAATAAGATGTAAAAAAACATTTAGACAAATATCATTACTCTCCCTGAGGGAAGTAGAAATAGAATTTCCTCAGCCTGATTTAAAAAAGAAAATGTCTAGGAAAAATCCTGCTTTGAACATCATTGTTATGGTGAAAGACAAAACAATTCTTTCTCAGATCAAGAATTATGCAAGGATGCCTGGCTTTCCACCATGCACACATCTCAAGGTTCTAGGTAACTCCGGAAGGCAAGGACAAAAATGAGACATCTAGATTAGAGCAAAATGCATACATGCCTTTTGTTGATAAGTCACCCAATTATCAGTATAGAACATCTTAAGACTTTAAAAATATGCTACTATACATAATAAATGAGTTTCACATGGTTGCAGGACACAGGATTACTACCCAGATATTAATTGTATTTCTATGTGCTGGCAATAAATAATGAGAAATGGAAATAAAATGCAATACTGTTGACAGTTGTTTATAGTTGCATATGAAATAGCAATAAAATTGTCAGATTATGTGTAAGGTTTGTAAAGTACTATATGTTGCTGAGAGAAATGAAAGCAAACCTAACTAGGGAGAAACATGCTATGTGCTCAGATAGGAATCATCAGTATGTGAAGATGACTTATATCCCTAAAGTCCTCTCTTGACTCAGTGTAGCCCCCGTCAAAATCCATTCAGAATTTTTTGCAAGGGGAAATAGAAATTCAAAAGCTAATTCTAAAATTTTTGTCAGAAGAAAACAGGCCTAAAGAGCCAAAGTGACTTTGAAAGTGTGGACCCCGTTTGGAGGACGAACCCGACCAGATTTCAAGATTTATTATAAAACTACAAAGACAGAGTGTAAGAATAGATAGTGGTTCATTGGGACAGGATAGAGTGTCCAGCTATGGGTCTGCACATATATGTTGATTTAATTCCATACAAATTTGACAAGCCATCTCAACAGCGATAGTCATTATGACACATGGTACCTGAACAAAAGGCTGGATCTCGTGCCACAGACAAGAGTTAACTTGAAATTGGTCACAAGCCTAAATATGAGAGCTAAACCTTTAAACAATTAAAATGTAAGAGAAAAAATATCAGCTACCTATCTTCCTGGCAAGGTCTTCTTTCAATATTGTACAGCACTCACTAATAAGCCAATGAATGGGCTTCATAAAAATGAAGAACTTTTGATCTTCAAATGACACTGACAGTAAAACAAAAAGCGCTCCAAAGGCTGCAAAACATATTTGTGAGACTTTGTGTATCTGGGCAGGATCAATATCTAATATAGAAGAACTCTTAAAGCCCCATAAGGACATGAACAAGAAGCCAATTTTTTTCAGCTTTAATTGAGTTTATTGGTACATTTTAGGGATACAGTACAGTTATATTCATTGTTGGGATCTTGTACCGCTACATGACAAGTCTTGATTCTCATTTTTTCCCCTTGTCCCTGCCCTCCCTTCACCCCCTCCTCCCCTCCCCATCTACAAACACTTTATTTTCATCTTTTCATTCTCTCACATTTTTTTCTTTTCCCTTTTTACCCTTCCCCTACCCATCCCACCTTCCCTATACCTTTAGCTCCTTTCTTCCCATTTCTCAATGTCAGTAATCTTATTACGATCTTCTGTATTATTGCAGATTATTTACACCAGGGAAACTATTCGGTATTTACACATGTGTGCCTTAAATTTCACTTAGGAGTATATCTTCAATATGTGTCCATTTTCCTACGAATGAATCTATTTTCTCATTCTTAATAGCTGAGTAATATTCCATTTTATAGAAAAACCACATCTTCTTTATCCAATTTCCAACGGATGGGCAAATGGGCTGTTTCAAAGTTTTAGCTATTACAAACTGTGCCGCTATAAACATGGGTGCGCATACTTCTCTGTGATATGATTCTTTTAGTTCTCTTGGAAAGATACTCAGCAGAGGGATGGCTGGGTCAAATGGAACCTCCAGTCCAAGCGCTTTGAGGTATCTCCATATTGATTTCCATAGTGGTTGCACCTACACTCCCACCAACAATGGAGAAGGGTTCCTTTCTCCCCACAACCCCACCAACATTTGTTATTGTGCGATTTCTTGATAGCAGCCATTCTTTGTGGGGTGAGGTGTAATCTCAGTGTTGTTTTCATCTGCATCTCTCAAATGACCAGTGATGTGGAACATTTTTTCATATATTTTCTTGCTGCTTTTACTTCTTTGTATGAGAAATGTCTGTTCATTTCGGATGCCCATTTTTGGATCGGGTCTTTATATTTGGGGGGACTGATTGTTTTGAGTTCTTTATATATCCTTGATAATAGTCCTTTGTCTGAGGTACAGCTGGTAAAAATTTTTTCCCACATTGTAGATTGTCTCTTAGTTCTGCTAATGGTTTCTTTTGAAGTACAGAAGCTTTTTAGTAAGATGAGATCCCAGTTGTTGATTCTTTCTGCTAGTTCCCGTGCTACTGAGGATTTGTTCATAAAGTCTTTTCCTATACCAATGTCTTCCAGAGTTCTGCCTAACTTACTTTCCAGCAAGTTTAATGTTTCTGTTTTAATATTTAGATCTTTAATCCATTTGGATTTTAATTTAGTGCATGGCGAAAGATAAGGGTCTAATTTTAATCTGTGACAGGTTGATATCCAGTTTTTCCAACACCATTTATTAAAGAGGCTATCTTTCCTCCACTGAGGATGGTTAGCTCCTTTGTCAAAGATGAGGTAGCTGAGTACATCTGGATTTGTTTTTGTGTCTTCCAGTGTGTTCCACTGATCCTCAGGTCTGTTTCTTTGCCAGTAGCATGCCGTTTTTATCACAGTGGCTTTGTAGTATAGTTTCAGATTGGGAATTGTTATGCCCGCTGCCATATGTCTGTTGCCTAAGATGGCTTTTGCTATTCTAGGTCTCTTATGGTTCCAAATGAATATTTGTATTCTTTTTTCTAGTTCTGTGAAATATAGTGTTGGAATTTCAATTGGCATTGCATTGAATGTATATAGCAGTTGTGGTAGTATGGCCATTTTCACTATGTTGATTCTTCCTACCCAGGAGCAGGGGATATCTTTCCATTTTTTAATATCCTCTTCAATTTGTTTTTTTAGAGTGCTGTAGTTATCAGTGTAGAGATATTTTGAAGAAGCCAATTTTGAAGTGGGCCAGGACTGGCCCAGGTACGTTGTCAGAAAAAAAGACTGATGGCAAATAAACGCATGGGAAGTTGAACCGCATTATTGTGCATCAGGATAGTGCAGATTCAAACTAATACCATGTTCTGGGGCGTCCCCACCGGAATGGCAAACGTAAGGGACTCCAGCCAGTGAGAGCGAGGGCGACTCTCATACAGCTCCGGTGAGACTCTCAAACGGCACTGTCCTTGGGCAAAGAGGTCAGCGGTTCGTAAAAGCAACCTAGCCATTCATATTTCCCGGAAGCAAGGAAAGCTTTTATAAAATATAAAAATATTTTAGTTTATAGCTGCCTTTGTCATAGCGGAAGACTGAAAATAACTCAGAAGTGCTCACGGAGTAGTACAGTCATTCAGTAATTAAACTCAGGTACGTTCCAACGCGTGGGACATTGCTTATCAGTAAAAAGAAAGGAACCGAGATAGGCTGCAACATGCACGAAGATCAGAAGTGTTCTGTAGAGTGAAAGATGAGAGGATATGCACTGCACTGCACAGTTCCGTAGGTGAGAAATTTTGGAAAATAGAAAAATAGCTCTTTCGGAGTCAGAAATCAGATCTTTGATTGCCTGCGGGATGGGTAAGGTTTGACAGCAGGAGGGCGCACTTATGAAGAGGTAGGAGGAGCTTTGGGGAATTTGGAATGAGTCATACTGATTGCGGTTTCATAGATTGGTACACAGCCCCTCCGCGGATTTGCATACAGATGTCAAAGCTTACTAAATTTCATGCTTTAAATTTGTGCAATTTTTTGTCACATCCGTTATTCTTGACAAAGCATAAGAAAAGAAAAAAAACTATAGTTCTATTTGTCTTTTAAAAAACAAGTTATGTCCCACTTGAATTGCTATCACTTATATACTAATTCTTTTCCTTTTTAAATACTGTAAGCTCTTCGAAGTCAGAAATTCATCCTATGCTTACCTGATTCTGGGAATAATGAATGCATTTGTGACAAATAACATGAAAAACAGGATAAATTAATTGATAAGTCATATGTATTAGCATTTGGGAAATTTTTTCACATTTTATTGGAGATTATCAGGCCCTTGAAAATGAGAAATGGTAAAAGCCAGGCTTGTTTATAAATTTAGAAATGTGCTCTAAAGTAAAATAAGAAAAAGTGACTATGTTTGATTACTCTGAAAGGCTGACATAGCAATAATTTAGCAAGATTGATTTTTTTGGGGGGGTACCAGGGATTGAACTGGGGACCTTGCACTTGTGAGGCAGGTGGCGGCACCACTGAGCTAAATCCCTGGCCCCCATCCCCACTCTTTTTTCTGAGATTGCTTTCTGACATACTGACCCTGGCTTGACGTGAATATGTCTTAGGATGCATGAATCACTGTGAAAGAAGACTTCACTTTTGACAGATCAGCATGAATGTAATTGGACAGGATAAGGAAGTCCCGGGAGGTTGCATCTGAGCAGTAGGGGCATCCTCATTTGGGTTTAGGGATTGTGCTCCATTCAGTGGAGTTAAATAATAGGCCCATCTTTTTTTGTGAAGGACTCAGAATGAAGCACACAATAAAAGCAGTCATTGTGGTTGTTGTGGTAAATTAAGAAAATTTAGGAGAAAGCCCCCCCTCCAGCTTCCAGCATCTGCCCTCTCACACACATTGTTTGCTTGATACCTCTCAGAAACAGTACGTAGCACTGTGTTGTTGGGGGGTGGGGTCCCAGAAGAGTATGTAGGAGAAAGAGAGAGAGAGAGAGAGAGAGAGAGAGAGAAAGAGAGAGAGATGTAAGACCTAAAATCTCACTTCTACTCCACGGAGCGTGAACAGCCGAAAGGCCTCCATGATGCTGGGCCCTAACACCCAGCGAGGCTCCGGGAGCTCGACGGAGAACGAGAAACCCAGGAAGGAACACACCAGGCTAGATGGTAAAGAGACCTTTATTAGTCTGGCCAGACGGCACTCCCAGAGCCAGGTGGCTCAGAGAGGCACCTAGCTCAGGGGCCGAGGTCCTCTTATAGGGAGTAAAAGGAGGGGGGTTAACATTTTGGGCTCACAGACAGGGGACAAAGGTCTGCTGACTTGAGCTGGTGGTCAGCAGTCACATGCTCAACAGTCACATATTGATGAGTAACAGGTACCACCTCTAGGATGTCTCAAAGGTCACCAAGACACTCCGGATGAGCAAACAGTTTGTCAATTAGCTTGGGCTCTATGTCTGGAGTCTCTAATTTACAGGTAGATTCAGATCCGGACTTCAAACAATACAAGAGTGATCCACATTCTTAGGCCAGGGCTGGAACAAAGGTCGGGGCTGTGGCTACAATGGGAGGGGTTCAGGACACTGTCTCCTAGGCCCTTTGCCATTTAGCAAGGGTTTGTAATTTAGGTCCCACAGAGAGAGAGAGAGTCAAAACATAAGAAACTGGAAAACGACCAGGGGGTGGTAAATATCTAAAAAGAAAGGAAGAGAGAGTTCTTAGGAAAGCCCTACATGTTGGCCACAGAAACTTGAGGGGAAAAAGTTTTTGGTTTTTTTTTTCCATTAAGTTTACTGCTACATTTAAAGCAGTTACATTTAACATTGGGATCTTGTACCTTTACATGATGTATCTTGGTTCTTGTTTTTCCCCTCTACCCCTGACCTCCCTTCACCCCCTTCACTTTTCCCTATTTACAAAGATTTTGTTTCCATTTTTTCACATTATTTCTTTTTCCTTCTTTCCTTTCCCTTCCTCTTCCTACTTCCCCTTTAGCCATTTTCTTCCTATTTCACACTCCCAGTTATACCATTTGATGCTGGGGATTTAGCTCAGTGGCTCTGCTGCCTGTCTCCCAAGCGCGAGGTCCTGAGTTCAATCCACAGTACAAAACCCAAATCAATCATAATTTGAACCTTATTTGCACCTTTAGTTTTTCACACCAGAGAAATTATTCAGTATTTACTCAAGTGTGTCCTATTTATTTCATCTAAGAGTATGGACTCATTGTGCATCCATTTAGCTATAAATGTATCTAGTTTCTCATTCCTTATGGCTGAGTAGTACTCCATTTTATAGAAAAACCACATCTCTTTAGTCTCCAGCTGAGGGGCATTTGGGTTGTTTCCAACTTTTAGCTATTGTGAACTGTGCTGCTACTTTAGCTCAAGAGAATGGAACTAGAACAGGTTAGAACAGGCCAACAGTCAGACGAGGGCACGGAGAGATGAGAGAACAGGGTTAATAAAGAGAGAGATGGGACAGAAAAAGTCGCTTTAACAAAAGTAAGCAAACGAGAAAACCAACATGTATTCAGGCAAACATCCAAGCATCCTCTGATGTTTTTAGGAGGAAAGGGCATTTTGAAGACTTACTGAACGGTTACAAATTCTTCAAATCAGCATCTATCTCTCTGTCTAATACATGCACATGTATATTTATATACACATCTATGTACATATATATTTGAAACTTCATGAGCTATACCTTGAGAACTGGTGTTACAAGGCTGTAAAATTTAATTTGTGATTGCATCATGCAAAAAGTTAAGTGGATGAGTCTTAAAAATGGAGCTCGCACAGTGAATTCTGTATGAGGGGACTTCCAGTGAATCACTTTGGGAAACAGCTCGTATTCGGTGGCAGCAGCTAATTCCTTGCCCTGCTCACGTCATATCTGTATCTTCATAAGGGTTGGGGTTGGCAACTCTGTACACATGAGACCTTCTCACTGATGTTCCACACGTGCGCTGACTGAAGCACGCACAGTAGCCAGATCCAAAAGAGAAGCCCCGCACGAGTACAAAGTGAATCGTAAAAGCCTCCCTGTGTGTCTGAAGGAGCCCTTGTACCATTCCCTGTTGTGAGTTGAAGGTGTCCGCATCTATGCACGCAGTTCCCAGGTGACTACCCCCTGGAGGGGAACAGCATGGGACCACTTGACTCCCAGGAAGGACGCAGAGCCTCTGTAAAACCCCCGAAACCAAATTCACACCACCCTCTGAAATCATCTCCTTGCAGCCCTTACTTCTTGAAATAAAATGTTGTTTGCATGACAACAGCAAGATTGGGGGGGGCGTTCTGTCTCTATAGTAACCTTAGAAAGGGAAACAAAATTGAGCATTGGTAAAGGAACCAGTGTTTGCATTTCACAAGGAATTCCGCATTTCCCAGGGGTCTGCTGAACTCAGGAAGCATCTTCAGAGAAAAACTCTTCCTTTTCTAGTACAAAGGATCTAAATTTCAACTTAAAAATGGAGTGAGGATTGACAAGGTCACTTAAAAGTACTTCTGTGATTAAATAGTTTATATTAAAATTGTGTGGTGACGGATTTTAATAACAGACACATTGAATGAAAATTATTCTTTTTTTCTGTCAAACTTGGAGTCTCGTTCCATTCTCCAAAGAATACTGGAGTAAGATAGTGTGAGAGCAAGGAGTGATCTTCGAAGTCATCCAGTTCAGTGGTCCTGTTTTGCAAATGAGGAGTCTAGGATGGCGGTCTGGATGTGATTGATGTTTGAGGAAAACTGAGTCTGGCTGTGCAGTCTGGCAGGATGGCTAGAGTCTTAGGGGCCTATCCAGCTAGGCCTGGGTCAGCCTTGACTACTTTCTCCAGGGCTTGCGATCAGGCCAAGGGCTCACTGTTTTTCCAGTGATGCCTCTACTGTGGAACAGGGCTCGGTTTCCAGTTCAGAGGCTTAGAGTTAGAAAGCGAAGGTCACTGAAAAGAAGGTAAAAAACTAGAGTGAAACTAAGGTCATGCAAAAGCCTGATAAACTCTCATTCATCCATTTGGGTTTTCTTTTTCTAATTTATAGAAACAAATCCAACTGTCACTTTCCTTTCAGGGCATTTTTTGGTGATAGCTTTCTAAGAGGCCTTGCAACAATCAGAAAAGGGTGAATCGGCTTAAGAGGGAGACAAAGTGAAATTTAATTCCTGGCTTTGATACTGACCAGACAAATGATCTGGGAAAATTACAAATCTTCTTGGAGCTTAAGCTTTCTGTCTTTTTTTTTTTCTGTCTGCAAAATGGAGATGATAGTACCCTCTAAACAAAGGATATTTGGTGAATAATATATATCAAATTCCAGGCGCAGAATATGCCTTCACTAAATAGTGTTTACTCTAATGGTAGATTTATTTCACAAAATTACATCTTTTGGAGAATATATCCTGGTTTTGCTATTTCTGAGAATAGCCTGACTCATCTACTAAGTGTTGAACTTATAATTTGACACTCAGAGGGTTACTATTGTCTGTAAGTTCTGCGGCCATTTACTATATCCCTATAAGTGCATGGCTACAAATTATAGAGTGATCAGCCTAATCCTAGGGTTTGAAATACATATTATTCTCTCATGAACATGGCTCTTAGCTCTTTCAGTCCAGTAACTGCTGCATATGTGATGACCAGAGGGTCAGAAAATGTAAGAAAACAAAAGAAAAAAAAAGAAAGTCAAGGAGGGAGTTGTCTCCTCATGAAAAATGTTAGAGATGCTTAAATCCCAACACCATAAAGCAATCAGTCCTAGAATAAGATAAATTTATTCTTAGAAAATCGAAGGTTAAGAAGAGGATTGGGATTATGTATGTAAAGCAGTCTCATAGCCTTTGGAAAATAGAAGAATCAAGGAGAAGTTTATTCAGTGGTTACCCTAAAAGCCCAGTATACCTTTCCGTTGTTTAACAGATTTTCTTTTCCTTGCCTCTTTTTCCTTTGTCTTAAGTGTCTGGTCCTACACTTTGAATAGATATTGACATTTCAGTAATCCATGTCCATGGACACAATAGACTAGAATCACTGGGCTACAAGAACCCAAAGAGATTATTTAACCCAACACTTCATTTATAAAGAGGAAGTTAAACCTGGGAACATACTCACCACGATGATAGGGAATGAGTTCTAGACCTATAGATTCCATAAGCCAATGAACACATATAGAAAAAGCTGTGAGGTTGGTGTAAGATTGTTTCATTGTTGACGTTGGTTCTTTGGGCCTAAGATCACTATAGATCCATGTTAGGTGGCCACAGACTGTAGGTTGGATATTTGTCTTCCACTCTTGTCCTTATTAAGCCAACTCTGAACAAGTTTCAAGAGCAAGGGGAGCATCTTTCTGGCTGCTGGTCTCCATGGTAGCTCTAAACCATACCCTAATGTAGGCTGCACCTGAGATGGGTCACTCACCATGGGCTATACTGATGGAAAAGACTAAAACCTGAGGTTAAAAAAAATGGATTACAATCAATCAATATAATATCTGCAGGACGTTAAAACCAACTCTATGGCCATAGATCATGCTGCCTTTTAAAACTTAATTCCTATCATGTATCATATAAAACAAACCTTACAGATAAAAATTATAAATTCTGGAAAATACAAGGCTCTGGAGAGTGAACAAAAGCAGGCAGACTCCTAGGAGATGTTGACATTTGGATGAAGGAAATGGTATAGCATAATTTTTCTGTTTTTTACTGTTTTCAGCTCAAAGGTAATATGTAGTCAATATGCATCGGCCAGCTAAAATTCCTATGGAAAAGTCAGAGTTGGGGGCAACCACAGCCATTAGAAAGAACAGGGGAAGTCCAGGAAAGGAGAGAGCCAGAGAAGGAAAACAATACATTCTGTGTATACAGCCCCTAAAGCTATGTACTGTATTTATAGGGAAGAAGACAAGCAGTCCAAGTAAAAATAAATGAACTGAACTAATTTTTGAGTTGCTGTTCAAGGGAAATTTTAGTTTGAGAAAAGTCAGATTACCCAAAAAAGCAACAATAAGAAGAACCCCAATAATCCAGGATTTCCAAAGACATTCACCACCCAGAATACAATGCAAAAATTAAAAATCTGGCAATATGATATATTTTGAAAACCAAGATGACCATTGGAAATTCGCACCATGATAACCAGTAACCCAGTTATTGGAACTTGTAGACAAGGGTTATACAATAGTTATTATAGTTGTGCTCAAAATATAAAGGAATATAAGATCATGAAGATTGAAAAGGCATAAAACAATGTATTTATTAATTTTCCACACAGTCTCAAGATAGTATTCATGCTTTCTATATGGAGACATAGTTCTTGACTTCTTAGAGTTTACAGTTTAATGACAGAATAATTTATGTGTATGATGTCACTTTAGCTGGACTCTTTGTTCTGTACATATATGAGTCCAAATATATGCATAGAGGGGAATCCTTAGCAAATACACATATATCCAAACATACCTGCCACGTACAACAGGGATCCAATTGAATTAAAGCCAGAGATATTGATTTAACTTCAGAATTTTTACAGCCTGGTCCAAAAAGGCAACTCACTGATGAAGTCGTGTCCCACAACCTACAGATAGATAATAATAATCATGACCATAGTAACTGATGATAGAAATAGCTCATATTTGTATGTCACATAGTTTACAAAATGGCTTGTGCATTTTGTAATGAAATTTGAGCTCCCCAACCACACTATAAGATTATGGTGCAAGTATTCATGTTTGGAGTCCTTATTCAGAAGTAATATTACCAAAATATATTCCCGAGAAATTTTTATTTTCAAAGATGGCACAGATTAAATTGCAGGCATTCACCAAAATCTCTTCCTAGTGAGATCTCAGTGGCCATCTAAATCTAAATTCTATGAGAGGAAAACAAGCTTTACCTGCCACAAAAGCAACACTGCACATTTGGGACTAGCTGAGCATTCTGGCAACTGTCTTTTCCAGAAGCCTGTCTTAAGAATGAGTTCCTCCATGATAATTAGAGAGTAAAATGCACCCAGTTTCACATTTCACTGCTCCTTCCCAATTAGAATGGCATTAGAGTGAAAGTGTAGCCATATAATCGTATGAAGAATAGATCTAATTTTCTCAATGTCACTGCAATACCACCTTTTGGGAGTAACAGCACTGAATGATTACGCATATCATTTGGTAATTGTATTTTTATCCGTTCCACACTGGGAGCTGATTTTTAAAAGTGGACATGCAATTAGATTATAAATGAGTACACATCAACTGGCCCTCAGAAGATAGCAATATGTCAGCATTAACCCAGCTGCATTTTTAACTGCTGTCAGAGGCGGTGTTTGTGGCTTGTCAACACTCAGCAGTGATGAACATAGTCTGGGATTCTCAGCTTGCCCTTTGATAATAACAAGGAAAGAAAATAACTGAGAAATTCTGAACTCAAAAGACAGTGCTTTTCCAGGGCTAAGAGCTTGGCTGCCTATTGGATGTAACTTGAAACAAGCTGGGAGAGAAGATCAAGATTGAATGCCCACCATGGCTGTGAGATGCTGCTCAGATTGCTGCAGAAAGAGTGTATATGCTGGGAGGAAAGCCTATCACTCCATCACATGGGCTGCAAAACAGATAAACTCTGGGGGAAAAAGGCTCTCTGGAGTGCCAATTAATCATATCATATACTGTGGGAAATATTTCAGGCCAGGAGTGCAAATTTATACAGCCATCTACATTTAAATAGCAGTTCCTAGAAATGAACTGTATAGGAGGTGGTGAAGTTGAGGCTATAAGTCATGTCTTCAAGACCTCCTGAATACTACTGGACTCTCTAATGCACAATCATAAATTTTAATAAATACAATTATTTCATGTGCGGTCGAATTGTCATTATCATACTAACCAAAGGCAAATTTGTAGACCGATTTCCTCCTGGGACTTGGTTGGGAGCAATCTCAGGACAGTTAAATTAGGGTACTTTTCTCCTGGGACAAATGATGGAGAATCATTCTGCTTTTCTCATCCCAGTAACTCAGCCATGAAGAGCCACAGCGTCCTCCCTTGGTAGCATGGAAATTTCTGTCAACCACTGCATTCTCATTCTGTGGTTGGTAGGGCAGGCCGATGAAATGCACTGTTCCTGGAGAACAGCTTGGCCAGAGATCAGTCTGCAGTGTCTCTTACAGGTTGACATGAAGTCCTGCTGGACTTTTTTCCCAGTTTCAACCATTAATGTGTGGATGGGCTGTGACTGCACCTGCACGTGAAAGTGTATGCTTTGCGTCCATTCAATGTCTCTCCTTTGCTGAGAGCACTGGAGTACACAGCAAGAGGCTCTGCTGCTGCCCTGGCCTGGTGAGTGGGGCCAAGAGGCACCGAGGAAAAGGAAGTATCTGGGAGAGAATTGTAAATTAACTGCAGAGAAGTCATCCATGCAGATTGAGCTGGCAAGTGGACATAAGAAATAACGGTGTGCAAACACGTTTAGGCCAAAATGAATGCTTCAAATTTCGAGGCAGAATTTGGCAGGGAAAACCTGAGAAAGTGTCAAGGTGGAAGGGACGGGTCTGTTCCCTTCCTCACTGCTCACCCCATGGTAGTTCTCAACTTCCTGCATTACAGTTGATTGCAGTTGGTAGTCTGTGTCCGTCTTTTGAAAAAAGGGTTATAATTAATATTCCTCCCTTAGTTAGACATGAAGGAGATGCCCAGTAAATCCCTAGAGTCTTCTTTTTAAATTGGATAATTACTTTTTGCTTCTTGTAGATTATGACGTGAGTTGTTGTCACTTTGCTCTCACCATCTACCTTGGTCAATATTTAACAGTTAAAATAGCTTTTTCTCTTTCTCAGTTTCCCACGTGTTCCAAACTCTTTGTGAATGAGTTACTCCTTTTACCTAGACTTCTCTGTCCTTCTTTTTCATGTAGCTGGGATCTATTGTCGTTATTTATTTGTTTTTTACCTTCTATTTAGATAAAGCCTCTTCGGATAGCCTTCCAGGATATGAACGTCAAACACACGCTTGGTGAAATTCTCTTTCATAGCTCCTAATTTTTACCCTTTTAGAATGATCAGCCATCCTTGATTGCTGAGGACTGAAGAGGTTTCTGGGATGTATTTTCAGTACTAAAACTTGTACAGTAATAGGCAAACCTGTATGGTTGCTTTCTCTACCAGCAGAATTTATATAATTAGAATTATACATCCCCATAGTGTGTTGTTTACTTGTGCAATATCTATCTTCCCCATTAGACATGAAGCTCTTATTTCTTATTTGATAATATTGTACACCCTGCACCTCTACTCAAGCCAGACTTTTAGTAGGTACGAAATAATTACTGAGTGGATTAACAATAAATGAATGTATCAACAAAGTATGTGCCAGGTGTTCGCAATAAGAAATTTACGTTTGGTCTCCTTATGCAAAGTTAAAGTTGTGGGATGTGAAGAACTTGTGTTCCATAAGGAATTAGTGAGAGCCACGGATACTTTGTTACTATGTATAAGTGCAGAGAAGGGGGTGGGTATGGCCAGGAGGGAGAAAAGTGATGAGAGAATAGAATCAAAACAGATCATACCGCAGAAACCATACCACAGAAACCAGCTATCCCAAGGATGAGGTTGCTTCTGGGATTATTTAATTGTTCTTATCCACATATTCAGGGGCCATATATTTTGAGGACATTCTTCTAGGCACAGATTGGTGGTTTATGAAGAAGCCGCAATAGCCACATAAAATATCTAGTTAGAGACAGTTATTTTCTTTGGAAAAGAAAGATTTGACAATTCTGTTGAATCAAGTAGTAATTTACAGGAGAAGCTGAGGACAAAACTTAAATACTTCCAGTGGAGAAAACATTCATTCATCATACATGCATACACATGAATATTCAAGCATTTAGTTATAGTATAACATATAGGAAGCAGATGAAGAGTCACGACTTTGAATATCTTGACATTTGCTACATCAGAACACTCCTAAATATGCAGAAGTTAGTATACATGAGAATATTTTGAATTATAGTAGGAAAATACAGAGCTAGCGATAAAATGTAGCCCTAGATTTGTGGGAGCATCAACCCAGATCTCTGTGTGTGATCCTTTCCTCCTGCTCATGAGAGTGGTAAGGCTGTGGGAACTGTTAAACACCTAGGGCATTGTTTCCCACAGTGCAGCCATTGGAAACCTCTCCCACAAGTGGTCTGGAAAAGGGGCTCCCAGGGCAAAACCATTTGGAAAAATGTTGCATTGCACATGGGAACTGCTACTGCCTATGGGATAAAGATAACATTTGGGGAATTTTTCCAATCTGTAGCTTTCCGTTTCTCTCACTGAAGCAGGTCCTGTGCTCCACTCCTTCAGGGAACATTGAAATAGCAGAGACACCCCAGAGTGGAGGAAGGTTTAGTTACCCTCAAATATGAAAGGAGGCTGGTTTCCCTGAGGATTCCCGGAGGCTCAAGAAGGTGGTGAAATGTGGCAAAGTTGCGGAAAGACAGCTAAGGCTCTATTTCCCAAACAGGGTGGGGCTGTGACGGTAAAGATCCCCAGAAGGAATGGCTATGGGAAATCTAGGTTGGTTGGCCCACCCTGTATCCTGCAACTGTGCCACAGAAGCCTCCTGACCCTTTTATGGAGGCCAGAGGTTGGCAGCCTGCAGCTAACCCAGTCTCTTGTTTTGTACATTCCAGAAGCCAGGATTGATTTCTACATTTTAAAATGATTTTTAAAAGAGAAAATGTTCTACCCATTACATTTTGTGTATGGCTACTCTTGCAGAATTCTAATAAAACTAAGGAGTTGCAAACTTGAGTATTTTGTAAACAGAGTCCTAATGACCTCCAAGTCTAAACTGTTTTCTGTCTTTCCCTCTGCAGTAAAGCTTGCTAATTCCTAGCGTAGACAGCTCCAGAAACAAATTTTGTGGGATGATGACTTAGGACAAGATGAGCTAGCTGGCTTTTTTGCCTGGGTAGTTTCTGGAATCAAGACCCCCCCCCAATGTTACTGAAGAAAAGATTCTCATCAGTTGAGCGGGACAGAGTGTTGAAGGTAGAGACAATTATTTTGCAGGCCAGAGCTTGTCACTAAGACTCATATCGGTTAACATGTGACAATGACTAAAGCTCTGAGAAGCTGTATTGTAATAAACATTTAGTGAATGTTCTCCAAAGTTACTTAGCCATGATTTTTTTGTTAACACCTGTTAATGTCCTATGAAAGTACTTTTTACAAAGAACATACTTTGGAAAACCTTTCTGTAGTCCAACTTCCTTGTTTCATAGAGAATGCTGAAAATTAATGTCGGGTAACTTCGACAACATCATATGATTTTGTCACACAATTGTAGGTCATACAGTTATGGCATAGCAGAGCCTGAGCCCAGTATTACTAATTCCAGTGCTTCCCTTGGTTCATGTTCAAGTCCTCACAAGTTATTTTGACTTAATCAGAAATCTGTCAAGACTAGAGGTTTGAAAGATGCAGTAGGGTTGCCTGGAGTGATTTGGCTGGGGTTTTGACTGCCAGATCAAAGTTACATGGTTTTTATAGGATGCATCGAAACTCACAAGGAGAGGGATTTAGAATGATGACATATTTTGCAACATTGGAAAAAAAAATTTAGGTAAATTGATCAGTCAATCCAATGCAAAACGAAATTCTGCTCAACAATGCACCTGGATTGAATTCTGATGGAACCGACCATCTGTTTCGCTTTCAAGCCAATTCAAGTTGTGCCTAGAGGAACAGTCCAGAATAATTTCTGAGAGTAAACACAAAACTTTTTTAAAGCAAGGGAAAAAATTAAATTTTCTGATCAGGCAGAGGAGTATAGACTTAGTCAATCTCTGCCTTCAAAGCTGTCCCTCTGCTGAAATTGACAAATTGGTTACTTTCATCAGTTTCAGGCTCTGTCAATTTCAGCAGCCTGGAATAGTCACACAGGCACATCAATTTGAGCCCTAGGAGCTTGTCTCTTTGGAAACTGACAGAAACTGAAATGAAGGAAAGCTCGAGTGTCAGCTTCTCTGGAGGCTCTGGGAAGTGGCTGATACTGAGTGAGCTGCTTAGCAGGGTTCTGCTCCCCCTGGCTTCATGCACTGGCTCTGTGTCAAGTTGCCGTCCCTTGGATCTGGAAATGAAGGGAGTTCCAAGGCAGCCACATATCTGCAAACTTGGGTCTTAAAGTCAACTGCAGCTCAGAGTTAAAATGGCATAGAAAAAAGTCTGGTGGCCTCAAAATTCGAAATGAGCTCCTGAGGCCACTGCTAAACAGGCAAAGAATCATTTGACTTTTGGAAGCTCTTTTGTGATTTGTGAAGTGTGAAATTTAGTTAGTGGTATTTGTATAGCTTAATAATATAATAACAACACTAATTGTGGTTCACATGCATCAAGAATAGTATTTTATTTTTCTTATATAATCTTTGATCAACTTTATATGGTAATTTTAGAAGATAAAATGAAGGGATAGAAAGGGTAATTAACTTTATCTATGGGATATTTTTAAGAAGTGCCCACTTGCAGAACAATTAAAAATTAAATAAGATGGTATTAAATCATTCCAGAAATCATGAAGTTCTTGAACTTGAGGTGTTACCGTCATTGGTCAGTGCATACAGAAATCACTGTATGCATCATTTTGCTTCCATGTTAAAAATGTGCTGTCAGGCTGGGGATGTAGCACAATGGTAAAGCACTTACTGCACCACAGAACAATTGAGCCAGGCACAGTAGTGAATGCCTGTAATTGCAACACACAAGGAGCCTGCGGCAGGAGGAATCACAAGTTCGCCTATCGTGGGGCAGCTTAGCAAGAACTTGCCTCAAAATAATAAAAAGGCCCTGGGTTGAATCCCCATCACCACAAAATAGGGTTATCGTTGTTGTTATGATCCTGTGTAGTACATGTGCTCGTGTATAAGTGGAGACGGGAGTTAAGAAGTAATTAAATCCAAGTTAAAAGTCCTCCAGTGTAAAATGTGCTCCCTCAATCTGAGATGGGAGAGAAGGGCCCAAACACTTCCTAGAGGGTACTTTAATTCCATGACTGCCCCAAACACTTGTGGCCAGGCTGTCTGCCCTCACAAACCAGCGGTATCAGGAGTCCTTTGCTTTGGCTGCAGTACACCTCAGTCTTGGATTTATCCCAGGTGACTGTGCCCTGCAGGCTCTCTGGATGATGTAGCCCTCCTCATTCTGGTACAAGAGGGGCCCAAACAGAAAGTCTGACCCAGTGCATATGTGACCCATGCTCTTCCTTTATAAGAAAACTGTGCATACCCTTAGCATGACCAGCCCATGTGCTGTTCCCCCTTATTCTGCAAATAAGTCCTATTAAAGCCTCTTCTGGATGGCCTGTTCTTGTCTATTTGTGATTTCTGTCTAGCAGCTTGGTTGGTAACCTAGGAGATGGTAACACAAAGGTCAGCCTAGTGGTAACACTAAAGGAAGCCAGCTGCAGAGAATACTGCAGAGCATGAAGAATTGCTGGAGGACCAGGCCGTGAGCTGCTGGAAAGACTGTGCATCCTGTAGTTGATGGATGCAGTGTTCCGCAGACATCTGGTGAAGCCATTTGATCTAGGGTGTAGTTTCTCTCGATGACCTATCTTCAGGTTACAGTGGAGTATTGAAGTCATTCAACTGTATTGGGATCTATGTATCCCTTTATGTTAAGTAGTATTTTATGAAATTGGGCACGCCAATGCTCTGTGCATATATATTTACAGTTGTTATGTCTTATGGTGAATTGCTCCCTTTACCAATATGTAGTGGCCTTCTTTTTCTCACCTGACTAATTTTGTCTTGAAGTCAGCTTTGTCAGACATGAGTACAGCTACTCTGGCTTATTTTCTATTTACTTGTAGATGACTGAAACTTCTATCTATTAACCTGTACAAAAATCAATTCAAAGTGGATAAAAAACTCAGCTAGGTATAAAACCTAAAACTTTGAAATTGCTTCAGGAAAACACTTGCAGCCATAGGCATAGGTAAAGACTTCCTGAACAGGAGGAGTACACCAGCACAGAATATAATAGCAAGAATCAAAAAATGGAACTACATCAAATCAACAAGTTTCTCCACAGTCAGGAAAAACAAATAACAGTGAAAAGAAAGGCTACAGAATGGAGCAAATCTTTGCCAGCTCATTCAACAGAGAGTTGATGTCTACAATATGTAAAGAACTCAAAATAATACCAATAAATCAGATAGCCCAATCAATAAATGAGCAAATGAATTGAAAAGACATTTCTCAAAAGAAAAATTACAAATGTCCAATAAGTTATGAAAAAATGTTCTACATCTTTAGCCATTTGAGAAATGCAAATCTAAACCACTTTGAGATTCCATCTTGCCCCAGTGAGAACATCTATCATCAATAAATTCTAGCGGGGTTTCAGGAAAAAGAAGGAACCCTGATACACTACTAATGGGAATGTAAATTAGTACAGTCATTATGGAAGTCAGCATAGAGGTCCCGCAAAAAGCTAAAAATAGAAGTACTCTGGTCCAGTTCTACCGCTTTTTGGTATATACCAGAAGCACTTAAAGTCAGAATATTGCAGGGATACCTGCATACCCAGATTTGTTGTGGCACAATTCATAATAGCCAAGATATGGAACCAGCCTGGGTGTCCATCAACAGATGGGTGGATAAAGAAATGTGGTACACAGACACAATAGAGTACTATTAGAGCCCCATTATTCTGTCAGTTGTATGAAAATGGATAGATCTGAAGACAATCATGTTGAATGAAAGACAAATAGTGCATGTTCTCCCTAGTTAATGGAATGTAAAAAAAATAGGGCAAGAAAGTAGAAGGGAGACTGTTATTAGATAAGAGGAAGGTAATGAGAGGGAGGTAGAGGGGTGTAAAGATAATAAGGAGGAAGGATATGAAGAAAAGATTGTTGGGGACCAGGCTATGTGAGGAATTATTGGGGGCCAGATTATGTGACATCCCCTATAGTCCCAAGTCTGATGTGACCTGCCTTGGGAAACAAAAAAGGATGCAGAGGGCTGCATGCTTTCTGGATATGTGGAGAATGTTCAATCACAGTATTCCCATAGCAAGATAATATCTGCTGAGGACAATGCAAAGAATGCCAGTTTTTTTTTTTTTAACTTGGGCCGGCATCTGGGTATAGAGAAGGACCTTTTCCTTTTCACATACTCCCCTTGTGAAAGTTTAACCTGTTCCCTATTTTTCAAAATATCTTTTCAACCATTACTATTCCACGAATGACACATGACCTCTTCCCCCTACACTTTGTGCTTGCTAATAAAAGTGGGTCAACCACAGAGATTGTTGATCCTGTACACTAGAGGCAGGCTCCTCCTGGTCCCCTTGAACCTTGATCATTGCCTCTGTTTTTCTTTATTCCTGGTTGTTCTTCCTTACAGGTACCTGAGGGTCTGATCAGCCCTCAGCAAGAGACAGACATTGAAATTCTCTTAAAATGTGAAACTGGAGGCTGAGGAGCAGGAAAAGGCATATTATGGGTGGTGAAAATGATTAAAATATGTTACATACATGTACAAATCTGCCAAAATGTAACCTATTCATCAGTATTATTACTAAATTTTAAAAAAGAGGGGCTGGGAACCACCAGAAACTTGCTGGTTACTCTTGGCAGTGAGTGGCACAGAGATCTGCTAGCACCAAGAGAGCTGGTAGCTGCAGATATTCAAACCCCAGAGCTGTTAACCTTAAAAGAGCGATACTTTGCTAATTAGTCTCTACATGAATTGAGCAAGAACTTCCAGCAAATGTATAACATTATCAGCTCATATGGCCTTTCCTCTTTAGAGGGCCCTGACAAAGAGGCAGACAACGGTGACAGCTGTCATTAAGCTCATTTGATTTACATCATATGTGCTGGTAAAGACTCATGCTAGCTTGTGACAGTTTCAAATATTTGGGATAAAAACAAGACATCTAAAGATAATTCTAATCCTCCTGGGTATGGCTTGTAAAATGTACTCTAATCTGAGTAAAATGTATCCACTTTCATCATCTCTTCATGAAATTGATTTCAAAACCCAAGGTATAGGCATCAGCTTATTCAAAGGTCCTTGGGCACTATTCATTAATATCTTTCCTATCCTTGTCAATATAAATGCCTCTTTCTCCTCTTCCAAATGTAGGATAGAGTCTGTTTAGGCATCTGGAGAAATTTGAGGAGTCTATAGAGGGCTCTACTGAAAACATACAGGATAGAGAGGTGCTGAAGATAATTTTTATATTTTGGGTCTTCCCTTGTCCTCTTTCCCATATTATTCTTTCTCATGTTTTTATTGCCCCCCTTCCCTTTTCTTTCTAAGCTTCCACCATTTCCCTGGTATTTTGCTAAATGCCAAGGATATGATAGTAAACAAACTAATCTCTTTTCTTGTATCACTTTATAATTCAGTGCTGTTTGATAGATAGTAAATGAAAATCATTGGTAAATGCCAATGCAATAAGTGCCATGCAGAAAAGAAAATAGGATTTTTTGGAGATAGAATAACATGTACCTTACCTGGATTAGGGGATAAGGAAAGCTAGAATTGAGTCCTTAGACTGTTAATACTCTTTGGACGTGCACATTGTTTCTAATGCTTTGACATCAATGCTGGTTCATGCTTGCTTTCTCTCTGTTGGTGACTAAACATGGTAAGTGAGATAGCCACTCTTTGCTTTCCAGTTGAAGGAGGAAATGGGCAAAAACAAGCAAGATCTAACATTTCTTCATTTGTCGGGCTACTTTTAGCAGGCAAGGTGAATACACAACTTGACAATTTTATGAATTTATTGAACAAAGGTCTGGAAAGAGCTAATCTCATTAACTGTTACAGATTTCATTTGAAACTGCTGTTTTGGGGTCATTTTGAGGCTCCATGGTGACCATGTTACAGAATTGGAACATAAACTTGAGATTAAGAAGAAGAGAGAAGAGGAGAGGAGAGGGGACTGGAAGGGAGAGAAGGGAGCATGGTGCAGAGCGGGAAGGGGAGGAGGTAAGAGGAGACCAGCCTGATTCACAGCAGACCTCTAAAATATCAACATCTGCCACGTCTGAAGAGTTATGTGTGTCCAAGCTGACCCACCAGGGCAGGCTGCTGCTTCATAACTTGGCATTTTTCCATCCAAGAGCAGAGGGTGCAGTGCACTCTCATAGCCTCTCCAAGCTCGTTTGAGAGTTAATTTGTTACCTGGAAAATTCTCTCCATCAGCACCCTCTTCCAGCCCCCAACACGGACCGCGCCTGGTCCTCAGTCATCTTAATGTATTCGTAGCATCTGCAGCCAAATAATTTATTCATGGACTGAAATCATGAATCCCAGTTTGAGGTGGAGAAATGTTTCCTTGGTCACTCACATTTTGTTCAGCCAAGGCATTGCAGGCAGGGCTACTCATGGCTGTCCTTTCCCGTACAACTTTTGGAGTTGTGTATTGTAAGCCATTTTATCAAAAAGCCGCGGGTAGCAGTCTGCGAGGACGTATTGGGAATCAGCTAATGGACAGAAAGTACCTGCTCTGACACATTAATTCCCTTCCCTGTCAGCCCGCATCGCTGTAGAGCACGCATGATGGGAAGCCAGGTCCCGTCACACCAGGGCACCTGCTGCTTCTCCATCTGCCCGGCGCAATAGCTCCTTTGATTGCCCATTTTTCAGCCTAATGGCTTATTCCTTTCTTCTTTGTAAATTTTTTACATTTTTTATTGTGATTTTAATAGCCATTTAAAAAAATGTTCTCATCTCTGTTGGGCACACCGAGGATGTTGATAAAAAGAATCACATAAATAATATTCTAAACCATGCCCAAATTGAGACGGCTCCACGGGCTGATTTCACTGTTTAGTCTGATAAAGTTGTCATGGCGATAATGTCTCCTGAGGACGGAAGTGCCATGCGCACGGCTGATGTGAGGAAATGGCTCAGATGGCGCGCAAACCAGTAAATATTGAACTTACAGACTATTATGCGGGCCACACTTTGGTTTTGCTGTTGTTTCCTGCTTGGACTTTTTCTTTCTCATCTTTTTCTTTTCTTTTTTTTTTGGCTATGCTGAGCTTAGTTATTGGAAGTAATGTGGTGATTCACCCCCCCGCCCCGCACCACCTCTCTCTCATTTTACTTGAAGATTTATATTGTTAAAATTCCTTGGAGTAGATACTGGCAGTATTCCCAAACTGGCCTTTGGATTCTGTCTAATGCTCTGTTGATTTGGCTGGATTAGTGAAAGCAGCAGATCATTATTACATATTGAACATCTGTCAAAAATGGCACTAACAATTATCAAATACATTCTCTTTCATGGAGATTTAGATTTGAACACTTGAGAACAACATTCTACAAATCTAAGTCAATAGTACTGTCTGGTTTCACCCAAAACAAGAACAAGATGAGAGCACTCTTTAATTAATGCAAGAAGAAAATGACAGACTTGCTGTATTTGGGTAATTTAGGTGAGAATAGTGACTGTTTACTGAAGGGTCAGTCAGAGCCAAATCATTTTCCTAGGTCTCGGGCCAATGGGAGAGACTGTTTAGTGTTTTATGAGGAAAATATGAGCCCTAGTGTTAACTGGAATCTCATTTTTTTTTTACTAACAGTGTGATAAATTATCCATAGGACAGAATGTTTTGCTATCCGTATGTTTAAATGTGACATTAATTCATCGATGCAGTGGAACATCCAGATACTAGAATGCCTGGTAAGAAAATGCCATAAGTTGTGGGAATGAGAAGATAAACAGCATGGGGATTTCTGGGAAAGGAGTGTGGGAAAACACTTCAGAAAATAGCTTATGTTTTTAGTTACATGTAAAAGACCGAAAAGTCACATCTATTAGCCAAACCCTAGGGAGGCAATGCTGCAACACTGAGCTTTCTAACCACGTATCCGTAAAGACCAGTACGGTGCCAGACACTGTCAGTGAATGATTAGACATAAGCTGGAGAAGAACATCCATGCCTTTGGACAGACAGCATGAATCTACATACAGCTGAAGGACTCCTTAAACAGACTGCCTGAAAGAAGGACACTGACATGGCCCAAAAGGACAGAGGAGACTTAACACGAGGGAAGGGATGAATTCCCCATTTGCAAGTGTTTACTCTTTAGAGGTGCAGTATTTGGACACTGGGCTAAGCATGGCCAGAAGATGTGGATAGAAATACGGTGTTCTCCTTGCTGGGGAGGAGCTTACAGTTCAACAGACAAAGGCCACATGTACACCTAGGCGATGTCACGGACTGAATAACAGAGCAGGAGGTAGAAGGGCTGCCTGCGTTGAGCCTGTGCAGAGCTCATGTCAAGCTCCATGCAGAAGGGACCAAGCCATTGGCCGGGTCTTATCAAGGTAAGTCACATCTGCCTGGACTAGAGGTAGGGAGGTACGAGTCAGCAGACTGTCATGTGTGTAAAGCCAAAGGCTAAGAAACAGATTGGATCAAAATCCACCAAAAAAGAGTCCTAGGCACTTGCAGCAAAAACTCCTTCCTCAAATGGAGAGTGGAGAGGTGATAGATGCAGGAAATCTGCCTTCAGTAATATGTTAGCCCCCTCCCCAAATGAAAGGAAGGAAGCAGTGGAGGGAGGGAGGCTGGGAAGGGTAACATTTCTGCTTTGCACTTAAAAATGCTGGAATGGAAATGGCTGCTCTAAGTTATGGGTTTATTATGCTGTAGGTCTCAATACTACGGCAGGGTTTGCATAAATGCACAGGTGGCAGATCCATATGCATTAATGAGATAATCCTAAGTCCAAAGGCGGAGTGGTCTAGTGTAGAAAGCACTAGTTTGAGAGCCAAAACAGTTAAGATTGAGTATGCCTTCATAAAGAACTATTTTGTATGTCTTTGGGAAAATTGCTTTACCTCATTTTTCCTACAAAAAAAAGGGGGGGGATGTAATACCTCTTGTCACAACATGGCTAAAGCAAAGGAGACAATAGAGGGGAGACTTCATAATTTTTGGTGCAGCAAACGCATCCTCTGAGACTGTGGTTATGAAGGAAATTTTATCTTCTCCCTGGACAACTCCCCTTCCCCTGCCTGTTCAATGCCACTCTCAAATTTATAAGCAGCAGCTTTGGGGAAGAGTAGAGGGTCCACAGAAAGCTCACCGAGCTGCTTACCACTGACCCTTGGGGCTTGTGCAGTGACTCAGGCTCATCACCTCAGATATGACAGCCGGTCTACTTTGTGTGTTACCAGGAAACCTGGGTAGATTAGCAAGGGCATACAGAATACTTACTTTCTTCCTTGTTTTTATTTTTTTTAAAATTTTTATTATTTATTTATTTATTTATTTTTGAGACAGGGTCTCACTATGTAGTTGAGACTGCCCTAGAACTCACTATGTAGCCCAGGCTGGTCTCGAACTCACAGCGATCCTCCTGCCTCAGCCTCTCAAGTGCTGGGATTACAGGCATGAACCACCATGCCCGACCTTTCCTTGTTTTTAAAGGCAACTTGCCCATGTATAACATCTTGACAGTGTTATAGGTTATATCCCAGTTTTTAACAACTGTAAGGTACAGACAAGGACTAGAGTGATCTAATGGACACAGACAGCCGTGGGCCCACGCAGCACTGTCACGGGGACTGCAAGCATGACAGGCTGTCTGAGGTGTGTGACATGACTCAGCAAGTGGAACCCAGGTACACCTTGCTCGGGGAGGGAAACCGTGCTAGGAGGAGGCTGAGGTGCTTCTAACCAGGCACAGGGGTATCCAGGAGTAGTAGATACATCTTCTGCTATTAATCTCTGTCTAAAAGAGGTCAGCCTAGGACACTCCCACCCCCCACCCCCACCCGCTGGCTACTCTTATAAGTAGAGTGCAAGAGTGGGAAAGAGAAACTTTTCCCCTAATGACCTGTGCGCTCTTTTGGTGTGCAGCTGTATATGAAGGTGGCTGTATATTGGCCCAGGTGCAGTACCTCTGAGAATCGCTGGCTTGGGCTCCAGATGGGTTATTCAACCAACAAATGTTCAATTAAATGATTGAATCAAAAGTCCTAACTAGTTTCCTAAAGGTATTTTATAGCAATTTCTCTCTCTCTCTCTCTCTCTCTCTCTCTCTCTCTCTCTCTCTCTCTCTCCCTCTCTCTCTCATACTAGACATTGAATCCAGGGCCTTCACACTGACTTGCATTCCCAGCACTTTTTATTTCTTATTTTTAGACAGTCTCCCTAAGCGCCTAAGTTGTCCAGGTTGGACTCAAGCTTGTGATCCTCTTGCTTCAGCCAAGCATGTGCCACCGCACTGAGCTTTATTTATTTCTTTTGTCTCAGACACTTGCAGCTTTGTTAGCTGTCTCCTGCTAATGTCTAGTGTCCAGTGGCAGAGTGGGCTCTCAGTAGTTTAAGGTCCCTCGTTGGTGAGGTCCCTCCCTGGTAAGGCTCCTCAGCCTGCTTGGCTACATGTTGGGTGATCAATAGATTTGGAGAAAGGATTTTTGTTTCTCTCTAACTTTGACAAGGTTAAAGAGATTTGGAAAATACTCTAAATCTCCTCCTCCAAGAGTGCCTGAGCCAGTTCCGGGGCAGCTGCTCAGGGTTAACAGATAGGAGGAAGCCATTGATTTCTTTCTTCTGCCAGTGTGGGGTGGGTACCAGGTAGCACAGCGAATACATATATTTTGTGTGACTCTGAAGAAGGGGCTAGATCTCCAACCTGAAATATAATCCTTTTTCTCCCAGCATGGGGAACAATTCTTGTAGCATTGCTCTTTGAATATTGTCCTGGGGCCCTCACCCTTTATGCATGGCTGCATTCTGTGCCCAGTAAGTACAGCAAAGAGTCTGCACCTGACTATAGCCTGGAATAGAACAACATCTTGCAGGAGCCATCAGAATCTCAAACATCCCAGTCAGTGGAGAAATAACCACTCTCAACTACGAAAGCCAGGCAGCTCTCTGTAGGTTAGCTGGGCTGAGAAGTGTAAGGAGATGGAAGGAATCAAATGCTGAAAGCTTGATCGCCAAAATAAGTTGCAAAAACTACTTCAAAAATACAGGGAAACAAAATTGCTACTTTAAATGGAAAGCAGGAAGTATAAAGGCCCCTGGTGAAAATTCCAAGGAGGGAAAAGCCAGTTGGATCTGGGTTGGTCTAAGGAGAATTTACAGAGATAGTGGAGACGGAGCTTGTGCTAGAAAGACAGAGAGGTGGGTGGAGAAGCCCTAGACTTGGGGGTTGGCGTAGGTGCCATACACACTTCTGCGTCGGGAACAGCCAGGCTATGTTCAGAAATGGGAGGAAACTGCACAGAGCAGCACAGTGTGATTTTAGGTGGGAGAATGGGATGAGGAAAGCGGTCCCCACGGTGGGATTCACTGAGGACAGGAAGCGAGGAAGGACGCAGGAGGACTGAGGAAAAGACGAACCATCAGACTTGCGGAGTGGATAGGACTTGAGAAGCTGCGTGGCTCAAGGGTGACATTTCCCGGGACGCAGGAGTGGTTAGGGGTTCACCCTGCAGGGATGGGGAAGTCCACACGGCAGCCCTGTGGGTGTCGCAAGGGCCGCTCTCGGTCCCGTGGGACTGGTGAAGTAATTTCTTGTCCTTCTGAACCCTGTTTCGATGGTTAGCAATTTTTTTCCCCCTAAGTGATAGATTTAGCAACATCATGGAGCATGGCTATAAAATGCACTAAAACAATCTTTTGCTCTTGAACCATATAATTAGTGTGTGACATAAAAAATACATCAAGAAAAACAAATTCCCATTTGACTTTAATCCTTAAATATCTTTTAAAAAACACTTGGCGTTGCGCTGGGGACTTAGCTCAGTGGTTCGGTGGCCTGCCTCACAAGCGCAAGGACCCGAGTTCCATCTCCAGTATGAAAAAAATTTTTTTTTCTTGGCATATATTCTTCCGCTGTTCTCTATATTTTTAAATTCTCTACCTAGCTTTTATATTGTACTGTGTTACCTTCATTAAGTATTGGCGATTTGTAAAGTTGTATTTATGATATTTCTGAAGATTAGAACAGATAGGAGGAATATTCTAAAGGATACATAGCCACCGTTAGGCTCATGGAACATCTGGAAGAAGTCTATGCTTCTCTTGACCACAGCCCTCATTATCACCTCTTGAGAAACCCTGTCCCAGTCTTCCTGTCCACTGTGCCCTGTTTTTAAGACTACATTGAACAAAAAGCACATATTTTTGTGTATTTATAAGTACAGATGTATTCTTAACATGAATGATTAAATCTCTTTTTTATTTGGCCTTGTAATTTGTGCTTTCCATATCCGTCCTTTTACTGGCTCTTCCAGATGTATTTGCGTGAATACTTAAGATAGCCTGACTGTAAGCAATACCTTTATCCTTTTTCTAAAAAGACATTAGAGTGCTTTGGATAGAATCAGTCTTCACTCAAATGATGGGCTATTGCGGTCAACACATTTATTTTGATGAAGCAGGTATTTTATACAGTCAATATTTGTCCAGATTTATCTTTGTATTTGTAGAAATCTCTGCTCGCCACTCCGTTTTGTATAGGAGACTTCTCCTTTGATGTCACTCCTACTGGAATTTTATCCTGGAGGATTTATCTTTAATAAAAATCTGTTTGTTAAATCCTGTTGTTTTCTTTTAGCCTGGATATGTTATTTTATTTTGGCTATTCTTTGAAAGCTAATTTTACACATAATACCATTGTACGTTGATAATTACTTTTACTCAGCTTCTTAAAGGTATTCATTGTCTTCTGGTTTTTATGAGTAACGGTGAAAAATCCTACAGTCGAGCTATTTGTAGTGGCTTTGTTGGAATATCGTTAGTTTCTGAGCGTTTGCTTTACAGATCTCTTTATCTTTTGAAGCTTCTAACACCTGAATGAGAATTTCGTTTTGTTTACATTGTTGAGGGTTATTTGGACTTCTCAAATCTGAGGGTCTGGGTTTTTTTTTTTTTTTTAGGTTCTGGAAACTTTTGATCATTATCTCTACAACTGCTGCTCTTCTTGTACTATCTTTAAAATGTACATCTGAAACTCCAACTGGGCATGTATTGCAACTTCTTGCTCTGCATATTGCAATTCCTGCTCTGTCTTCACTGTCTTTTAACTCTTTCCTATTTTATCCTTTTAGCATTATATTTCATTCAGATCTATATTCCATTTCACGGACCTTTTTTTCTTTGTCATGTCCAGCCAGTTAACCCATCCATTGAACGTTTCATTTTAGGGATTATATTTTATTTCTAGAAAGTTCAATTTGTTTATTTCCACATCTTTTGGGGGTTGGTTTGGTTGGCAATAGTCATAATGTGTAGCAATAGTTGTTTGTTAGTGTGTGTTTCTTGGAACTTTCTCTGTAGGAATTGTTTAAGAATCGGTTTGACGTTCAGTCTCTCCAGAGAGGAGTTACCTTTGCTTCTGATATTGGTTGGGACACTTCCAACCTGCAATCCAAATAACTTCTGTTCCTCAGCTGGAGGGAATTCTGACCATAAATCTGTGTGAAAATGGGCTTGTGGTTTTATATTCTCAAGGGAAATTTATCCTGTATCTTACTGCTATGTGTTTCCTTTTTGCACAGTCTGTTTCATAGTTAGAGCCATACTGAGATGACTTTGGGCTTTGAGTTCGGTGCTGGGATCTCCCATTAGATTTTCCTCAGGGGGTACAACTGGGGCTTTATTTTCTGTCTCCAAGACAGGGTGACCCTGGGCTGTGACATCATCAGGTCCAGGTCACCAATGTAATCCAGACACAACTAGAGCAAATGCTGGCCTACTTGCTCAGCTATCTAAAAGTGATTGCCTGTTACTTGTTTCTTGATATCTAGATTATTTAAAATAGAAAAGAATGCTTAGTACTTTATTAAATTCAGTGGGAGGGATTTTGAGGAGATCTAATGTACTATACTGCCAGAATCAGAAGCCAAATCGGAACTCAGCATTTTTTTAATCATTCAGAATTACATCAAAATAATTTCACAGAATATTTGTTAAGTACTATGTTGTAGTAGCAAACGGATGTGCTTAACCATTCCTTCAGGGTTAGAAATTTAAAGTTATCTCCATTTTTAAACAATCATTTTATTTAAAAAGTCCTGCTATAGTAAGATGAGATTCCAGTTGTTGATTCTATCTGCTAGTTCCCGTGCTACTGAGGATTTATTCATAAAGTCTTTTCCTATACCAATGTCTTCCAGAGTTCTGCCTAACTTACCTTCCAGCAAGTTTAATGTTCCTGTTTTAATATTTAGATCTTTAATCCATTTGGATTTTAATTTAGTGCATGGCGAAAGGTAAGGGTCTAATTTTAATTTGTGGCAGGTTGACATCCAGTTTTTCCAACACCATTTATTAAAGAGGCTATCTTTCCTCCACTGAGAATGGTCAGCTCCTTTGTCAAAGATGAGGTAGCTGAGTACATCTGGGTTTGTTTTTGTGTCTTCCAGTCTGTTCCACTGATCCTCAGGCCTATTTCTTTGCCAGTATCATGCTGTTTTTATCACAGTGGCTTTGAAGTATAGTTTCAAATTGGGAATTGTTACACCTGGTGCCATGTGTCTGTTGCCTAAAATGGCTTTTGCTATTCTAGGTCTCTTATGGTTCCAGATGAATTTTTGGATTTTTTTTTCTAGTTCTGTGAAATAAAGTGTTGGAATTTCAATTGGCATTGCATTGAATGTATATAGCAGTTTTGGTAGTATGGCCATTTTCACTATGTTGATTCTTCCTACCCAGGAGCAGGGGATATCTTTCCATTTTTTTATATTCTCTTCAATTTCTTTTTTCAGAGTGCTGTAGTTTTCAGTGTAGAGATCTTTTGTTTCTTTTGTTAGATTGATTCCTAGATACTTCATTTTTTTGAATGCTATTGTAAAAGGAATTTT